>NC_135850.1:13442500-13495000 GCF_029677425.1 Wolffia australiana | reverse complement strand
TCAGTCCGATCCTCAACTATGGTCCTCTCTGGTAGCAGACCATGGTTGCCTTTGGCGGGCGTTAACCGAAACGATAACCGCAGCGCCCACTCCCCCTCGTCGCAGAACAGTGGGCGTTAAGCGTGTTTCTTCCTCTATCGATTCCTCCCAATAGTCAATACCCATCTCTCTCTATCTCTATCTCCGCTCGTCGTGGGCTTTTGTGAGCTTCCGGTATCTCTGATCTACGTCTAATTTTCAGTGAAGTCAAGGATACCCATCTTGAGGGTCGACTTATTCCAGCTCGCTGCGATAACTGCGATGGCGCTAGATCGCGGGGGGATCCGGCGCGTACAAGGCCCTCCATCGCCGCATCCTGCTCTAACCAGACTTCCCTTCTGATGCTCGAGGATGAGGAGATGTCTGATGATCACGGGGATGGCTTGCCTTCTCGTCGTCCTCATCCCCTGCTACGTCTCTCTGAGTTTCTGGGCGCAGAGATCGATCTCCCCGGCTCTTCTCCGCAACAGGTTAGACCCACTTGGCCGAAGTAGAGAGACCCATGAAGCGCCGCCGGCCAAGCCGCTGATTCCTACCCAGGAGATCGTCTCCGCGCTCTTCTCGAAGCGGAATTTCTCCTCCAGCGAGTCCCGCTCGCTGGAGACGTGGAATCGCTTCAGGGACTTAGTCTTCCGATCTGCCCCCGGCCTGCCCAACGGCGCGGAAGCGGTGAACGAAGCCGTCTTCGCGTGGGCAGAACTCGCGCGGGAGATCTTCGCAGAGAAGGAGAAGGAGAAGGAGAAGGAGAAGGAGAGGGAGAACGGAACTCCGAAGACTAAGGAAAACCAGTGCCCGTACTCGATAAGGAAGATGGACGCGGCCGCCGTCAACGGGTCGAGCTCGTTCAAGATGAAGATTCCCTGCGGGCTGGTGCAGGGCTCGTCCGTCACCGTCATCGGGACGCCGGTCGGGCTGCTCGGCGAGTTCAAGATCGAGTTGGTCGGGGCCGCGCTGCCCGGCGACCCCGACCCGCCTATCGTCCTCCACGTCGACGTTCGGTTGATGGGCGACAAGCACACCGAGGAACCCGTCATCGTGCAGAACACTTGGACGCAGGCCGACGACTGGGGCGACGAGGAGCGCTGCCCAAACCCGCTCTCTGAAGGCGAGAAAGGTGCGTCCTTTACCGTCGTTCGTCGTCCAAATTGGTGATGTTTAGTGAAGTTTTCGTCTTGGCGTAGTGGACGGCTTGGATAAGTGCAGCGGGATGGTGGGCAAGGAAGAGACGGCCATGGCGACGCCGAGAGTGGCCTCTGGTTCTTCAAAGCAGGTTCCTTTCTTCCCGTTCCGTCTGAGGCGACTCGCTGTCACCACGCTGAGAGTTGGGGCGGAGGGATTTCAGATGGCCGTTGACGGAAAACACGTCTCGTCCTTTGCTTACCGCGAGGTACTGTTCTGCGTTCTGCTTCTGGTTTGAGCGTCATCGTCTTCTTCTTCTTCACCATCGTCAATAATTTGAGAAAATTTTCTTTTGACGAGTGCTGAACTCTCCTTGTTTGAGTCCATGGTGGGTTGACTTTTTCTGATCTGGGTCAGCGATTAGAGCCATGGTTGGTCAACGCAGTGCGGATTTCTGGGGAATTCAGACCAATTTCAGTTCTGGTGGGGGGGCTCCCCACGTCGGAGGATTTCGAGCATGTGGTGGACTTGGCTTCGCTCCAGTCGCCAGTCCTGCCGCCGCGCCAGCCGCTGGCCCTCTTCGTCGGCGTCGTCTCTGCAGCGAACAACTTCAAGCGCAGGATGGCGATCCGACGGTCCTGGATGCAGTATGACCTCGTCCGATCTGGACGGGTCGCTGTGCGGTTCTTCGTTGGCCTGGTCTGACCCCTCTTCAAGTTTCTTCTAGCGTCTTCTAGTTTCTTCAATTCTCTTCAATTTTCTTCGAATTCCTTCAAGTCTCTTCAAGTTTCTTCATATTCTTCTTCTTCTTCTTCTTCTTGTTCTCTCCATGGTCAGCACAAGAACAGGCTGGTGAACGAAGAGCTATGGAACGAGGCCCGGTCGTATGGGGACTTGCAGCTGCTGCCCTTTGTGGATTACTACTCGCTCATCTCCTTGAAGACCATTGCCATCTGCATCTATGGGGTTGACTTCTTTTCTTGGATGACTGTAGCACAGTCAACGGGCTGACCTAACTTTTGTTCAATGGCCAGACGGAGGTAGTCGTCGCAGACTTCGTGATGAAGACGGACGATGACTCATTCGTCCGGGTGGATGAGATCCTCGACACGTTGACCCGGTTCAACGTCACCCAGGGGCTGCTCTACGGCCGGGTCAAAGTTGATTCCGAGCCTCACAGGGATCCAGACAGCAAATGGTACATAACCCAGGAGGTGAGTAGAACCCGCTCGTAAACTCGCGCCTTTGAACAACTTGCGTTGACAACTACCGCCTCGCCACGAGTGCTCGTCTTCCTAACTCGGTCTCTCTATGCTATGAAGGAATGGCCGGAGGAGAAGTACCCGCCGTGGGCTCATGGGCCAGGGTACGTGGTCTCCGGCGATGTGGCCCAATTTGTTCGTCGTTGGCACCGGAGTGGCCGCCGGAAGATGTTCAAGCTGGAGGATGTATCGATGGGGATATGGGTGGCCGAGATGGCCAAGGAAGGGGTGACAGTGCAGTATGTGAACGAGGAGAGGATAAACGTAGAAGGGTGCGAGGCGGGGTATGTGGTGGCCCATTACCAGGGCCCAAGGGACATGCTCTGCCTCTGGCGGACCTTGAATGAGACTCATATTCCGACGTGCTGTGCCAAAAGATGAGCCCAGTTCTCAGAGGAAGAATGCGGGAAGTTGACAAGTTTTGTGAAAATCAAGAGCAAGATCTTTGGCATCGTTGAATTCACCTGGCGAAAAGATTCAACTATGTGACATCAAAGTACATCAAAATCTGAAGAATAAGTATACAGTATGGCTTTCTACAAAGTGTAGCCTGGGTCGGGGGTATTTAACGCTGTGCGACTTCTAATCCATTATAGATGAATAAAAAAGGAACAGGATCACCATAGTGTGTCAGCAACTAGTAAAAACATGACAGCCTACACTCTAAGTTCAAACATAAATGGGATCAAAGATAGAGGGTCAGGATTAAGCCATAGATAGGCAACAAATCAACGGTTAGGATTCAATCCAATCTAGCCGTCATAATTGGAAAGAACCGCTAAGATTAAAACGGTTAAATACTTTCTATTTTACACAACTATTGAGTACTATAATTCCAGACCAACGTCCATATTAACCGCCTATCTTGGTGTGTGACTCTCCCTCTCCTCTTCTATCTTCATTCTTGTTCTTGCTGAAGATCGCTGCGTCAATAAGTTCTTTCAGTCTGGTCCCATTCCAGTAGATGGTAGATACATTATTCAGACTCAAAAGCGTCGTCCATTTATCCATGAAAAAGCTTCATGCAAGTTGTGAATGCATAGAAATTGGAGAGAGGGACAGAAGGACAGAAGGGTATCTGCCGTCCAGTGCTAAACGAGAGCTCTACAACGGAGGGGAGAGAGGGAAAAGACGGGAGCTTATAGATAGATAGATAGTTTTAGATAGATTTAGGAAGACAGGGAGAGAGAGAGATGGAAAGAGTTAGGAGAGCTTGGCCATCTCGTTGCGGAGGGCGTTGGCGCGGACGAGGCAGCCGATGGTCTTGACGGCGAGCTTGAGGTCCTCGAGGGGGGTGCCGGGGTTGACGCGCTTGTAGAGATAGCTGTCGAAGGTCATCTTCTGGACGTAGTCGTCGGCGCACATCTCGACGAAGGCCTCCTTGGCGGGGTTGGAGCGGTAGAAGACCTTCTGCAGGATGTCGAGGACCTTGTACGTCGGCCAGTAGAGCTTGTCGAACTTGGCCAAGTACCGACGGAGGTCCGCCTCCGTTATCGTCTTCGTCCCGTTCTCCGACCCTCGCACGATCTCCTCTGCGCACATCCGCCCGCTCTTCGCGGCGAAGTAGATGCCCTCGCCCGAGCACTTGGTCACGTACCCCGCCGCGTCGCCCACCAGCGCCACTTCGTCCACCGCCCTGCCACCACCACCACCTTCGTCATCGCCACATTCTTCTCTCTTCTCCCTTTTCTTTCTTTCTCTTCTTCCTCGGGGAAAGAAGGAAAGAAAACGAGAGACTGACAGGTAGATTAGATAGGTAGGTAGATAGAGAGATAGATGGGGCCATTGAATAGAGAGATGGAGAGATCGTTCCATAGAGAAATTGACAGATTGATAGGAATTGAGAGTAGATAGAGCGATAAGTGTAGAGAGAGGGAGAGAGATAGATCGATACAGGTAGACAGATAGAGGTAGAGATAAAGATAGAGAGGCAGGTAGAGGTAGATATAGCGATAGACAGAGAGGCAGATAGAGGTAGAGATAGAGATAACGGAGATGCATATAGAGGTGGAGATAGATGGATAGAGATAGCTAGACAGATATGTAGAGAAAGATATGTAGGTAAATAACATAGAGATAGATATGCATGAAGAGAGATAGGAAGTAGAAATAGATAGAGGGATTTATACAAAGAGAGATCCTTTTAGGAGATAGAGATAACAGATAAAATAGAGATGAAGAGATAGATCGTGATAGAGAGAGAAAGATATCGAATGGATGGACAGAGAGATTGATCCATAGATAGATGAGTAGAAGGATAGGGAAATCGATTCATAAAGAGATCGATTGATAGATAGAGAGAGATCGATAGATTGATGGATAGAGAGCTAGATCAATAGATAGAGAGAGAGAGATAGATACAGATAGAGGTAGAGATAGGTAGGCAGAGACAGAGAGACAGATACCGATGGAGATAGCTCTACAGATTAATTTACGAGTGACAGTTATGTAAGTAGATATAAGAGAATATAAATACATGCTAAGATAGATAGAGACAGAGAAAGTAGATGGTGAAATATAAATATATACTTAGATAGATAAAGAAAGAGAGGGATATATATAGCGATAACCACATGCAAAGAGATAAAGAGATTCTTTAATAAGTCAATAGTGATAAATAGAGCGAGACAGTTATTGAAAGAGAAAAATATATTAATTGATAATATATATAGATAGATATAGATGGATATAGATGGATGGATAGATAGATTAGAAAGAAAGAAAGAAAGATCGATAGATAGATAGACAGAGCGATAGATAGATAGATAGACAGAGAGATAGGCAGAGAGAAAGATAGAGAGGCAGAGGGATAGATAGATAGGCAGAGAGATAGATAGATAAATAGCCAGAGAGATAGATAGATAGATAGATAGGCAGAGTAATAGATAGATAGGCAGAGGGATAGACAGATAGGCACTTAGGAAGAGTAATAGATAGATAGGCAGAGGGATAGACAGATAGGCACTTAGGCAGAGGGATAGATAGATAGGCAGAGAGAGAGAGAGAGAGAGAGGGGAGGGGGTTGTTGGTTACCTGCGGGGGCGGGGGTGCTCGGGGATGGGATGGGCCTCGACGCGGAAGGTGACGGCGCCGTCGATCTTGGCGCCGGCGCGGCGGCGAGTGGCGTCCTGGAGGAGCTTGATATCCCCCTTGTGGGTCACCGTCCCCGTCCCCACGGCGACGTGATCGCACTTGGGGAACACCCACGCGTAGAAGTCGGGCGACACGTCGAACCCGACGTACATCTCGGCGCGCTCCTCGTAGTAGGCCATCTTCTCTTCCGGAATCTTCATCCTCTCCTGGAACGCGATCGCGTACTCGTAGTTCCCCGCGCCTATCGCCTTGGCCACCCTCGAGTTCGCCCCGTCCGCCCCTATCACCGCATCCACCTCCAGCGTCGCCGGCTCGCCCGTCACGCGCCCGTCGTAGCGCGTGTAGTGGATCCGGTACCGCTCCCCCGGCCCGGTCGGCCGGTCCATGCGCAGGAACAGCCCGTTGATCACGCTGGCGCCGTTCTTCTCCGCGCGCTCGCGCAGGTAGCTGTCCAGCACCTCCCGCCTCAGCATGCCGATGTACTCGTCCGGCTTCAGCGTCCGCCCGATGTCCACCGACACGTTGGAGGGCGATATCATCTTCATCTTCCGGACCCGCCGGTCGATGATGTCCTGCGGCAGGTCGAACTCGTCCACCATGCACAGCGGAATGGCCCCCCCGCAGGGCTTGCAGTTGTCCATCTTCCGCTCGATGAGCACCGTCTCCACCCCGCCCTTGGCCAGCGTCTCCGCCGCGCACCCGCCGGCCGGCCCGCCGCCGATGACCGCCACGCGCAGGCGCCGTCCCGCCGGCAGCTTCGTGTTGCCCCCGGCGGAGGCGCGCACCGCCGCCGGCGCGCGCCGCGGGGCGAGCCGCAGCACCCGGAAAGGCTCCGCCTTGGCCGACTGGCGGAGACCCGAGAAGGAGGGGAGGGGGACGTGGCTCGGCTTCGCGGACATGGCGGCTTCCATGGTCGCTCTCCTCTCAAAGATGGCGCCTTTCTCGATCTCTCGTCGCAGCTCCGAGGGGAAGAGAGCGGGTGGGTCTAGTACTGCAGTTTGGATAGGGGGGGTGTCTGGGATTTTCGGCCGCGGTCCGCCGTCGGATGGGAAGGCGGGGACGGCGGGGATGAGTTCAGGATAATGGGGGCGGAGATTTTCCTCGCGGGATCTTCCCAGAGACCCGTTTCGGTGGAGTTTCGGTGCTTCTCTTTCGGGTGGCCGAGGTTTCGACACGACGCTGCTCCATCGACGCGTGTGGATGAGCTTCGGCGGCCACAAGCTGCGCGACGCGTGGACAGTGGTTGGCCAGGCGGGGCCTGTTTCTCCGAGATTTCTTTGAGCCTGGGTCCTCTGCAAACGTGAGAAGAGAGATAGATACTGCTTCGGTTATAGGCCAATAAGATGAACTTGGATTAAAGGGGTCGTTGTTTCCCTTTGATTACCTTCTCTTCCATGGCAGAGTTCCTTACCTTTGTAGATCTTCATAAATACTACTTAATGCAGCGGTGGAAGCCTCGATAAAATGTCCTCGGATGATAAAACTAGGCAATTCTGAGTTACTTTCTTCTATTATTCCACTTCTTATTAGTTATAATGTATATTCTGTCATATAATAGAGAATTATAGCATGGTATCGACGACAAAAATAAGATATTTGTTCTTTTTGTGAGCATTCCCTGGTTTTTCCCATTTTGAGGATTCCCCAGAATTTATGTCAGATAAAATTAACAAGATTGAGCTTAAATATTTTTAGTTGGTTTTTTAAAGTATGTTTTCATTGATATTTCAGAAGCTAAACATTGATAAAGATCTTGGTTGATTGATTGGACCTCAAAAAACATACCACATGTACATGTATGCCCTTCTCCTCATTGATTCAAGAGTCCACCCGCAATAATTAGATATTTTGTCCTACATGTGTCCACCTATCCCTTGATTTATTTGTCCTTTAATTCATTTGTAAGTTATTATATCTTGTTATATCTCGACCCATGTCAAACCTAAACAACACTTGATTTAGCTTAATCTAGTTGATAATTCACAAATACAAATACAAGTTAATTCATAAAAAATGAATATCCAGTTGGAAAATATGGAAAGAAAACCACAGAATGCCCACTCATTCAGTCTCAACTTTTTTGAAAAATTAACTCATTAATGTGGGTATTAATACACATATTTGATGAGATCATTTTAAATAATTTTGAAAAAGGTAAAACACTTTAGTTCTCTTTCTTCTCTAGCATTTTGAGAATAAAGAAGCCTTGTATGTGTTACTGATATTTCAATGATCAGATTGTTGTTAATCTTGTCTCGCCATCTTGTACCAACATCTTGTGATGCACACTACAAAACTAATCTCTACGGAGGTGTAACCAGGAATATATTATTGAACTTAGTTGGAGGTCTAGAAATCTACTACAATCAGATCCTGGTCAATCCTTGCTACAAAATGTGATCTTAGAAATTTTTGCTTCATCATATGTATTAGTAAGTTTAAGATACTTGGGTTCTAATTATAGATCCGGGTCGTTCGGGATGTGGACGATGGACGGGACAGGATGAAGATCGTCCCCTCCGACGTCCAGAATCAGTGTAGATATGTGGATAGGACAGTTTTTTTCGTCCGAGAGCTCCGGACGGGACAAATTTTTTGTCCAAGTGGACGGAAACTGTCCCGTCCGGAAGTCTTGGGAAGAATTTTCGTCCAACCTTGAAGACGCGACGATTTTTTCATCCTGGGACAAAAAAAGTCTGCTGTGTGTGAGGAATTGAGTTAATAAATAACAAAAACATAAAAAGGAACTAGATAAAATTAATAAAAGGCAGAAAGAACTAATTCACACCCCCCTCCCGTTATTTCACCCTCAAGTAGGTGTTTCTATTCTTCCGCATACCCATCGAATTGCTTCGCATTGAGGCTACCTAAATACTTCTTTTGCAAGTTATCTACCTGGCTCATACAGTAGATGACTGGCTTTTTTTTGTCCAAGACCTCTGGATGGGACAGTTTTTTTGTTCAAGTGGATGAAAACTGTCCCGCCTGGAGGTCTCGAGATGAATTTCCATCCCAATTTTTGTCCAACCTCGCGGATGGGATGATTTGTTTTGTCTTGGGATGAAAAAACCATCCAGGCCGCGTCCCTGCTCTATAGTTCTAATAATAGTGCTGAAACGAGACTCTTGGGCTTTAATGTATCATCATCAGAAATCGGCCATCAAAAGTAAAGAAAAATAGAATTTTTTCCATTTGGATATTTCACGATATCCTAAAGTTGCATCTTGTTTTAATTACTATGTGGAGTGATCTGAAAGTGACGCAAATTAAAAGAAATATTTATTTCCGAAATGCTTATAAGTTTGAAGGGAAATATGGTTATTGCCTACTGTTTTCACAAGGCATACACAATGAAATTTCTCATAAGTTATTGAAAATATCAACGATGATCAGTATCTTATTAGCATACAGGTAAGTGAAATACTGATTTTTCTTAGAAGCATACGATGTAATTATATATTTCTTACAAGTTGATCGCACATTTTCATAATTCATTAAATAAAATAATATTCATTAATATCCAATATATTGCTATTATAATTAATTTATGATCAGATCATAGTAGAATGATTACTTTTCTATAAACATGTATCCCAAACATCCTTATATGTAGGATACTTCTGAAGGATATCAAAACATCTGGTTTAAAAAATACTATCTACTCTTGCTCATATCATGAGGATGGTTGATCCCCTAACTATTTGTGTGGAGATGATGACGAGAGATGGTGAGCACTCTTTAGGGAAAGTGTTTTCCGAATTGATCCAAATGAATCCTTGACTGTTAGAAATGCTGAAGTTCCCCATGATAAATTCTGTCTTTGCGTCATTTTAAAATAGTACTAAATGAATTAAGAATTTAAAAATGAAAAAGATAAAATTCTCAAAATTGATGTACTACCTTTTCAAAAACCCTCACACATTCGTGTCCTTTGAATTAGTCTTAATTACTTTAAAAGGATACAACAATGAGGGAGAGAAAAACCAACATTTGCAACTGCAATACATAAAGGTAAGCTAAAATATCATCAAATATTATGTAAAGCGAATTTTATGGCATTAAAAATTATAAAAACATAATAAATGGATAACAATAAGAAATAAATCAAAGATTACCATCAGTTATAAATCCATATATGAATTATCAAAGGTTTTATAAATTATAAAACAAAAAATCAATGCAAATGTAAAATGCATTTAAAATAAAATCATTCTATTAAAGTATTTCAAAAATCATGCATTATTTTCTCCCATTTCTGTATTGTATTGTATTGTATTGTAGAAAGGATAGATTATCAATTCAGCTACTATTATTCCCTTGTGCCAAAAAATTGAACCCCAGATAGCTAGCCAGTAAAAGCTTCTGTAAATCATCCAACAAGTGAAACCAAACTTTTATGGTGATTTTCTTTCCTTGAAGTGCTACACCAACAGCCACATGTGAAAAAATTGTTTGAAATTCTAAACCTATGTCTGATTATTGAATTAAATTACAAGTCGTCAAATTTATTTAAAGAATGGGAACATGCAGCTGTTGAGAAATAAATAAAATTTCAAGACATTGATTTAATAATGTTATTCAATAATTATGGAGCATATAATAAATATTAACTTTCAATGCACCCATAATATGATGTTTGAAATTAGATTCATTAAATGCCATTCAATCTGATGCAACAAATTTTTGATGACCTTGCCTTCAATGCATCTAAAACACTAATATTAACTTGAGTACTCAGATCGCATATTCATCATATGCACTACATTGCACAAACATGCAGACAAAAATGCTTCCTACTAATTTTCTATTAAAGGTCACAAGCTGTGAGGTGTTGACTAGATGCATTCAGTCAAAGTAGCCCAGTGAACAATGTTGTGTACAGTTGAAGTGATTGAATGCAGCCTGAGGAAGAGGAAAATATTAGAATAATTGCAGTTATTCATTTTGTAAGGGAGCTCTGACTGATGAAGCTACACCCATAATCTTGGAACATTTTTAGCACCAGTCATGTCCCTGTCTCTCTCATCCAAACAGACACAGCAAGGCGTACCTACATCCCAATGCTAATAAAGGCATTGAACTGGTGAGGTCAGAAGCAGTAAAGTGGGAGAAGAACAAGAAGAAGATTCTGGTCACCACTGAAACTTGGCCGCGACGATGACTTCCTCATAGAGCTGTGCTGCATGGTCCCAGCTGAGGTCCTGTGCCATGCCCCGACGCTGCAGGCCCTCCCAGCTTTGCTTGTAGTTCCAGAAGGTGTTGAAGCAGTTACCCAGTGCATGGATTAGCCTCCCTGGCTCTGCCTGGTCAAAGGTCCAGCCTAGCCCAGTCTCCCCATACGGATTAAAGGGCTGCACTGTGTCCCGGAGCCCGCCCACAGCATGCACCACCGGCACAGTCCCGTAGGCCATAGCGTAGAGCTGGTTCAGGCCACACGGCTCGAACCGCGATGGCATCAGCAGCACATCTGCACCTGCAGTGATACGGTGCGCCATCCGCACCGAGAACCCAACCCAAGAGCGGACCCTGTCCCGGTGGTGGGCCTCAAACCCCCGCAGCAAGTCTTCCAGGTCAGCCCGGCCCGTGCCCAGCAACACTAGCTGCATGTCCTGCGACACCATCCAGGGAATGGCCTCCCCAATGAGGTCAACGCCCTTCTGGTAGTCGAGCCGCCCAATGAAGCACACCAGTGGCACCTCAGGCCGTTCAGGCAGACCCAATTCTCGCTGAAGGGCAACCTTGCACTGGGCCTTGCCCTCCCTGAATGTGTCAGCATTGTAGTTTGCATAGCCGTCGGAGGAGAGATGCAGGTCAGTGGCGGGGTTCCATTCAGCAGGATCGACACCATTGACGATGCCCCGGAGCTTCCAGGCATGGTCGGTAAAGAGAGAGTGAAGACCCCAGCCACCCTCGCTGGTCTGCAGCTCCCAGGCGTAGCCCTGGCTCACTGCCACCACTCGATCTGCCGTCCGCAGGCCCGCCGCAAAGATGTTCAGGTGTTCCCCGCCAACCGGGTCATGCATCTGGAGCAGCTCCCTATATTCCCCAGCCACGTCCACCACCCCAATGTCCTCCATCGGCCCGCGGCCCTGCCATCCCCATCACCCCACATTCATGTCCATCTCTCTCCTTATATCTCTCTCTAAGACACTAACTAAGGTATGTATCTATGTTGGGAAAGGAAGGTACCTGATGGGCGATGTTGTGAACCACAAGGACGCAGCGGGCGTACTTCATGAGGCCGTGATCACGGAAGTAGGCCTTGAGATAGAGGGGCAGCAGTGCAGTGTGCCAGTCGTTGGCAATGAACACCAGGTTCCCGTCCCCATAGCACACACCCCCGCATGGTACGTGCCATGGCACCTGTTCCAATCCCCAAGGTCAGCCATCGTACTCCACTTGGAATTTGCAAAAGTCAAGTCTATGTCTTCACTTACCTCCACTGCCGCCTTGCACAGCAGCACCATCCGCTTCAATACATCCTGCACAACGCTCCATGGCCACCATATCAGCTGGGACCCACATGAGAGAGAGAGAAAGAGCGAGAAAGAGAGAGAGAGAGACAGAAAAACAGACAGAAGGAGAAACAGGAGAGAGAGAAAGATGGAGAGACAGGAGAGAGAAAAATGGAGAGAGAGAGAGAGGTAGTGAGAGAGAGAAAGAGAGAAAGCGAGAGAGATAGACAGACAGAGGGAGCAACAGGGAGAGAGACAGAGAGAGAGAGGCAGAGGGAGAGAGATAAAGAGAAAGAGAGTGTGGAGAGACAGAAAAGAGAGAGAGAGAGAGAGAGATGGTCACCACACGGTTGCCTTCATAGATAGCATTCTCGCGGTGGCGGAAGATGGGGCTGTCGATGAAAACAAAGTCAACTCTATCGATGTAGGCGTGGAAGAATGTCACCTCCATGTCCTGCACGGAATTTTAGTCACAATCTCTCTAGTTCTGCACAAATCCTAGGCACACAACCCACTTGTAGCATTAGTAAATTAGTTTTTACCTGGCCATCCACTTTGTAATACTTGCGGACTCCAATCTCTTGGGGTTCAGTGTAGTTCCCATATCGTGGCACCACAACCTCTCAATGCAATCACAGATAATGAAGAACACAATAAGAACAATCAGCATTATCAAGTAAGAAGAGGACGAACTTGTACCATAACTCTATGCCCTCGCTTTGCCAATGCCTTTGGCAAGGCCCCCGCCACATCTCCAAGACCGCCTACAGAAGAATGATAGAGATAGAAGATAAAGCGTACATCAACAAAAGGTTGAAGAACATGGTGTTTGAAACAAAAGAAATACATCTCCAAGACCGCCTGCAGAGGAATGATGGCGCTAAAGGATGAAGAAATCTTTTTAAAATAAAGTCGTAGAAGATGGTCTTTGAAACGAACGAAAATACCAGTTTTGGACCAAGGAGCACATTCCGCAGCAACCAAGATGATGTTCATGACGTTTTCTCCTGCCAGAGGGGGAGGCGGGGTGTCTTCTTCTTGCTTCTCCAACAGAGGGTCTTCAGTTATATCCTGAGAAGACTTCTCTGCCTTGGTGTGAGAAATCAAAACATCGGTTGACTTTGGGGATGATGGAGTTGGCATTGGATTAGGTTTAGAAGCCTGCAAATCAGCTTCTCTTAAAAGGCCGAGGGACTCTGCAATGGAAGCATCTGTTGCATCTTCTTTGGCATTTTGAGTGAGATTATCCTCAACTTTGGGTGCTTTGGATGTTTTTGTCTCGCTCCTCTTCCATCTCCTGCCCGTTCCTGCTCCGTATAGATCTTGGGAGGAGGCAACATCGCTTTCGCTAGGAGGCACAGTTCTTCTCTTCTCGACCATCTGGGTGAGTTTCAAGGCTATTTAGCAAGCAAATAATGCAAAATATTGTCAAACTGAGATAAAACTCCAAATTCATTTGCCAAGGACAAGAAAAAGAAAGAAAATAATCTGAAATGGTTCCATTAAAGACAGGCTCCATGAAAGGGTAGATGAGCTCCTTTGGCTTCGAATAACCTTAAGTTCCTTTTAGGAAAGGGGGTTGAGAGATTGATTCTTGAAAAGGACAAACATGACAGCAGTACTTCTAGTATCTTCCTGCGTCAAGGTTTCACTGATTGCGTAAGAATCATTTGAACTCCCAACTGAGAAAAAAACAGTAACATGAACTTTGAATAGGACAGATAACATTACCCAATAGTTGGCTTCTCAGTTCCGTGACCAAAGCTATGATTCTGAAGTCATAAAATGGCTCAAACTCATGTGTGAATCAACTGATAGAGACATTGGTGTTAATATCTATCTAGGTCTCGGCAGGGATGAGGGAGATCAATAGAAAGACAATATAGATCAGTATCTATCGAATTGACCCAGTTCAACAACTTCTTGACAGCCATCCTTGGGAGAAGGCTGCATGTATTTCAATGGAAAAATAGCCTAGAGGTAAATGACAGAGAAAATATCAGCCGCACGCCACTAATATTTTGATACATGTAATGAGACAAAAAGTTTGGACCTTGAGGTTCAAAGATTTTGATATGTCCTTGAGTACAAGAACAAAGAGACGCTTTGCATGGTTAAATCAAGGGTTATGAAGTTCAAATTTAAAACGCGGGGCATCCATTGTTGAATCATGCAAACAAGCGGTTTCCAAAAAACATTCATGCTCCAGTCTCTCGTCCACAAAAAGAGGATACAGAAGAGTTTCACACAAAAATCTAAAGCTAAGAGAATCCGTCAATTGATGTTCTTCACAATGTCTAACAAAATTCTTGAGTTCAATCCGTCTAAAAACCACGCGATTACTTGGTCAGAATAACTTTCAACAATATGAAAATGACGCTACAATAATCTTGTCAAGGATTTGAGCACTGATCCCGATTTTGAGTCCCCCAAGTTATCATATTTTAGAATATAAGCCCATCAAAACGCACACTTTCGCCCGAAAGTTCGTTTGTAAACAAGACAAATTAACTTCTTGCAAACGAGACAAATCTCAATCACAAACTGTTAAAAGAAAGAAGGAATTCAGAGGTGAATGCCCGCAACGACAGAGACCAGAAATTAGAGTATGGGGTCAATTTTGGCAGACATTTTGCGCAGATTAATTCGATAGATCACAGCAAACATTTTGTCTCGAAAATTAAGAGCAAAGAGAACAGATCACAATCAAATCTAGAACAAGCAAGAAACGCGCAGAACAAGAGAAGAAAGAAACCTTTTGAAGGAGGTTCTTCTGGGAGGCCAGCGCCTTCTTGCTCTTCTCAATGGTGGCGCGCAGCGCATCATCGCCGGCAGCCTCCTCTCCGCCGTCCGAGTCCTTCTCGCCGATCGCCAACGTTCGCATTCCCGTTCCCCGCTCAACCCACGTCATCCCCTTCATACCCTCTTCCCCCCTTCTCCCCCTCCGAAAGGAAATCTCGCGGATTAGAGGGCTCCGATCAAGCCCCAGAAGAGCTCTCTCGCCGGACCTCTCGAGGAAGCAAGAAAGAGGCCCGGCTCGACCCAGAGTCGCCATTCTCTTCAAATCTTCCTGCTTGATCTCCAAAACGAAAAGGGTCGTCGCAGAAGGGGGAGGAGAAGAAGAAACGGTGATCTTTAAACCAACCCCCGTGAAGAACAAGCGAGAACGAGGAGCGAGCGCAGAGAGAGGCCTTTCTTGTCCGCTGCTTGGCCTGCACTGGTTTGTGGGCACGGACCCACTGCGCAGGAAGCTGTCCAATGGCTGAGGATGAGACTGAGACGGGCGGAGAGAGCGCAGAGAGAGACCGCAGGAGAGTGGAGAGATTCCAAAGGATGGGTTTACCTGGTAATGGCGGAGAGAATTCGAGATTAAGGGCTGTCGCTAGAACAAGGTGAAGAGCTTGCCGTCGGTTTGAGCTCTTGGCGGTCGGCTTCTTCCCACCCCCTCCAGAGAAGATGAGCTTCTTCTGGTACTAATGAAGCTGACTGTATGAGACTTATCATGTCTTTGAAGAGGGAGTGGTAATCTTTATGTGAATGCAAATTTTATAATTTTTTTCAAGGTTTGTTTTCATTATTACAATCTAAATTAGAAACCGATATATCAGAGCTTTAGGAAGTGAGAAATTGAAAGTGACTTGTCACAGCATGTTCCATTCCCATCATAAGATTTTTTTATTCTAAATTCAAAAATTAGTTAAATTTTGGATTATTAAATAATAACTCTTTATTCTATCTGTTATCAATCCCTCCCATTTATACTCCACCCATCTCCTTGTTCTCTCTAGACCCGTACATAACCTTTATTTTATGCTCAATTCCTAAGGTTTGTCGATAGATCCCTCTATATTCAGATACAAAAATGTTGAGAGTCAGGGATATAACAAAAACCTAGGTTAGAGATTATTAGAAATGACTAAACAAATGGCAAAGAAAAATATTGTCAACTTTATTTAGAAACCATCCTCTCCAAACCAAGATGAGGATGGGTTGTTGGATTGTTAAGGCTAGATTGACAATACAGTTTAGTTCAATGCAATGAAATGAATTAAATCAAAGATGAAACATCCAGAATTTAAAAACGAGCAACAGATGATCGTATCACCTTGTCGTAATAAAGTCTGATATTGATAGATTCCTTGGATGAGTCTCTTTTTGTTGTCCAATTTTCTGGTTTCCAAATGTATCCACACAACCTCCATAACATTGGACCTCCTCGTTGCTCCCTTGTACAACACTACTTGAAATCTGAGAGGATCTCATCATAATCAGATCTACTAGGAGGTAGCCTTTTGAGAGAATAAGATATCAGAGGGAGTATGTGGATGAACCCCCGAATAATGGGCCCTTCCCTTGTTTTATACTCTGTGTATAATTTTCTTAACGGTCCCTAAAATGAATATATTCACTAATGTCCAATTGGTTCTTGTGCTTGTGAGATTCTAGGCCCATGTGTCCATCTAACTTATAATTCTCTTTGGAAACCAAAAATTTATTGGCCAACCTCATTGATTAATTTAATTTATCCCATAAATTAATTAATTTAGCCTGATTGAAAGGCTCAGTTTCTATCCCAATGGTGCCGAAATACATCTGCTTTAGAAGATATAAAAGAGTGTGGCATCACCCTAATGGAAACTTTATCGTCGTCAATCTTTGGTATATAATCCATCAGAGGTGCAAGGCACCTAAATTATCTAGGTTTTGGTTAACCGTCAATCCCTAAATGATCATTCTAGTATGTACAGATACATGGTGT
This sequence comes from Wolffia australiana, assembly GCF_029677425.1. Classification (NCBI taxonomy): domain Eukaryota; kingdom Viridiplantae; phylum Streptophyta; class Magnoliopsida; order Alismatales; family Araceae; genus Wolffia; species Wolffia australiana. Next base: position 13,478,273 of record NC_135850.1, on the reverse strand, counting down.
AAAACATTGAAGAACATCTTGTATGATATTTCTAGTAAATTGGCCAATGATTTATTTGCATATTGTTCCTTGATTCAATATACTCTTTATATCCACAGTGGGTGGCTGATCCTATCTTGATAACTCAATCACCTTTGTGGACTTATTGTTGCATAAGATCTAGGACTGTTTTGAACATTGTGTTTAGGACCGTGTAGGTCATAGTCAAAACAAAGCCATCCATCCACACTAGCTATTAAATTCTAAAGTCTAAGGACCACTTACACAAATGTGACATGAATGAAACTAATAAATAGGCAGGTATACCAACATTCAATGATTCATGTGGATCAGTTCAGTGAACTCAATCTCTAAAGAACAACCATTATCTATCCGTGTGATCTACATGCTAATGGATACATAGCAGCCATTCTCATCATATGAATGAAATCATACAATGTTATTATATTTGAATATCTTGATGTCAATCTCATACATACTTTGAATAAAAGAGACAAGTGACAATTTTGTTATTACTGTCATCATAATTTTCCTAGGCATTGCATGTAGTCAATGACTTCATTATAAACATCAAAAACCAATAATGATCGATAAATGTTTATTTTAATGAACATCAAGGAAACATGGAAGTGTGATTGGCTTGCAAGGTACTCAATATCCATCAGTGGTCTCATCGTAGAAAGTATAAACATATAGTTTATTGAGGATAGTTACTTCAAGGAATAATAAAATGAAGCGAGGGTGTCATTAACTCTTTTATACCCACTTAAATACACATAGTATATCAAATAACCCAACATAATGCACGACTAGAGTCAAGCAAGAAAGAATTCCAGCAAATTTGATCCACAATTTTTGGGGTCATCATGTTCCTAAATGTTGTCATCCAAAGATAAGTAAAGTAAAATGTACGACTTATTTGGGGTCTATCAATGCTTATTATTCTTTCGATATTTTAAATCCCTTAAAATTATTATTATACCTTCATTACAATCAGAACGAAGATTTCAAGAAATATTAAAGCATTTTTCTACCTTTGGGAGTACATTAACACATCAATATTTATACTCAGTCGAATAATTTTATTGATCTCAACGAGAAATGAGACTTAAAAAAGCCTATCATCTCGGTTATTAGAATACACAAATTCACATGCCTTATCCAATGGACAAGACTGTTCGAAAATAATTCTTAGATATTCTTGTCCACATACCATGTGTCAGCTTGAAGTAAAGAATGTCTCATTTAGTAAATTTCTAGGTCTGAACAACTTAAAAACACGGATGACATTTTCACGTATTAAATCATCGTAACAACACTTCAATAGAAAAAGGAAAAAAACAACACTTCAATACACTAAGTTACGAATATCCTTGTACCAATCTACGCATAATTTTTTTCAAAAAATCATCCATTCTGAGTAAATCAATAGAAAATAACTCATTGATCTCAAAATAAATACGCTATACTCAAGTATCAACATAGTATTTAGGGGGGTTAATTATGAGAAGTCATTGGTCATTATCACTAAGTAGTAGGGTGTTACTAACGATATCCGATGTCCGAAAATGACAACGTGTTCGATTACGAAATTATACAGTTTTCAACAACCGATAATGTTTAGCCTCTCTCTCTCTCTCTCTCTCCCCCTTTCTCTCTCTCCCAGTCTCTCGCTCACCCTTCTGCTCTCTCTCTCTCTCTTCCACTCTCTCTCTTTCTCTCGCATTCTTTCTCCCATTATCGATCTCTCTCCCTCTCTCACTATCGGTCTCTCTCGCGTTCTCCCGGTCGCTCTCTGACTCTCCCTCCCTCTCTCTCGTTCTCCCCACTCTCCCTCTCTCTCTCTCCCATTCTCCCCGCCTCTCCTTCCCTCTTGCTCGTTCTCACGCGCTCTCCTCTCTCGGTCGCTATCTCTTCCTCCATCTCTTTGACTCTCTCCTTCTGGCTCTTCCTTCCTCTCTCTGACTCTCTCTTGCTCTCCCGCTCTCTCTTTTTCTCTCCCTCCAGCTCTCGCTCTCTCTCTCTCTCTCCCTCCCGCTCTCTTTGCCTCTCTCTGGCTCTACTCCCCCAATCTCTCTCTCTCTCTCTCTCTCTCTGGCTCCACGTCCCCAATCTCTCCCTCTCTCTCTCTCTCTTTCTGGCTCCACGCCCCCAATCTCTCCCTCTCTCTCTCTCTCTCTCTTTCTGGCTCCACGCCCCCAATCTCTCCCTCTCTCTCTCTCTCTCGATAGAGACATATACTCATATTCGATATGCGAATACTAGTATTCTATAATAAGTGATTACTGACGAATATTAATGTGTAATAATGTTATATAAGTAAATATTATTCCATATCCGACATCTGTTCTTCACGATATCGGATATGGAAACAGAAGAATCTCTAAATTTGAGAAACGCTCCCGGATGACGGACACGAAACGGGTAACGTATTAAAAAATTCCGTTCCCGTTATCGTTATCCGACACAGATATCGAATATGAAATTATCGATAGCGAATGAAAGCACCCTACTTAGTAGTGTTTTTAAAAAGTTTAGATGTCATTCTCCGATATCCAGTTTCGTATTCGTTATCTGAACGGTAGCACCCTACTCAGTAGTGTTTTTATAAAGTTCCTATCTCAGGCGCATCTTTGAGGAAAAATACGTAGCTTGGGAGGTTGTGCATCAGATTCGGTAGTTAGGACGAAATGCTCCTTCCTAAGTTTAATATTCTGAAGTTTCTAGATCTAGAAACTTTCTAGAACAAGGAATGTAAATACCAAGGTGGGTGAAGATGATGGAAAACTTAAATAAAAATCCCTAAATTGGCCTGGCTGATTTCCAGTCATCAACTTGAACTACTAGGGCTCTAGGTTGAATCCTCGGTGAGCAGCATCAAATAATGGGCACCCTGCATGTTTCATACTTCACATGACCGGCCCGCATTAGTCCTAATCTCAGAAACCGGAGTAGACTATTTGTACCCTGCAAGAAACAGCCTTGCGGGGCCAGCATAAAGAGTATGTTAAGTCCTATCCTCTGACGTTCGCATTTACTGCGTGGGTGTAAATTTGTTTGTGCGTGTGAGAGAGACAGAGGTAAATAGATAGCGAGAGAGAGATAGAAAGAGAGCGACATAGAGAGAGAGAGACATAGAGATAAAGAGATAGAGAGAGTGAGTGAGAGAGAGACACAGAGAGAGAGAGAGAGACATAGAGATTTGGGGAGAGAGATACAGAGAGTAAGAGACAGAGATTAAGAGAGAGAGAGAGAGACAGAGAGATTGAGAGAAAGATATAGAGGGACAGAGAGATATAGAGGGAGACAGAGAGATAGAGAGAGAGACAGAGAGATGGGGGGAGAGACATAGAGATTGAGAGAGGAGACAGAGAGATATAAAGATATAGAGAGGGAGACAGGGAGAGAGAAAGTGACAGAGAGAAGGAACAACAGAGATATATAGAGAGAGACAGATAGAGACAAAGACAGATACATCTCTACTACTGCTAATAGGAATTGGTGTACCCTTCTGGACGCTGATTGGCTGAAAAGAGAGTGAGAGAGAAGAGAGAGAGTGGGAGAGAAGAGGGGCCCTCTCGCAATGCTCGCTAGAAGAGAGATCATTCCTTTCTTGGTCCGCGTATCCTTCCCTCTCTCTCTCTCTCTATCTCAAGCACGCAATGCGAGCGGCGAGAGAGCATTCCGGAGATGCAGACCTGGAACAACGCGGTCTTCGATGACAGCGAAGTGGCGATAGATTCTTCCCTCGCCCCCCTCTCGTCGCGGAATCCTTTCCCGTCGCCGGTAAAGAAAACTGAAGCCCTAGATCCCCGATTCTAAAAAATCCGTCCTTAACTGATGACACGGACGTCGAGATCGAGAAAATCAAGCAGGAGGTCGAGTGCCTTCAAGCCAGATTAAAAGAGCTTCGCCTGAAGAAGACTTTGAAAGGGAGGGATTCCTTGGTTTCTGCCAAGCGGGGGAGAATCGTACCTTTGAAATTCCTGAATCCGAGCCCGAGGAAACAAGAGGCGTTTGATTCTCCTTACAGTTGGAGATCTAGGCAAAGGAGCTTCAGCCTTGGGCCACTAGAGATCCGATCGGAGCAGAGCGAACGAAAATCCTGCGCTTAGAAGTTGAAAGAGGAGGATAACGGAGATTCAGCGTCCAGAAGGTGAAAGATTTGGAGGAGGAAGAAGGGCAAGCGGAAAAGAAGGAAACTTGCAGGAATCAAAGGCTGAAAGTAGTAGCCGATGAAGAAGGGGAAGTAGTGGAGAAAGTGAGGAATCCCATGAAGGAGGCGGTGCAGCCAAGAAAGCAGTTCAAGAGGGCAGCGGCGGTTTTTGATGTAACAAGACGGTTGGAATCGACAATTCGTGTTACGTCTTGGAGATCAATCACTAAATGCAATGTTAATGATGTTGAATATTAATATGATTTAAGAAAATAATAACGAGAAGTAAAGTCAATCGTCGGGTGACATGGGACGTAGTTCAATTAGACACCACATGACGGGTTATGTCACGAGCAGGCTCCCAAGACCCGTGTGATCAGATCAACGGACTAGTAGTGGGGAACGATCTCGTCCAGGAGTGTCCGCACTGCCAAGTAATCGATAAGACCCGACACTCAACGACTTATCCTAACTCATACTAGTAGCTAATCCTATCATCTGCTCAATTTCACTCAAAGCAATGAGACATGCAGGTTCGGCATTGAAGGAAGTAATCGTACTGCGTATAGAGGGAAGAAGAGTGTGACCTGTGGAATTCAGTGTCGAAATGCATTGCGCTTATAGTGCACTGCGTAGTGTGTTGAGGATCGCCCGAAGAGAACAACTAATTGCAGCAACGGTGGAATGGGAGTGGCAAACGATCAGATGCGGTTTCGGGGCAAATCAACTCCCGTCGTTTCTACGAATTTTTCCTGAGCAACGACCCATATTCTCACCACCAATAGCAATAGAGGGTTCGGAGACCAAATCGGTCGCAATGAACAGTCGGGGATGGAGATATAGCTCGGGCAAGCAGATAGGCGGACTTTGATAATCCACGGTCGAGCATCAAAAGTCTATTTTCATTCAACGAAGTCTCATGGCCTGCAGAACAGACCGTATTCAGGCAGCAATGTACAGATGGTCTGCGAGCAGATGTGGTTCTGGCGTCGATGAAATGCTTGAGGATAGTGCGGAAGGGTGATCGTCGGCAGACACGGTGGAGTGACGCCATGGGGAAGGGGTAATTCAACGATCAACTGTTGGTCTGAGTTGCAACGGAATTTGGCCTGGCGTGTAATCAACAATGATAATCGGAGTACTGACTAAAGATAGACATGGTAAGCAAATCGCTCGAGTCAGAGTAAACGACGAAGTAACAATCAGAGTCTACGTCAGGCAATCTTGACAATGAATCACAAGTATTCAAGAATTGGGATTTCAATGAGGCGATCTGCAATAATATTCTTATAGGACTGATTGATCAACAGCAGACAACACGGCCGCAGGGAGATAGTGATCAAAATTTGTCCGAGGCTTCTTCTTCCAATGAATAGGAACGATGGAACACACCCCGGAATCAACAGAACGTCGGGTTTCTTCTGGTTTTCTAGCAGAGCCAAACGAACAAACAATCTTTCTCCCACCATAGGAAGGATGATCGGCAATAGAGAAAAATCCAGATCAAGAGGCAATCCTTTTTCTTCTTCTTCAACAAAACACAAAATAAGTAGCTGCCAAACAACAAATGAGATCTGGATTCAAGACAACATGCATTAAGCCTCCCACGTCCATCCTTCCTCCTTGTAGAGAGGAAGTGGCCGTTATGGAAGGCCCAATTGGGCCCCCTTTTAAGGGGAATGCCTATCGGGCTTCCCCTTAAAAGGAATCTTTAGGGGGAGATGAAGCCCAATATGGATTTCCTCCCCCTAAAGATGATAACTATATCACAAGTAAAAAAATGAAAACACACATAGAAAAATGAAAACACACGCATGAGGCTTGTACTCACACAGGAGGGCCCTCCGACAATCCAAAGACAATGAAAAAGAAAATAACACAAAGACAGTTTGGCACGCTCCATGACGACGTGAATGTTGCTTCAAGGCTGATAGTGGAATTGTTGATTCTTCACGTCGGCTCAGGCTCCATGTAGGGGCTGGCAACGAGTCTGGACGTGATCAGCTGGATGGTCCTCCATCAGTTTTGCTGAAGAAGCAGATGAAGAAGGCAGCGGAGAAGGGCTCTAACGTGAGGACGGTTTCTAGCCGGTATATTTTGGTTACTGTGAAGGTTGGGAGGAGCAATCTGCCAGAGGGGAGATGCCGCAAATGGTCTCTTCCGGGGGCGGCGGCCATGGAATGCGGAGGGAGAAATTGCTTTCACCATGGATTGATTTAATTTACAATAATAGGAATATCAATGATCGAATGCATCACAACTTTATATTCAATAATTGCTTTACAATCTTACGCCTTTCACGAACAAAAATATTTAAATAGTTAAGCAAACTTAGATGTTATCAGATCAAAGAATATAATATTTACAATAAATATAAAGCATTCTATCTTGAATGAGTTTATTTGAAATGAGATCTTAACATTAATATGAATAATTGCAATTCGTATAACTGATTTAATTCACAATAATAGGAACATTAATGATTGAATGCATCACAGCTTTACGCATATATGATTTATCTAAGTAACGAGAAATATAGTTCAATAGTTGTTTTACAATCTTCCGCCTTTTACAAACAAAATAAATTAAATAATGAGATCAATGAATCCGATATTTTCATTTTTAACCTAGGCCTGCTGATGAACTAAATATAAATCATTCTATCTTGAAGTGGGTTTATATGAAACCAGATCTTAACATTGATACAAATGATTACAAATGGTATAAATAATTTAATTCATAAAATTAGAACATTTAATGGTCAAATGCATCACAGCTTTATGCACATATGTTTTTTCTAAATAATAGAAAATATAGTTGAATAATTGTTTCCTAATCTTTTGCCTTTCATAGACAAAAATATTTAAATAATTGAGAAAACCCAGAAGTTATTAGATCAAAATATGCAACATTTTTAGGTTTTTAACCCCAGCCCGCATATGAATTAAATATAAAGCATTCTTCTTGAAATGGGTTTATCTGAAAATTTTCAAATCATATAACTGATTTAATGTACAATAGTTGGAACATTAATGACCGAATGCATTTCAGCTTTATTCATATATTGTTTATCTAAATCAAATAAAATATTGTTCAATAATTATTTCCTACTCTTTAGCCTTTCACATACAAAAATATTTAAATAGTTAAGCCAACTTAGGTGTTATGAGATCAAAGAACATAATATTTTCATTTTTAACCGGGGCACGCTGATGAATAAAATATAAAGCATTCTATCTTGAATGAGTTTATTTGAAACCAGATCTAAACATTAATATAAATAATTTCAATTCATATAACTGATTTAATTCACAATAATTGTAACATTAATGATTGAATGCATCACAACTTCATGCATCTATGATTTATCTAAGTACCAACAAATATGGTTCAAGAGTTGTTTTATAATCTTCCTCTTTTCCACTGGTTCATGAATATTGAGTCATTATTTGTTTACTCAATATTCATGAACCAGTGCTTGGGGATCTGTTATCTCTAGGATGGTCGAGAGCTTGGGGAGAAGATCACCAAGGAAACCGGTAGCTCCTTGGCTCGCTATCCTTGATTACGTTTTTAGTTAGTCACGGCTTCTCCGTTTGCAGCATCGTTGAATTTTTCTTTATTCTCTCTCTCTTTCTATATCTCTCTATCTGTGTGTGTGGAATGGCTGAACCTCACTACTGGTGGGGAATGTGGTGGGGTACTCAGAGCCAGCTGCTGTGGTACACAGATAAGAGAGTGAGGCTGATTGGCTGCCCCTAGTATATATATATAGAGAGAGAGACAAAGATACACACATAGACACATATACACAGCTCACCTCACGAGCTCCAAGAATTGTGGCTTCCTCGACGATGTCAGATCTCAGCCCTTCCGGACGTCCAGCTCTGGTCTTTGTCTTTGTCCCAATCTCTGGTCTTTGTCCCACCGACGACGGGAATCTCTCCCCAGTCCGAGCTCTTCTTTTCCCCCATTGGAAGGAGCAAGACAGCACGTTGAGCCAGAGGGATGGGCACGCCCAATCTGCCGAGTAAAATTCTCTCACAAGACGTCCAGCTCGTGATCAGTAATCGCGGCCAGCATCAAGCCACGCGGGTCGCCGTTGTTTTGTCAAACTGTCGAGGCCTTCTCTGATAACAACTACCGCGCCTCAATTTCTGGGGGTCCCCGCCTAGGAAATCGACCCCAAGAGGTAAAAGCTCAAGTCCCTCGCAACTCTACGTGCTGACATTTAATAAGAGAGAGATGGGTAGATTAATATACACTACATAAAGAGATGGATAGATAGAGATATAGATGGGCCTATCAGTCGATTGAACGGACGCCAAAAGATAAGACTTTTTTTTTTATGGGTCAGATCCCGAAGACTAGCGAAGGGTAGATTCATCGTAACTCCTAATTTTATTATGCATCCATGCGTTCCAGGAAGGATCGCCCGTAACATTTTTAGAATTATTATTTTAAAACCAGAGCCACCCAATTCCATGCACGAAGACCATTGTTATTCCTCTTCCAGGAGAGAAGTGTGAAAAGGAAAACGCCCCCCAAAAATTTTACAGCCTACAAACTGTAGCGCTTGACTAATTAGTTCACCCGGGTCGATCGAAGAGAGTAGTAGACAATATTCAACTGACCTCTTCTTCTTCCCATGTGGAGGATAAATTCCTCATCCCTCAGATCTACAGCTTCGCGGATGACAGCCAGGACGCCATCTTCGCGTATAAACACTCTTCTATCTCATGCGGGGAGTGTTTATCTCCGCGGCTGGTAATCAGAGATGGCCGCGGTGGTGGCGGCGCTGCTCTTTATCTCCGCCGGAGTAGCTGCCGCCCGAGATCCGTTCACTGTTCAACCCCAGATCAAACCCAGTTCTACTTACAGTTTTCGGCATGCGAGCGGCGTATTTGCTGGAGTTTGGTCTGCCGTTGGCTGGGGGAGGGCTACGTTGCTGGTTCCAGCGTTGCGGGTGACGATCTACGTGTGCCTCGTCATGCTGGCTATGCAGATAGCGGAGAAGACCTTCGTCGGCTGCGTCACCCTCTGCGTTAAACTCTTTAGAAGGAAGCCGGAGAAAGTTTATCAGTGGAAGCCGATAGGAGAGGACTCTAGCGAGAAGGACAGCTCAGTCTTTCCCATGGTCCTTGTCCAGATCCCCATGTACAACGAGAAGGAGGTGATATATCTATTCTTTTCCTTCTTGGCTCTGTTATCGCTGGATTCTGAGGCCTCGACGCAGGTCTACAAGCTCTCAATTGGGGCTGCTTGCCGGCTCTCATGGCCGAGGGATAGATTCGTCGTTCAGGTCCTCGACGATTCCACGGATCTTGCCGTCAAGGTTCGTTCTCAAGCCTTCTTAAGCTCACTTAAAACTGGACATCTGTTCATTAAGCTCGAGCCGCATGCTCTGACTTGCTCTGATCAGCCATTTAAGGGGAATAGTCTTGATAAATAAAGTTCATGGTCTACAAATAAATAATCTCTTTGATTGAGACATTTTCTCGACAAAGAGTGGTCATTCCTTAGCTTCAATGGGCGCCGATGCCCTCTCGGAGTACCCACCGGAGAATTAACCTGAAATTTTTTTGTTTAGTATCAGAAGGAAGAATGGATTCTGGAAGGCAAGCAAAGTGTCTGCAATAAATATAAAATGTAGTGACCGCTGAGTACAATGATGAAAAAAACTAGGAATACAAATTATGAATTGTTTTTTCCCGGAAAAGAAGAAATAAAGGAGGAGACGATTGTCGCATCGCAGGAGCTGGTGATGGCGGAGTGTGAGATGTGGGCTGCGGAGGGGATGAACATAAAATACGAGGTGAGGGACAACCGCAAGGGGTATAAGGCGGGCGCTCTCAAGGAAGGAATGAAGCACAATTACGTGCAGAATTGCGAGTATATCGCCATGTTCGACGCTGATTTTCAGCCGGAGCCTGATTTTCTTCAGAGGACAATCCCCTTCCTCGTACACAACCCCCGGATAGCGCTGGTTCAGTCGCGATGGATGTTTGGTGAGCTGTCTCTCCTCCTCAATCACGAGAACTCAACGCCCATGGCGACTGACCCAGCTTCTTCTTTTTCTCTCACTTTATGTCCTCGCAGTCAACGCCGGCGAGTGCTTGATGACGAGGATGCAGGAGATGTCGCTGAATTATCACTTCAAGGTGGAGCAAGAAGGAGGCTCCTCGTCCTTCGCCTTCTTCGGCTACAATGGTGAGTTAAGGTTCGTGGACTTATGACAAACGTCCCGAACCCCACCTGCGATTCACCTTCTTCTGCTTCTCTCTCTGCGATGGGATTTCTGCTAAACTGAAGGATCGCAGGAACGGCTGGCGTGTGGAGAATCTCCGCCATTGCAGATGCAGGAGGCTGGTATGATCGGACGACGGTGGAGGACATGGACCTGGCCGTCCGTGCTACTCTCAAGGGTTGGAAGTTCGTCTACGTCGGCGACGTTAAAGTTCGTGCCTTAATCCCCATCATTCTTTAGAAGAGATTTTAAACATATTCTTTCATCGGACTAAATGAATCCTCTCTTTATGAAATAAATGATAGGTTAAGAGCGAGCTTCCGAGCACGTTCAAAGCCTATCGCTTCCAGCAGCACAGATGGTCGTGCGGCCCGGCCAACCTGTTCAGGAAAATGGCGAGGGAGATCGTCTCCAACAAGGTAGTTCTCGTCGCGGGGTTTGAGGGTTTCAGCTGCATTTATAATTTACACCGCTGAAGCAAACTTTTGCCTGGTGCAGACAGTGTCGTGGTGGATGAAGTTCTATCTTCTGTACCACTTCTTCCTCCTTGGGAAGGTCCTGGTTCACACCCTGACCTTCGTCTACTTCTGCACTGCTATCCCCCTCGCCGCCTTCGCCCCCGAAGTGGAGATTCCCAAGTGGGGACTGGTCTACGCTCCTCTGGCCATCACTATTCTCAAGGCGATAGAAACTCCGAGGTTTGTTCATGGGGAAAACGCCCCTTTAGCTTACTTCTTCGGGAGAACCTCTCGTCGTCACGCGTCGTTTGCTCATACTATGGGGATTTTCAGGTCTCTTCACTTGACGGTTTTCTGGGTTCTCTTCGAGAATGCGATGTCGATGCATCGGCTGAAGGCGGCGGTGATCGGGCTGTTGGAGGCCGGAAGGGCGAACGAGTGGGTCGTCACTGAGAAGCTCGGCGACGCGCTCAAGGCGAAACCCACGGTCCAAGTTCTCGACAAGTCTGAGACACTAGGCGTCGACCGCGAGCCTCTTCTGCCCATCTCCTCCAAACCTTCTTATAAAACTACTACTCGCTTTTGGAAGAGGTACTGCCTTTGCTCTCTCTCTCTCTCTCTCTCTCTCTCTCTCTCTCTCTCTTTATCTCTCTACCTGTCTCGATTTTTCTCTTTCTCTCTCTCCCTGTCTCGATTTGACTTCTCTCTCTCCCTATCTCTCTTTGACTTTTCTCTCTCCTCTTATTTCTCTCTCGCTCTCTCTTTGACTCTCTCTCTTTCTCCCTGCCTCTATTTCACTTCTCTCTCTCCCCCTATCTCTCTTTGACTTTTTCTCTCTCTCCTCTTCCTTCTCTCTCGATCTCTCTTTGACTCTCTCTCTCTCTCTCTCACACTCTCTCTCTCTTTCTCTTTTCCCCTAGCTTTGTCATCTTTCTCTTTCTCTCCTTCACTTTCCCGATCTCTTTTTATCTTTCTCCATCCCGTTCTCTTTCCCTCTCTCTTCCTCTCATTCATTCATCTTTTGTTTCTTTCTCCCTCCCCCTTTATCTTTTCCTCACCCTCTCTCTTTCTCTTATTCTTTATAGTTCTCTCTCTCACACACACACTCTCTCTCTATCTCTATCTATCCTTCTCTATCCCTCTCTCGTTGCCTTGCTCTCTCTTTATCCCTTCGTCTCTCTCTCTCTCTCTCTCTCTCTCTCTCTTTCTCTCTCTCTCTCTCTCTCTCCTTTCACCCTCCCAATGTCTTTTTCTTACTCCCTCTTCCTCTTTCCTTCTGTCTCTATTGCGAGCACGTGGGCGTACCGCAATAGGCGGAGTTAGCCGGCGACGTGCCAAACCCATGATGGGGATCTTGTTCTCATTTCGGTGTCTCAAGTAAAAGATTGATGCGGATCTGATCTAGTATTGTCTTCTTCTTCTTCTTTATTCTTTATTGACGGCCAGATTGCACATGCCGGAGCTCGTATGGGGCGTCTTGCTTGTCTGCTGCGGCTTCTACGACATGTTCGTCACCAAGAGGAGCTACTTCGTATATGTGCTCCTCCAGGCCGCCGCCTTCCTCGTGACCGGCTTTGACTTTGTAGGCACTCACGTACCATCATTCTGACCGTAGGAAGAGAAGATCCGATCCAAGCTCATAGCCACACCAGCCGCATTGAGGCTGCCATTCTTTTAACTCCGTCGAAGGTGAAATAAAACTCTGACTATCTGCTTCCAGAAGTAGCGGGGGAGCTTCTTCTCGGATGGCTTCCTTAATGATTTGCCCAAGTGCAGAGATCTTTACCGAGAGAATAGTTGAGTATGCCGTGACTTGTGATTTACTGGTGATATCTAAAAGCTGACTTCCATCAACTTCTCTGGTATCTTTGTGGGCGATCAACCCGAGCGGCAGGAAGCTGTGACAACCCTTACCTTGTCCGACCCTTAATGTTGTTGTAATATCCATGGATCGTTGATGATAATATTCATGTTTTTGCTAAGAGAAGTTTGACTCGCTTCCTACTCAGCTCAGAGACGATCAATATTCCGTTTAAAGCACATCCAACCAAGAGCCGGACACTGTGCTGTCACTAAACGGTTAGCCTTAATCTAGCCATTACAATGGCTGTATAAACCTTGTATATAAACTGAACTGATGTACCAAATCGAGATAGAGGAAATACAAAATAACAACGAGGCTTATTACTTGTGCCCTGTCCCTTCCCTCGCTATCTCCATTCTCTCCTCTCTTCTCCTTCTTCCTTCTAGCCTCTTCTTTCTGTATCTTCCTTCTATCACATCTACCTTCAAGGTATTGAATTTATTTTTCATGGTATCAGAGCCAGCAACATCCGCGAAAGGCACAACGATGGCGGGAAGCTCTGTGAATATTACTAAATGGGTATGGTTTAATTAAGGTCATTGAAGGAATATTACCTCTAATCTCTGTTGCTGATAAAAATGGAAACATTGCCGAAAATACAGACCACAAGACCTGGAAGAGTTAAGATCTACAAGTCCTTGGCTTCCTAAATTCTACTCTTACTGAACCAAATCTGCCGTGTTAGTAAAGCTAAGTCAGCAAAAGAAACATAAGAAAAACTTGAGAATGCCTTTTTCCTGACGAAGTCAATCTAGAGTTGTGGAACTTCATGGACAGTTCCATAACATAAGCAGAGGGAGTTTGACCACCAATGAGTATATAGCTTATTTTCGCTCCATGGTTGATGCCTTAGTGGGTCAACAAATCTGGAGAAGCATCAATCATCTTCACATTCATTCAGGGCCTTGGAACTTAGTATGCCCACTTCGTTGTCTGCATCATTGCTGACATAAAACATTTAAAGTTTGGGGATATATTAGTTAACTTAAAAAATGCAAGACGTATACTTATCCTATCAACATAATTCCTCTTCAGACGCTGATGGAGGACCATCCGCAACCGGAAGCGCCAAGTCAACCTGCGCCAGCACGCCAGCAGCCACGTCACGAAGCTTGAGCTGACGAGAAGAATCCGGAGTTCAAGTACACAGCGTGATGAGAAGGCGTCCCTAATTCTATTTTTCTTGCATTTTCTGAACTTTTTTCGTTGTGTTTTGTTTGGGGAGGGCCTCCGTGTTTTGGCCCTTCCGTCGTACTCCGAACTGTCGTTTACGGCTCGATTAGGGGGTTGTCCCTAATTACGGGCCTCCCCTAGGTCCCCTCTCTCCCACTATAAAAGGAGAAGAGAAGCCCTAGAGGAAGGAGGAGAATTTCTGAAGTTGATTGAGTATTGTAGTTGTTAGCATGGAGTCCCCTTGAAGGAGAAGAGGATGCCAGTCCCCGCCGCCCGCAGATCATCGTCGCTGCGCTCGCCCGCGCCTCACCGTCGCCGTCAGTCCACGTCTATCGTGCCCGACTGTGTCGCCGCCACGACACCATCGCTGCCCTCGTTCGTCCATCACCGTTGACCGTTCAGGCCGCCCATCGCCACTCATCGACGCCAGCCACCGTTGCCGGGCGTCCGTCACCAACCGCCCGCTGCCGATCGGTGCTGGAACCGGGTCTCCTGGCCAACTGACCGCCAGCCGTCTGCCCCGCCGACCGACCCATCCCGGCGCCCGAACGAGGCCTTCACCAGGCTACCAGCTCCGCCCACCCGAGCCTCCGCTCGCGGGCCTCCGGAGCGCCGGTCCCTCGCGCCCTCGCGCCTGCCCTGCCCGACACCGCCGCCACCGAACGACCTAGGCGTGGGGACAAGGACGAGTCGGGTTAGTCGCTGAGTTGACTCAGCGCGCCTGGCCGATTCCGGCGCTGAGTCAACTCAGTCCAACCCAGATTTAAGTTCCAGCGAGTCACACTGAGTTGACTTAGTGTGACTCGGATTTAAAGTAAGGGCGCCCAGGTAAAAACGTTGTTCCGAAGGGGCAATTTCGTCAACAAAAAAAGGGAACTTAGGGCTTTAGTGAGCCGCCACCGCCGCCGCCTGCCGCCGCGCGCCACCGCGCATCGCCGCCGCCGCTGCCCGCGCCGCTCGCCACCATCGGCACCGTCGGTGCCCCTACAGCCGCTGCCGCGCGCCATTCACTGCCGACTACTGCAGCTCGCTTCCCGCTTCGACCACTACCTCCCTCTGCTCACCGCCGACGACGCCCTGCTCGCCGCTGCTGCCGCGGCCACCCGCCCCCGGCTGCCGCCGCCAACGCCGCGGCTACCTCCACATCTGCTGCCACGGCCGCTTGCCTCTGGCCGCCGCCGCCAGCGCCCCCGGCCCTTCCGCAGCTGCTGTTGCACATTGCTCGCCGTTGGTTGCCGCTGCTCACCGCCCCTCCGCCTCAGCCGCTGTCACCTTCTGCCGCCGCTAGCGCAGCCGCCATTCGCCGCTGCAGCCGCGGCCGCTCGCTTCTGATCGCCGCCACCAGTGCCGCTGCTGTCTCTACATATGCTGCTGCACGCCGCTCGCTGCCGCTACCGCCGCTGCTGATCGCCACATTCGCCGTTGCCTCGGTCGATCCGTGCCCGCCCCAGGCTGCCACCCGGCTTGTTGTTCGTCGCTCGGACATCGCAGCCCACTCCGCCATCGTCCGGTCAAGCACCTCGACCCGTCCTCCGCCACGCCAATCAAAACCCGGCTTCGACCACCGCGACTACCAGACTTTCATCCGCAGGTCACACCGCTAACCCATCTCGCGCGTCATTATTTCCTGCAATACTTTACTCGCATGCTCTATTCTTGGACCTTGCCTTCGTTCACTCCCGTATATCGGGTTCCGGGGTAGAATCTCCTCTTGTTTTCCCTACCCGCCTCCTTGTCCGGGATAGGTAGTTGGATCGAGGATGCCCTCCACCGTGGCGTCCGTCGATTGATCTATCGGGTCATTGGGAGTCGGATCGTACGTGACGCGTACGGGAATCCTTCTAGAGCGCCGCTCTATTTCGGCTACCGCTATACTTCTCGTTATTCTCTGCATAAATGTGCATCCTGCATTCATCGTCAAACTGCGTATTGTTCTTCGCCGCCCTATGTTGCAACGCGCAACGTTGATCCCGCCCATACATGTTGCATCAGACGCATTCCCCCTGTTTAATACCACACAAGATTGGGGTCTCATACTCTTACTCATCATGACATTCCCAAATTTAGTGGATATTATAATTAAATTGATCATCCAAATCAAGGACGAGGAGATGGAAGCTTCAACAAAAGCTTTAGGCTAGATGCCAAATAAGTTCCAATTTTTCCATTGAGCACAAGAGTGTAATCAATGTTATACAAAAGATATCCAAGTATTGAGGCCATCTGTGCAAGGGAATTTTTGCAGGCCATCACTAGTAATTCGGCAAGCTCACATAGTGAATTCCATAACCCTCACGCAATACAAGGCTGTTGGGCATTAGTGTCTTGATTAAAGGGTAATTTTTTTTTCTATGCAACATAAGTTGTGATTGATCATAAATTGATCTCTAAAACATCATACATAATATGTAACTTGTGTTGGGTTCAAAAAGCCTTGATTTGGATGAAGACTAGAATTCCATGTAAGGGAAGATTCATAGCAGAATCATAACAACATCAACAAAATATTGAAACAAAGAACTTATGCATGAATCACCTCTGTGATTTCTTGGATCCTAGAGTGATATGAGTCGAGCTGCTCAAGTGTGCAGCTTCTAGACATATCCACACGATCCCCCCAACACGTTGAATCTCCTCTTTCACCTTTGTGACCTCCGTTCACCCTCCATCGTCATTGTTACGCTGTCCCGATGGCATCAAGAGTGGAGAGGAGGTGTGGGGAGAAGGGAGAAGAAGGGGAAGACTCCTGAAAAATTCTGGACAGGGTGAATTTTGTTTAGGGCCTTCCCCTATCTATACTAAGTGGATATTTTCTATAAAAACACCTCAAATTTAACGATATCTTCAGAAGTCCAAAAGACCATTTTCGTGTGATCCTCTAGTGCTATGTATCAGTCTAGTTAAGGACTCAAGAGGCCCATTAACCCTTATTGGCCTTTCAAATTGATTAACTATCTCATCGTATAGATTAATTAGTGTCAAACTGATTTAACCCACGCGATTTGTTCAGTCTCTGACACGTGGGGGCCAAGCTACACCTCGTGCTCTAGAAGATATAAATGAGTGTGTATCAACTCACACATAGAACATGTTTGTCATCATTTACTCTGTATGTATAGTCCCTCATACTCTTGATGCTCTTAGGACGATTGAGGGTATGGTCAATTCTCAAACCCTATTCGGTTATTCGAGTTAGTGCTGATGCGTTCAGAAAACATCAGAGAATGCTTCTTCGATATTTCACTACCTTGGCCAAGGACTTCATCACATAGTATTCCTTGAGTTATTACCTCTTATACCAAGGGTGGAAGACCTCATCTTGACTACTAAATTGTCTATGAATTTATTGATGCATTTATACTAAGACTATATATAATCCAATGATTAGGGACATGTAGCTCATAGTCAAAGTATAATTATACTTCCACAAGATGTTTTTGGTGTCTCAGGTCTAAGGACCACTTACGCAACCGTGATGTGAATCAACCTAATTAACACTTCTGTATAATACCATTATGGATTCATACATATCAATTTCATGAAATCTTTCCACTAAAAACAACCCACTATCTATCCTTAGTATTGATGGAAATATATTTTGTCAACAAGCCAATCACACATTCCACATCTCGTTCCATGTTCATTAATACAACATATTCATTATAGTGCACGTGTGATGCTTATAATGAAGTCCATGAATACATGATCAGACTTAGGGAATTATGTTGAGATCATATTATGGAGATCACTAGTCTTTAAGCATGTGTTCTAACCATTCCTATTCAAAGGATACACGAGAAGGACATCAAAGTATCCTGATAGGATAGCACTATATAGCCTCACTCATATGATGAGTATGGCCGGTTACGTAGGCGTAAGTGTGGAGACACTAAGGATAGATAGTGGGTGCTCTTTAGTGGAAAAAGTTCATTAAATTGATCCATATGAACTCCTGAATGGTATTATTCTGAACTGTCAATCAGGTTGATTTACATCACGGTTTTATAAGTGGTCCTTAGACCTGAGACACCAAAGACGTCTTGTGGATGGGCGGTTGTGCTTTGACTATGGCCAACGAGTCTCTAATCATGGGATTCTAAACGGTCTTAATTCAGGTAGATAAAGAAGTTCACGAAGAGGATTGAGCAGTCAAGATGGGATCGTCCACCCTCGGTATAAGAGGTGACAGCTCAAGGAAGACGATGCGCTGAAGTCCTTGGCCAAGGTAGTGAAATATCATAAAAGAGTTCTCCGATGATTTTCAAATGCATCAGTACTAACTCGGATGACCGATTAGGGTTTGACATTTGACCATACCCTAAGTCATCCAAGGAGCATCAAGGGGATGAGGGACTATACATACTCAGTAACCGATGATGAACAAGTTCCATGAAGTGAGTCCATACACGCTCCTTTGTATCTTCTAGAATACGAGGTATAGCTTGGCACCCCACGTGTTGGAGACTCGCCTATCGATTGGGTTAAATTGATCCAACGTTAATTAACCTATATGATGATATACTTAATTAATTTTGAAGGCCCATAAAGGTTATTGGGCCATTGGAGTCGTTAACTAGACTGATACATGGGCCTAGAGGGTCACACGCAAATGGTCTTTTGGATGTCAGAATATATCATTAAGTTTTGGGGGTTTTATGAAAAATACCCACTTAGTATAAATAGGGGAAGGCGCTGAAAAAAATTCACCCAGGCCAGAATTGTTTAGGGGCCTTTCCCCTTCTTCTCCCTTCTCCCTTCTCCCACACCCCCTCTCCATCCCTGAAGCGATCAGGACAATGTAACAACGCTGACGAAGAAAGAATGGGCTCGTCAACAAGGAGGAGATTCGACATGCCGAGGATCGCATGGATACGTTTAGAGGCTGCACGCTTGAGCAGCTCGACTCGTCTCACTTCGGGATCCAAGAATCACGGATGCGATCTATGCAAAGGTACTTCATCTCAATTATTTTAAATATGTTGTTTGATTATTTTATGTGTCTTCCGCTGTGAATCGTTTTGATTTCTTCATCCAGATCCAGGCCTCTAGAACACAACTAATATAAGAGGAGATATTGTAAGAGCACTAATTCAATCCTTCTTCTCAGTGTTTTTAACTAACAGTTGTTCAAAGATAGTGATCATCAAGAGTGAAGGAAAACAGAAAAAAATAGAGTATTTATAAAATGGTTAACTATTTCAATTTATTTTCCTATATTTATACTCTTCCTTTTCTTTCTCACTTATTTTTTCCGATTATGAGAGCTACATCTCAATTGCATGTACCCTCTTTGAGGAGGTAGTTGAAAGATAAATAGATAGCTAGGGCGTGGCCTCCAATCCTCTCTTTGTTACTTCAAATGCATAAAACTAAAATTGATTCCTTTGGTCCCACTCATCCAACCGATAAATCACAGGAAATGCTACGTCCAATTGGTCATCATCTCATTAAATATTATTACTTATTCAATCATGGAATCAGAAATATGTGTCCACACTAAAACTGACAGACTTCATAAAGGTCAATCAGGATTCGTTCAAAATCTCCATAATATAAAAAGGTACTATTCACACAGAAATAATAAATATTCAAATAATTTGGTTAATTACTTGATAAATTTATAATTGTATGTGTATCAAGTTATTAAGTTCATAGAAATATCCTAAAATAGTGCTTTAAAATTCCCTAAGTCTGATCATGTATTCATGGACTTCATTATAAGCATCACACGTGCACTATAATGAATATGTTGTATTAATGAACATGGAACGAGATGTGGAATGTGTGATTGGCTTGTTGACAAAATATATTTCCATCAATACTAAGGATAGATAGTGGGTTGTTTTTAGTGGAAAGATTTCATGAAATTGATATGTATGAATCCATAATGGTATTATACAGAAGTGTTAATTAGGTTGATTCACATCACGGTTGTGTAAGTGGTCCTTAGACCTGAGACACCAAAAACATCTTGTGGAAGTATAATTATACTTTGACTATGAGCTACATGTCCCTAATCATTGGATTATATATAGTCTTAGTATAAATGCATCAATAAATTCATAGACAATTTAGTAGTCAAGATGAGGTCTTCCACCCTTGGTATAAGAGGTAATAACTCAAGGAATACTATGTGATGAAGTCCTTGGCCAAGGTAGTGAAATATCGAAGAAGCGTTCTCTGATGTTTTCTGAACGCATCAGCACTAACTCGAATAACCGAATAGGGTTTGACAATTGACCATACCCTCAATCGTCCTAAGAGCATCAAGAGTATGAGGGACTATACATACAGAGTAAATGATGACAAACATGTTCTATGTGTGAGTTGATACACACTCATTTATATCTTCTAGAGCACGAGGTGTAGCTTGGCCCCCACGTGTCAGAGACTGAACAAATCGCGTGGGTTAAATCAGTTTGACACTAATTAATCTATACGATGAGATAGTTAATCAATTTGAAAGGCCAATAAGGGTTAATGGGCCTCTTGAGTCCTTAACTAGACTGATACATAGCACTAGAGGATCACACGAAAATGGTCTTTTGGACTTCTGAAGATATCGTTAAATTTGAGGTGTTTTTATAGAAAATATCCACTTAGTATAGATAGGGGAAGGCCCTAAACAAAATTCACCCTGTCCAGAATTTTTCAGGAGTCTTCCCCTTCTTCTCCCTTCTCCCCACACCTCCTCTCCACTCTTGATGCCATCGGGACAGCGTAACAATGACGATGGAGGGTGAACGGAGGTCACAAAGGTGAAAGAGGAGATTCAACGTGTTGGGGGGATCGTGTAGATATGTCTAGAAGCTGCACACTTGAGCAGCTCGACTCATATCACTCTAGGATCCAAGAAATCACAGAGGTGATTCATGCATAAGTTCTTTGTTTCAATATTTTGTTGATGTTGTTATGATTCTGCTATGAATCTTCCCTTACATGGAATTCTAGTCTTCATCCAAATCAAGGCTTTTTGAACCCAACACAAGTTACATATTATGTATGATGTTTTAGAGATCAATTTATGATCAATCACAACTTATGTTGCATAGAAAAAAAAATTACCCTTTAATCAAGACACTAATGCCCAACAGCCTTGTATTGCGTGAGGGTTATGGAATTCACTATGTGAGCTTGCCGAATTACTAGTGATGGCCTGCAAAAATTCCCTTGCACAGATGGCCTCAATACTTGGATATCTTTTGTATAACATTGATTACACTCTTGTGCTCAATGGAAAAATTGGAACTTATTTGGCATCTAGCCTAAAGCTTTTGTTGAAGCTTCCATCTCCTCGTCCTTGATTTGGATGATCAATTTAATTATAATATCCACTAAATTTGGGAATGTCATGATGAGTAAGAGTATGAGACCCCAATCTTGTGTGGTATTAAACAGGGGGAATGCGTCTGATGCAACATGTATGGGCGGGATCAACGTTGCGCGTTGCAACATAGGGCGGCGAAGAACAATACGCAGTTTGACGATGAATGCAGGATGCACATTTATGCAGAGAATAACGAGAAGTATAGCGGTAGCCGAAATAGAGCGGCGCTCTAGAAGGATTCCCGTACGCGTCACGTACGATCCGACTCCCAATGACCCGATAGATCAATCGACGGACGCCACGGTGGAGGGCATCCTCGATCCAACTACCTATCCCGGACAAGGAGGCGGGTAGGGAAAACAAGAGGAGATTCTACCCCGGAACCCGGTATACGGGAGTGAACGAAGGCAAGGTCCAAGAATAGAGCATGCGAGTAAAGTATTGCAGGAAATAATGGCGCGCGAGATGGGTTAGCGGTGTGACCTGCGGATGAAAGTCTGGTAGTCGCGGTGGTCGAAGCCGGGTTTTGATTGGCGTGGCGGAGGACGGGTCGAGGTGCTTGACCGGACGATGGCGGAGTGGGCTGCGATGTCGGCGGCGAACAACAAGCGGGTGGCAGCCTGGGCGGCACGGATCGGCCGAGGCAACGGCGAATGTGGCGATCAGCAGCGGCGGGGGCGGCAGCGAGCGGCGTGCAGCAGCATATGTAGAGACAGCAGCGGCACTGGTGGCGGCGATCAGAAGCGAGCGGCCGCGGCTGCAGCGGCGAATGGCGGCTGCGCTGGCGGCGGCAGAAGGTGACAGCGGCTGAGGCAGAGGGGCGGTGAGCAGCGGCAACCAACGGCGAGCAATGTGCAACAGCAGCTGCGGAAGGGCCGGGGGCGCTGGCGGCGGCGGCCAGAGGCAAGCGGCTGTGGCAGCAGATGTGGAGGCAGCCGCGGCAGATGTGCCTCCAAAAATTTCCCTACTTTACGGATTGCAAATTTCCTCTCTTTATTTAAATCAGAGAAGTTTCTGATTATGTACTAAACCTTGGTGAACATCTAGGTTGTGGTGACATATATGGCCAATATTATGATGTGAAGGAGTTGTTTAAGGTTGGAGTCGACTGTCCAAGTACTAATTATTTGTTTCTTGGAGATTTTGTTGATTTTATTCAGTTGAAACATTCAGTTCAAGGTTTCATTTGTTACACAAATAGTAGATTCAAAGATAATATGCACTCGTTTCCTTGGTGGCCCATTGGATATCATGTTATTAGTCATTATTATTCGCGGGAGTGAGGGAGAGTGTTGGAAGTGGGAATAACTTAGTAATTATGTTGATCTTGGTAAGTTCCCTCACCGTAACTAACCGAGTTTTGCACATGTGAGGAGATGTATAGTGACCCTTCTCTCTGCCTGATGCAGCACAGTCAGTTCCCCTCCAAATGCAGCACGAGAACCTTCAAAAGACACTTCAAAAAAATTATGGTCTCAACCCTTCGTCCATACAGAGTTTTATAGCTGGTATCCTAACATATTTAACCAAAATATATTAAATAATACATACTTCCAACACTATATAAATTTATTACAATCCTCTAGTAAGATAATCCTTTTATTATTATCCCCATGTACATAAAATTTTACAAAATGTAACAACAAAACTTTTATTTTTGGTAGACTTTGCGTTTATGAGTCCATAATTTATCGGCCAATAAATTAATTGGTACAAACACATTCTTGCAGCCGTTGTCAAGCACTCAAGCCTCAACAAATTAGTTGTCAACCTGGATATAAAAATATGGCGGTAGCGAAATGAGGCGGCGCTCTGAAGGATTCCGTGCGGCGTCGCGTGCGATCCGACTCCCAATGACCCGATAGATCAATCGACGGACGCCCACGGTGGAGGCATCCTCGATCCAACTACCTATCCCGGACAAGGAGGCGGGTAGGAAAACAAGAGGAGATTCTACGGAACCCGATATACGGGAGTGAAGCGAAGGCAAGGTCAAGAATAGAGCATCACGAGTAAAGTATTGCAGGAAATAATGGCGCGAGATGGGTTAGCGGTGTGACCTGCGGATGAGAATCTGGTAGTCGGTGGTGAAGCCGGGTTTTGATTGGCGTGGCGGAGGCGGTCGAGGTGCTTGACCGGACGATGGCGGAGTGGGCTGCGATGTCGGCGGCGAACAACAAGCGGGTGGCAGCCTGGGGCGGCGCGGATCGACCGAGGCAGCGAATGTGGCGATCAGCAGCGGCGGTAGCGGCGGCGGCGTGCAGCAGCATATGTAGAGACATCAGCGGCACTGGTGGCGATCAAGCGGCGGCAGCGGCTGCGGCGAATGGCGGCTGCGCTGGCGGCAGGTGACAGCGGCTGAGGCAGAGGGGCGGTGAGCAGCGGCAACCAACGGCGAGCAATGTGCAACAGCAGCTGCGGAAGGGCCGGGCGCTGGCGGCGGCGGCCAGAGGCAAGGCCGTGGCAGCAGATGTGGAGGCAGCGCGGCAGATGTGCCTCAAAAATTTCCTACTACGGTTGCAAATTTCCTCTCTTTATTTAAATCAGAGAAGTTTCTGATTATGTACTAAACCTTGAGTGAACATCTAGGTTGTGGTGACATATATGGCCAATATTATGATGTGAAGGAGTTGTTTAAGGTTGGAGTCGACTGTCCAAGTACTAATTATTTGTTTCTTGGAGATTTTGTTGATGATTTTATTCAGTTGAAACATTCAGTTCAAGGTTTCATTTGTTACACAAATAGTAGATTCAAAGATAATATGCACTTTCGTTTCCTTGGTGGCCCATTGGATATCATGTTATTAGTCATTATTATTGCGGGAGTGAGGAGAGTGTTGGAAGTGGGAATAACTTAGTAATTATGTTGATCTTGGTAAGTTCCCTCACCGTAACTAACCGAGTTTTGCACATGTGAGGAGATGTATAGTGACCCTTCTCTCTGCCTGATGCAGCACAGTCAGTTCCCCTCCAAATGCAGCACGAGAACCTTCAAAAGACACTTCAAAAAAATTATGGTCTCAACCCTTCGTCCATACAGAGTTTTATAGCTGGTATTCTAACATATTTAACCAAAATATATTAAATAATACATACTTCCAACACTATATAAATTTATTACAATCCTCTAGTAAGGTAATCCTTTTATTATTATCCCCATGTACATAAAATTTTACAAAATGTAACAACAAAACTTTTATTTTTGGTAGACTTTGCGTTTATGAGTCCATAATTTATCGGCCAATAAATTAATTGGTACAAACACATTCTTGCAGCCGTTGTCAAGCACTCAAGCCTCAACAAATTAGTTGTCAACCTGGATATAAAAAAATATCTAAATGTACTGTAGCGAACAGAATCCTATCTATAGCCCACACCATGCGTTCACTATCCTAGCCCCGACAATGGAGATGCGCTCGGGAGGTACTGAAACAAGTAAAAGAAACTCAAGAAGGGCAACTACGAGCAAACCTGCGGGGCCAAAGCCTGGTTAGTCGTGGCAAGTGGCGACGGGCGCCAGAGTGGAGTCTAACGTCCTAGCGAGTGTGGCGTCCATACACGTGTGGGTCAGCTCAGCGTCGGGGTGCGGGAATTCCGAGAGTGCGTTGGGGCTGTTTTGAAGCATCACCATAGTCAAGCACAGGGGGAAGGAGTCGGGTGGTCATCTCCTCCTAGCGATGACCCAGGTGGTCTCTAGTGGTGGGGCGATGGAGTGGTACGGAAGCCAGGGAGGCTCTCCACCGAACAGGGGATGGCAAAGATCCTTTGAGCAGCGATCTGGCCAATGTTGCCCAAGTCCTTGTGGGGGTCGGCCTAGGGGAGCTAGCTCAACCCCAAGCTGACCTTCGCGGACTCGATGGACAGGAAAGGAGCTGTGATCAACCTTCCGACCACTTGAAGATCAGATTCGAGGGAGCAAGCTCGACCTCAGATCCCTTGACGAGGTAATTCAACAACTCCTGCCTCCAGAGAGAAGGGCCACCAAATTCGTCTGATATGTGGGGTTAATTCGATGAAGAAGACATGGAAGAGAGGGAATTCAGGGGGAGGGAATAGAGAACTCCATGGTGGTCGAAGGGACTTAGAAGAAGCTCCAAGAGGAGGGGCCAAAGGAGGGAGGAAGATCAAAGAAAGGGGATATAGGGAAGGGAGAGGAGATTGTGGGGGGGGGGGGAAGAGGGGGGGAAGGGGAAGAGGAAGAGACGTGAGGGCCAGATTTCAAGTTCAATAGAAAAAAGTTCAAACATAATTCTAACGACCCCCATCCTATCCCTTATATAGGCAGGATTAGGGTCTATGTGGGCCTAATGGGCCAAAGTGTGAATTGGGCCCTAAAGGGGCCCGACAAAAATGAAATTGGAGGGCCAAGGGGAAGGTACATGCTCTCCACTTGGTCCTACTTACAACACTTTTAGGAAGTAATTTAAAAGGATAAGGTCAACCTTTTCTTTCACCCCATTGACTAGGGTGCATACCTGAATCACGAGTCTCGGATGTCGGTTCTTGCTTGTTGTGTCAGCTGACTTTGGGTCTTCGGAAATAGATGGTTCCCATCCCTTCACCGTTGTGCCTGCTTGCCTGGATGCTCACACCCCTCTACACTACAGTCTTTGACTCTACACGTCTTTGCCGCTGCCGCTGCCCTCGAAGCTGTTACACTGTCGTTGCCACCACAATCACCACTGCCATCGTTGCTGCCACCACCAAGGTCTCGGTAGATGTCTTTGTGTTGGCGCTCTAACCATCATCCGATGTGCCGACTCACAACTGTTGGCACCATCATCTTTGCCGCAGTCGATCTGCCACATGAGCTGCTTGCCAAACCACTACCGATGCCATTGCTTGTGCGATCGTTCTCACTGACACCCATGCCATTGCCCACGTTGTCGCTTCCACCCCAGCTTGCGCTGCCCGCGCTGTTGTCATGTCGCCCATGTCAACGCCGCATGTGCCACTTTGCCCGCCATCCGTGTCACAGACACGATGCATGCAAACTCTTGTTGTCACTATCACAGACTACCAGATCACATCTATTTTGGTATGCTCTCACCTCCCCCCTTTTACACGTTTGTTATTTCCTTTAGTGCCTTTCGAATACGTCTCCATCGCCGAGGTTAGGTTAGAGATAGATAGGACTACCGCCTCAAGCACTAGGATTTCTAATGCTACGTCCCTCTTTGGACTCATCGAGGGTACATGCACTAGTGGTAGTAGCCCTATTCGCACCGTCGTCCTTCAGCTTGTCGACCAGGTTTGGGAGCCTAGCGGCATTAATTGGTCCCTCTTGTCGTGATTTAGTGGTCACCGGTGTCTATTGACACTGGGGTTGTACTTATCACTAATTTTCTCATCGCATTATCATCTGCATCCACTCGCATTAAACCACCCAAATTGACGTTGGAATGGTCATTCAATGTGGGACCATCATTCCACACTAGATAAATCATAAATCACAATATGATCAGAATTTTTGAGAGATTTTATATTCAGTATTTCGTACTATATCTAATTTTCAGAGAGAAAGATTAAATAATCACAACAGTAGACATTTAAATTATATTTTAGATTCAAGGAAAATATGATAGTTCACTGTTTTCATTCAGATAGACTTTAGAATTTTCATATCATATTTTTTATTGTAGGTTATTTTATTGAGAGATATATCCTAGATTAAAAGATTAACTGAATTGGAGAGAGATTTCATATTTGACTGTTTCAGATAGATTTAAGATTTAAGATTTTGCACTGTCAATAATTTTCAGTGATAGACATAATAGACACAAAAGTAAAGGTTGCAAATATATCCAATAATCAAATATTAACTGAGTTTCAAAGAGATTCCAGGTTCAATATTTTGTGTTGTAGATAGTTTTCAGAGAGAGAGAGAGAGAGAGAGAGAGAGAGAGAGAGAGAGAGAGAGAGAGAGAGAGAGAGAGAGAGAGAGAGAGAGAGAGAGAGAGAGAAAGAGAGGGGGAGAGAGAGAGAGAGAGAGAGAGAGAGAGAGAGAGAGAGAGAGAGAGAGAGAGAGAGAGAGAGAGAGAGAGAGAGAGAGAGAGAGAGAGAGAGAGAGAGAGAGAGAGAGAGAGAGAGAGAGAGAGAGAGAGAGAGAGAGAGAGAGAGAGAGAGAGAGAGAGAGAGAGAGAGAGAGAGAGAGAGAGAGAGAGAGAGAGAGAGAGAGAGAGAGAGAGAGAGAGAGAGAGAGAGAGAGAGAGAGAGAGAGAGAGAGAGAGAGAGAGAGAGAGAGAGAGAGAGAGAGAGAGAGAGAGAGAGAGAGAGAGAGAGAGAGAGAGAGAGAGAGAGAGAGACAGAGACAGAGAGAGAGAGACAGATAGATTGATAGATAGAGAGAGACAGAGACAGAGACAGAGACAAATAGATTGATAGATAGATAGATAAAGAGAGAGATAGATAGTGAGAGAGATAGACAGAGAGAGAGAGATTAAAGAATCATAAGAGCACATTTAATCATTCATTTTTCTGAATCTCCAAGATACCTTTCAAATCCTAATTTTTCATCATAGTTTTTATTAATGCATTTGGGAAATCGTTGGAAAGCTCCGCGTACAACATTTTGATTACTTTGTCCAATGACTTTATTGTGTCATTTCCTCTTGAAATTATACACACATAGTAGTGAATATTATTTTTACGAAAGAATCCTGAATGAGATGTGCAATGTGAGACTAATTTTCATCCACTTTATATTCCATCCAGAGCTACTTTCTTGCTTATACCAAATGTTATCTCCTTCCAATTCTTATATTATGTTCTTATAGATTGATTTTTTGTTCATTCAGTAAATTCAAATTATTTACACTTCTGATTTTCAACCACTTCCATCATCAATCAGATCACTCAACACTTAATGACTAAACAACGTCGTGCTTGATTTCTTCAATTGTGCGGATAACATTTTTAAGTTGAGAGTTCAAATCATTTTGAGCTCATATATATACCCATGGAAATATACAGAAAGCATTAATCTGAATTGTATTTAGTATTTATTTGGTTTAATAGTTTTAATGACGAAAATAAAAGTAAGCTTAAATAATGGTTTGGCAAAATGGATTTTGGAGCTACAATTTACCTTTTGTGATATTACTAAGCTGATAAAATATAAATATGAGAAACAATGATTTTATTTTAAATTTTAAATGAATAATAAATCAGGGTTGCAGTAGGATAGATGTTAATAAATTTGAGTTCATCTTGATAACACCGTCAATATGGTCAAAGGTTCTACAAGTTGGGAAATTTTAGGCTGTTCTTTGACGCCATTAATTCCCCTTATTAAAAGTTATTTTTTAGTGATTCTTAATTTGGGATCTAGAAAGATTATCAAATAAATAGAAATATTTATGTATCCATTTTCTAAGTACTTTAATAAACATTTTGATGCTGGACATCATCGGGATGTCGTTCGGTCGGTACCGAGATGGTGCTCGGATACCGAGATGATGCCAGGCATTTTCAGTGATGTCATCTGACGGATAATTCCCTAAGGGGAATGTAACTATGTGATGCGATGAACCAGAGGTGAATGTACGTGCAGGCCCCACTCGTGGGGTTTGTCGAGCTCCTAGCTCTGGGGTAGACGACCGGTGATGATGATGGTGAGCTTCTGACCCTTGTCGGATAAACGAAAGCAACTATGATGTCGAACAAACTAATTTCGTGGATGCTTGCACGTAACAGATGGGCTCGACCCGTACCTAGGAAATCACTCAATTTGTAGTTTTCGATTATTAAACTCTCATCTATTCTAACCTGAGTGCGGTGGAGGGCAGCTGAAAATATGCTGAAAGACGTAATATAACTAACGAGCAAGGGGAATGACGTACTCTTCGATGGCGGCGTTCGTCGTCGATGTCTTTGTTGGTGCACAGACTGGTGCAGGTAAATGTGGCGGGGTGGTGTCGAAAACGGGCACAGGGTAGCTTGACAGGCAATGAGGGTTGGCTTTGGAGCGTGGTAGGGAGGTAGTCGGGACGAGGAAGAGAGAGAGACGTGCTGTGGTGAGGTGGCTCTAGCAAGCGGCTAGTTTTGTAGGGCGCGACCTTAGGTGGGTCAGCATGGAAGAGTCAGACGGTGGATGCAAGCAGCCGTCGTGATGTAACACGACGGATGCCTGACATCAAACTGCTCATGTTACACAACAAGGAGAGCGATGAAAGTCATGTCATGTAGTGGATACGACTAATGTGGACGTAATGCGAGTGATGATGATGCAACAATGAAATAGTTCAGAAGTACAAATATGGCGTAGACGGACACCAACTACCATTAGGCTACAGTAAGTGCGACCTGGGAATGCCACTAGGCTCTTGATGATCCGGACGTCGGGTTGAAGGCCAATGATGCGAGCTCGACTATTGCCGCTTTTGCGCACGCCTTCGATGGTCTCAACTAAGGACGTACCGAATGAAATCCTAATCCTCAAAAGGTGAATCCTATCCATCACTAATCTAACCCCATGGGTGGAGAAAATGTTCAGAGGCACTGAAAGAAATAATATAATGTTGAGAGGGAATTGATGAGCTTACTAGGTATGGTAGGCTCGGGAGGTGTCTGATTCGGCAACCATGGAGACGAGTAACTCATAGGTGCAATTATGACGTAGGTACGTGCGATGGCGCAAGTAGGCACGGTGGCAAGTAGGCGTGGCGGTGCAAGTAAGTGCAGCGGCACAAGTAAGCGTGGTGACACAAGGAGGTGCGATGGCACAAGGAGGTGCGACGGCGGAAGTAGGCGTGACGACGCAAGTAGGCGCATCGGTGCAAGTAGGCACGGTGGCGCAAGTAGGCACGACGGCGCAAGTAGGCGACTAGGCATGGCGATGGCGCGATGTCAAGGCATCGCGGCGATGGTGCAGCGGTGAGGCGTGATTATGGTTGTAGCCACGAGCACAGTGGCGACGTGTGGCTTCTGGTGTAGTGACGAGCGTGGCAATGGCTAGGCGGGGCGATGATGGGAAGGCACAGTGGTGGTGGTAGGGAACGACAGCCGCCATAGACAGCTTGCGGCCGCAGTTGCAATTTCAGGACACGATGATGGCAGCAGTTGGCGGTCACGGGTGGCAGAAGCGATTGCGTGTTGCTGCGACGGCCGCGGGCACCTCCGGCGGCAACTAGCGGCCCCTATGGTGGCTGCGGGCGGCCTTGGCGCTCGCAGGCAGCCTCAGTCAACCTAGGCGGTCGCGAGCGGCCCTGCGCAGCCGCGCATGGCCTGCGCAAACCTGGGCGGCCGCTGGCGAGCCTGCGGCGGCATTGGGTGGCCGCAGGCAGTGCTGGGTAGCCTTAGGAGCAATGGCCAGAGCTCTGATAGAAGCGGTGATGGTGGCGGTTTTTGGCAATGTCGGCGGTGGTTTCCAGTGCTGTTGGCGGCGGTTTGCGGTGAACTCTAGGGTTTTATTTCTCTCTCCTGACTTTGTAGTGGCATTCTCATAAATATGACAAAAACTTAAAAAAACACTAAAAACCAAGAAAATCCTTCAAAAATCACAGTATTTTAATTTTTCTTCTCTCCTCTTCCTATGGGCGGGCCCCACCTTTTATAGGGGCAAATATGGGCCTCCCCCCCTTAGAAATAAAAGGGGAGAAGACCCAATCAAAAGTAATTAGGGCCCCCTAATAAGAGAGAGAGGCACACAAACACGCCCACACATGCGCTAACACACACCCAAACGTGTAGGTCTGTACAATGGTCAAAACAAATGCGAATAAACAAAAACAAACACATACGCAGCCGACATACAAGGCCAACTAAACAAAGAAAATATAAGGAAAGATAATGTCAAACCTTTGTGGCCCGTTGACGAGGCCGGGTATTCCGAAGGCTGGGTCTCATGCATGAGCCCTCACTCGACGAACTGGTTTGATGGTGTCTTCAAAGCTGGATGGTTCCCCATCACACCGGGCGGCAGGGAGGCGGAGGGCTAACCAGCTCAGCGATTGACGGGAGAAGTGGTTCAGAGAGGCACACCACCAAACGGTTGGCACACGTATGGCTGAATGACCCCAGGTGCTGCAGTGACATGGTCGAATGCAGTGGCAGCCAATACTGGCGATGCACAGTGTAGGGACGACAACTGCATTCCAGTGCACGTCGCACACTCGAGGGAAGTGCGTGGGAACTGGTTGGGCTGACTGTGGTTCCTGGAAGCGCTGGTGGCTATTCACCGTCTGAGCATGACGTAGACAACCGAGCGGGCGAGAAGCACCGACGGTGGTGGCAGGGAATGTCTGGGGGACACGTCATCATCCTCGTGCGAATCTGGCGGGCGAGCTGGTCAAGGGAACCGCACGTTCTGCACGCAGCGTGGTGTTATCGCCAGTAGGCTAATACAATTGAGATTTCAATGCTGGGTGTCGATGACCAGTCATACCCAATGAGTCAATGAATCAAATGACCCACGGGTTGCATGAGCGTAACCTACGTGGCCCGAACGAGAACGAGGAATAATCCTTAGTGAGGGACGGTGCCAACGTATGTTGGTTGCCCGTTGGCGGGGGCATCCGTGCGGGGAAAAAAAAGAAAAGAAGATTCATGCCGGCTAAGAGCACACTGGTGGATGCGTCGGCGGAAGAAACTCCTGCCAGACTCGGTGACCTTGGCAACGTCTTGGCACCCTTCCTCTTTCTCCCATTTCTTCTCTTCCTCCTCACCTTTCCCCTTCTTATTCTCCATTTGTGAGACTAAGAATAGAACAAAACTTTTAATGATTAAACTCCTGGTCTGCCTTCTAGGGCACCATCGTGCCCCCTTTTATAGGGGCACTATGGCCATACTAGGGGCATGGGTGCCCTTACTAGGGGGGGGGGGGGCCTTACACATAAGACACCCCTCTAACGCAAAAATATAACATACATCCAATGTGTATTCGACGACACAAAATGACACCACATGCAGTGTCACAAACACGGACACAACACGATGGATACAGACACGACACGACGAACACGGACGCGACGGACACGAACACATG
This sequence comes from Wolffia australiana, assembly GCF_029677425.1. NCBI lineage: Eukaryota > Viridiplantae > Streptophyta > Magnoliopsida > Alismatales > Araceae > Wolffia > Wolffia australiana. The sequence goes on along the minus strand of NC_135850.1, from coordinate 13,446,064 downwards.
AACTCGATAAAGTGACTAAGGCGCTACCAAATCAAAATGCGAGAGAGATATAGACGTGCTTTCACCCGGGGTATGTGAACCTGGGTGTCTTGGCGTGCCGGTCGGGCTAGACGCGAACCAGCGGGGCTGTCCATGACGACGATGGTGGCTCTAAAGATGTCTCCGGTGGAGCGGCTGGCGCGCTCCATCACAATTCATCTTTGATTTATAATGAATATATATAATTATTAACTTTATCACTTGGAGCTCAAAAGGAGATATGTTAATTTTAACTGTTTAATAATTTTGAATCACGAACTTAGAATAATGAAAGTCATCAATCTAGTTACAATGCACTATAACATCTAATTCATCCTTCACCTCCAATGAAGTTCCAAACGAAGGTACATAAATTTGAATTAATTGATCACATTTCATTATCATCTTAAAGTGAAACTGAACAAAAACTAATCATTCAACTGTTTATGATAATGTGTCACCTAAAAGTCATCTGAGAACTTCAATAAAAAGGTTCAGCTGTATCAAAAAACTTTCTTCTATGAAACTCAAATATGACACAACCTATCTTGAATTAATTTTTGTATTTCCTTAGTATATAAAATGCATTAGAAGTAAATAAACTTTAATGTTTTGGTTATTCAAAAAGCAAATGTTGCATACAATTCATCATAAAACTAAAATAAGATTTTGGCTAAATTGAGCTAGAAAGATGAGAGATAATAGTTTGATCAAATTCTTACACTTCATTAGAAAAGTGACATACATTAGCATGTGTTAATTTATCACATTTTAGTAGCATATAAACTGCTTGAACAATTGAAAAAGATTCATCTATTAATGAAGCACCTGGAATGCAATTCATCTTAGCAATGAGAAGCATCGTGTGGAATAGTTTCTCAAAGTTCATTACCATCTATAAAACCTTCGCCGTAATCAAACAATAGGGATTCATGTATTCACAAATGCAAAGTGACTTTTACCTCACCTTATAACTTCAGTAAGAATTGTATTCACAAATAAAATTATTTTGTCCACCTTCAAAGATGAGACCCCATCATTTCCTGAAGTAACCATATGGTCTCCGCCAGACCAGCTGCGTTATTTTTGAGGGTGGTGTAAGAGTCATCAACTGAATAGTGACCTAATTAAGAGTGACGGGTATTTTGTCATGTCTTTCGTCCCATCATACAACTTCAAACTTCATAAAACCCATCACAACAAGTCACATCATCCCGTCACTCCATGTGACATCACCCATCGGATCATATCATTGAAGGAGGCTAAGACTCTGATTTCGAGTCCTGAGGAGGTTATGAATGAACTTGCTAACGTGGATATAAAGGAATCAACATTCAATCAAGAATGGTGAGATATTTAGGAATTAGCATAGAAGAGAATATGGGATAGATCAATTTTCTTTCAATCATAAACTCTAGCAAACTTCTACCAATTTCAAATTCTTCCTCGTCACATAAGCCGAAATTAAAAAAAATTGAAAACTTAATCAAAATCTTTAATTTAGGGCTGTGGGCTGTGGTTTTACGGGTGACCTCTTAATGTTGATAGGCCAAAGCTTAAACCCTTTCCCCCTCCAAAGAGAATTTCTCATGGGGGCAGGAAAAGTGTATATAATTGGCTAAGGGAGACTGGGTTGTCTTCTTTGACGGGTGGATGTTGATCGGGCGTTCTGGGTCCTTCGTCGTCCAACCCCTCCTCAACTTCGGCGTTTCCACAGGTTCAATCTCGTTCTCCACTCGCTCAGAAATCCTTAGTCTCTGCTCTACCGGCTGCCCAACGCAGGCCCTCCGCCGCCTTCGATCCGCCAGCCCAAACGATGAAGTGGCCTTTCCCCTCTGCTACGCCGCCCTCCTCCAATCCCTCACCAAGCGCTCCTCCTTCCCCCCCGGACTCCAGCTCCACGCCCACATCCTTAAATCCGGCCTCGACGCGGACCGCTTCGTGGGCAACAGCCTCCTCTCCCTCTACTTCAAGCTGTGCCCCGACCTCGCTTCCACTCGCCGCGTGTTCGACGAAATGCCCCACAGAGACGTGGTCGCCTGGACCTCCATGGTTTCCGGCTATGTCCGCGCCGGCGAGCCTCTCCAGGCCGTGGCCCTCACCAAGGAGATGTGGGTCGTCGGCGTCGGCCCAAACGCCTTCACCCTCTCTGCCGCCGTGAAGTCCTGCGCCGCCATCCACGGCCGCGGCGGCCTTCTCCTCGGCCGGAGCTTCCACAGCGTAATCCTCTCTCTCGGGCACGAGTCCAACCCCGTCATCTCCTCCTCCCTCATCGACATGTACGGCGGCCATGGCTCCACGTTCGAAGCTCGGCGCGTGTTCGAGGAATTGCCTACTCCAGACGCCATCTGCTGGACCGCCGCCATCTCCGCGCTCGCCCGGAACGAGGAATTCTCCGAGGCTCTCGCCGTCTTCGTCACGGGCCGCCGTCGCCACCGCCTTCCGGTCGACGGGTTCACCTGCGGGAGCTTGCTCGCCGCGCTGGGAAATCTGGGCCGGCTGCGGCAGGGGAAGCAGGCGCACTCAATTGCCGTCGCTTCCGGGCTCGCCGACAACGTCGTGGTGGGCAGCAGCCTGGTCGACATGTACGCCAAGTGCGGCACCATGGCGGAGTCGAGGCGGGTCTTCGACAGAATCCCGGCCAAGAACGCCGTCTCCTGGTGCGCCCTCCTCGGCGGGTACTGCCATGCCGGCGACTACGAGGCCGCCGTTAACGTCTTCCGCGCCATGGACAAGGACGACGATAACTTCAGCCTGAGCACGGTCCTGCGTGCCTGCGCTGGTCTCGCGGACGCCAGGCGCGGCAAGGAGCTCCACGGCTGGTTCGTCCGGACTGGCCGCCGCGGCGACGTGGTCGTCGGCTCCGCCCTCGTCGACCTCTACTGCAAGTGCGGCATCGTGGATTACGCTCGCCGGGTGTTTAATGAAATGCCTGAGAGGAATTCCATCACTTGGAATGCCATGATCTGCGGGTTTGCCCAGAATGGCCGTAGCTGCGAGGCGGTGGACCTGTTCGAGGAGATGGCGGCGGCGTCGGCGAGGCCGGACTACATCACCTTCGTCGGCGTGCTCTTCGCCTGCAGCCACGGCGGGATGGTGGAGGAAGGGCAGCGGCAATTCCGGCGGATGACGGCGGAATTCTCTGTCGTGCCCGGCGTGGAGCACTACAGCTGCATGGTGGATCTTCTGGGGCGGGCCGGGTTGCTGGAAGAGGCGGAGGCGATGGTCGATGACTCCGCCTTCGCGGCGGAGCCGTCGCTGTGGGCAGCGCTTCTCGGCGCCTGCGCCGCGTACTCGGATGCGGCGGCGGCGGAGCGGGCGGCGGCGAGGATGAGGCAGCTGGACCCGCGCAGCCACCTGAGTTATGTTCTCCTCTCCAACGCCTACAAGGCCGCCCACCGCTGGGATGACGCGTCTGAGCTCTTCAAGACGATGAAGCTGAAAGGAATAAGAAAGACGGAGGGCAGGAGCTGGATCTAGCGTTTGTTTGCCGGCTGCTGAAACGATTACGAGTCGTGTTCGTCCTTGTAATTGTCTTGTTCTTGA
>NC_135850.1:13345000-13440000 GCF_029677425.1 Wolffia australiana | reverse complement strand
AGAGATAAAGGGAGAGAGAGAGATAGATGAAACACGACCGCTTACTATCATCATGGATATGAGATTAAAGATAAGGCAAAGAATACGAGAAAGATGCCATCCTAGGATCATAGTAGAAAATATGCAAATGCTCATCCGCTTGCAAGGTCCGAAGATGACGAAAATGAAAATTGCCTTTGGGAATTATATTTAAAGCTGAGAAGAGAGACAATTTTGCTTGAAAGGTCGTGAAATGAAGAAAATAGAGGGACACTGACCAAACTCTACGTCACGTTTTGCTTTTTTTTGAGTCTTTGAGTCTAGCTCCTCGTAATATAAAATAGTGTCGAAATAAAAGGTGCTATGCCATCTTTCAAAAAAAAGGAATCAACTGTAGTAACGAACGAGAGAAATATTGGTAAGAGAATAGATATAGGTCAGAACCCAGACCTATGAAGTAGGGAAAGTCTAACTATGCACTATATAGAGTTCGCCGTCCCGATATCCATCCGATATTCGGTATCGGACAACCGATATCCGATATCTGGAAAAAAATGGGACGGTTCCGGATATCGGATATTGGATATCGGGCGATATCCGTCTATCAGTGGTTAGACAGATATCGGTATTGGATATCGTAGGGGTAGGGACGAGACGGATATCGGACGCCGGATATCAGTTTTTGATATCTGGATATCGAAAACCGATATCCGGCAATTTTTTTTCAGTCGTCTGCAATCCCATATGGAAAAATTCTAATTTCCTTGGGACTTTATATTCTCCCCAGCCATCTTACAGTTAATTCTCATCTTCGCCAGCTCGCCGCCCACAGATATCGGTTGAAAATGTAAAATATCATGATAACAAGGGTAAAATTGGGTAATATAGTCAATAAAAACAATAATAAATTTAATATGACCTAACAACTAATGTTATTGAGAAATTAATATATTGTTATTTTAAGAAAACAAAATTGCGTTATATAGTTAAGAAATGGAATAATAAATTTAATATGACCTAACAACTAATGTTATTGAGAAATTAATATATTGTTATTTTAAGAAAACAAAATTGCATTATATAGTTAAGAAATGGAATAATAAATTTAATATGACCTAACAACTAATGTTATTAGGTAATTAATATATTGTCATTTTAAGAAAATAAACTTTCGTTATATAGTTAATAAATGGAATAATAAATTTAATATGACCTAACAACTAATGTTATTAGGTAATTAATATATTGTCATTTTAAGAAAATAAACTTTCGTTATATAGTTAATAAATGGAATAATAAATTTAATATGACCTAACAACTAATGTTATTAAGAAATTTATATATTGTTATTTTAAGAAAATAAAATTGCGTTATATAGTTAATAAATGGAATAATAAATTTAATATGACCTAACAACTAATGTTATTAAGAAATTAATATATTTTTAATTCTAGTAAAATAAAATTCCGTATAAAGTTACCAAGGTTACTAAGGTAGAGTGGAATATATTAGTGGAATGGTTATGAGAATGCCTGACAAGTGACAACTAATGTTTTAGTGAAATTAGTGAACTATATTTTTATGTGAATAAAACTGCAGAAAATATGTAATACCATAACAAGATAGTTGTAGAATTGTTATTTTTAAGTAACAACTAATGTTATGAAGAAATTAATATACTGTTATTTTTAGAGAATAAAATTGTGTAATATAGTTAGTAAATTTAATAGACGAGTAAGTATACTTCTTGGCAGTATATTTAATTACAGGGATTAATTTTTTTGATTGATACTAAGATTATTTATTGGATAGTTGGAGGAATATAGTTATGCCGGATATAAATTTATAACAAGAATTGAAAGTGCATATTTGAATTGATATAAAATTTAATACTATGGATTCATTTGAATCGTCGTAGTAATTTAGGGATATTCAATTACATTTTTGGAAAATGTATCAAAATTTAAATAAATTCCAAAGAATCCATACACGCCGTTAATTTGACATTTGTAGCAAAATTCATATGTATGCTATGACTGTGGCCCTGTCAAAAAAACGTAGTCCCGACGGCTCTGTCAGAGATTTGTGCTCACTTGATCATCACCTGCGTTTGAGATGATAAGAGATCAGTAACGATAATTACATAGAAATAAGAACATCTAGTTCAGTTATGTGATGTGTACCTCGAGCACATGCGACCACACCATCTTCTCCGTCGTCAGCATCGTCATCTAGCTCAACATCATTGTACCACCGTTTGTTGTCCGCACGGAGCCAACACTTCACAGTGATTAGTGTTTCGATGCTTATTGGCGACAGAAGCGATCGCTTGTACGTGACAATAGCATTGCCAACTGAGAACATGCGCTCGGTAGGGGCGCTCATCGCACATACGGATAATAGGTCCCTCGCAACGGCTGCAAGCAAAGGGGAAACGCTTCAACCCCGTCGTGGCCCACCAAGATAATGGAGTGAACACACCCTCATTTGGCACAGTCTCTGTAAGGAACTGGTTGAACTTGTCCTAGGCCGACCTCGTTGTCACCGGTGCCGCTTGCACGTGCCGCATAGTGCTGCTAAACCACTCGTCCAACTCTTCACCTCCCGGCTGCCCCTTCTCAGCGGCCACTCTCGGTCCACGGCTTGACCAGTCATCGGGTAACAACGACCCTACATATGCGATGGTCGTGTCTCGGACGCCTGGGTGGAGCCTTGCCCCTGTGTGGATTGGATCCATCAATGCCGTGGCCGTGATCGCCTCATTCGCCCATAGTATCTCAGCATACTGTGCAAGCTTGCAATGCATCGCTCTACATGCCTGTGCCATGTTCGAACGTTCTCCTTCATGCAAGCGTCGAACAGATGTGAAGAATGCCGCGTCTTCGATTTGCTGGACCACTTCCTCCATGTGAACCTTGAGGTTGTCTATGAGATGCAGGACATCGCAGATCGCCGGCATCACTGTCTTGCAAACATGATTAGTTGGTACGGCGAAAAGGCCAAGGATGCAGTGGAACTCTTTTACCAACTCCCACTCGTCCTTCGACAACTTCGACGACGTCGCCTTCCGGCCAAAAGCCGTCGAGACTTCGTCAAGTACATCACGCTTCTTGATGGCGGCCGCCAACATAGTGTACGTGTTGTTCCATCAGGTTGGACAGTCTAAGACGACCATATTGGAGTCCCCGACTTCGGGGTCGTCTTCACAAGCCTATGTATAGAGTTCTCTCCGTTGCGTAGAGCTCCGAATACTCCGCACTAGGGTGCGTACTTTTGCAACTGCATCACCCAAACAGAACGGCTTGCGTGGTCCCTCATTGTCATCAGACACTGAGTATACATCACCGAGATCATTGTCGTGGTCGCTGTCGTAGTGCTCTGCTGTCCTCATCATGTCGCCTTTTTCGGGTTCCACACCTTGGGCTGAAGGAATACCGAAGCTTTTTAACGCCGCTTGCACGACAATATTCAGAATGTGTGCCACACATGGGACGTGTCTCCTGGCGGTAAACGTCAGGTTTACGCTCTTCAACTTTCTCGCCATCAATGCCAACATCCTCTTATTCGCCGTGGCATTGTCAATAGTAACGGCGTAGACCTGCATAATTACGTTACACATGTAAATGCACAATTTCAACTAATAAAATGAGATAGACGCTGAGTTCTCACCTTCGTCCGTAGATAGAACTCATCAAGTGCTTGGAGATTAATGGACGCCATGTTCTCCCCATCGTGCTTGCCGACAATTTCTCGGATGGCAAGTATCCGCTCTCTGTACGTCCATGTGTCGTCCACCCAATGGACGGTGATGCCTAGCAATCCAGTCCTGTTCTTCGCAGTCCACACATCTACGGTGAGTGACACTTGGGCCACACTCTCCCAGAGCTTCCTCAAACCAAGTTTCATTTGGCCATGCATTTGGATGGTCCACCTCTTTATGACCTTCGCACTTGGAGGATCCAAGTCGATAAGCGTCGCGTAACGCCACATATCGTAAAAGGTGACATTGTCAACAATGCTCTAGGGTGAATCTATCAAGCATACGAATTGTGCAATGAAATTCTTCGTCTCATCTGGGGTGTGCCCTCTAATCGGCCCCCGTCGGCTAGGCTATCCCTGTTGTTTGCTCTACATTCTATCAGTGATGCGTGTCTGACCAGGGTCTTCAGGGGCTTCGCCCTTCAATTCCGCGTGACGAGCTGGATGGCAGGATTTGAAGTGATGCCAAAATACGTTTGTGCTTTTGTCGGCTTGCCTCTTTATGGGTTTCCTCTTACTATGCAGGTTCAACTCCCAGCACAATAAGCATGTATAGTATCCATCTTCCATCTGTTCGAAGTAGTCAATGATGACTGAACGATTTGAACGAGGCTGACTCTGTACGCCACGAGAAGTTCCCGCCTCCGTACGTTTAGGGCCTACAGCTCCTGACCCAGATCTTTCTTGGGCTGGGTCATTGCCTCTGGGTGGGTTCATGTTTCTGATGGCATATTTTGGTAAGCAAAAAGTCAACACAACGGCATCACATGATGCCAAACTGCCATTTAAGCCATCAATTACGTAACACGTGCAATGAATACGACAATTTAATAGAGAGTGAAAAAAGGAGAACAGAATATACAAGTAAAGGAAGAACGATAGATATTCAAGCAAGAATTGTTGAGTCATAGAGCATGAGAATGAGGTGAGAAGAAGAAAGCAGAATAATAGAATTAAAGAGGGGGGAGAGAACGTAAGACGAAAAAAGAGGAATAAAACCGAAGAAGAAGAAGGAGAAGGGATAGAGTAAGAGGAAAAGATAAAGGGGTGGAGAGGAGATTAAAGATGAAGAAGGTGAGAAAAATCGAGGGGGAGAAAAAAAAGGACAAAAAGAACGTGGAATATGAAATTGTAGAAGAAGGAAAAGAGAAAGAAGAAGAAGAAGAATAAGCTGAAGAAGGGAACAAAGGGGTAGAGGAGGAGATTAAAGATGAAGAAGGAGAGAAAAATCGAGGGAGAGAAAAGAAGAGGGGAAAAAAACGTAGAAAATTAAAGTACAGAAGAAGGAAAAGAGAGAAAAACAGAAGAAGGTGAAGAAGGGATAGAGTAAGAGGGAAAAATGAAGAAGACAAAAATGAGGAAGAAAAAAAAGAAGAGACTAAAACGGTAGAGTAGGAAATCAAAGAAGAAGAAAAGGAGAAAAAAAGAAGAGGAAGAGAAATTAATAATCATAAGATAAGAAAGTAGAAGAAGAATATGGGGAAGAAGGGAAGAAAGGGGTAGAGGAGGAGATTAAAGATGAAAGAAGGAGAGAAAAATTGAGGGAGAGAAAAGAATAGGGGAAAATGACATAGAAGATGAAATTGTAGAAGAAGGAAAAGAGAAAAAAGAAGATAAAACGAAGAAGATAAAAAAGAAGAGAATAAAAATATAGAATATGAAAAAGGAAGAAGAAGAAGAGAAAAACAAGACGAAGCAGATAAATTAATATCCAGAAGAGAAGAAAAAAGAAGAAGCATATGTGGAAGAAGGGAAGAGTTGGGTAGAGGAAGAGATTAAAGAAAAGGAAGAAGAGAAAAACGAGGATGAGAAAAAAGAAGAGAATAAAACCGTAGAATAGGTCAATGAAGAAAAAGAAGGAGAGAAAATAAACAGAGAAGAGGAAGAAGACAGAAAAAAACAAAGAATAGAAAAAGGAGGAAGAGAGAAGAGAACATACTAAAAAGGTAGAATAAGTAAATAAAGAAGAGGAAGATGAGAAACAAAAGAAGAAGACGATGAATTAATGGGCGTAAGAGAAGAAACAAGAAGAATAGGAAAGTTAATAAGAAGGATACTGGGAAATTGACGGGGTGACTGGTGAGATAGAAGGTGAACGAGGTAAAGAGGAGAGAAGGATTTAGAGAAACAATAAGAGAGTAAGAGAGACTGGGACAGACTCAGAATTAGAGATAAAAAGATAAAAGGAAACAGAGAGTAGGAGAGAATTGAAAGAAAGAATTAAAGATTTAATCAAGAGAAAGAATTAATTGAGATAAAAGGAACCAGAGAGAAGATAGACTGAAACAGAGTTTGAGATGGAATGAGAGAAGAGGATAAGAATTACAAGAATAATTACAATGAAATGGAATTTGAGAAGGGAGGGTGACAGAGTCAGTGAGAGGGTGAACGAGAGAAAAAGGAGAGTAAGAATGAGAGAGTATGCGAGAATAAGGAGCGTGAGTTAGACTGGGAAATTGAATATGCATTTGGCATGGTATAAATTCAATATCAATAGCGAAGAAAGAAAAATCAAAATCAATACAAAGAGATATCTGAGAGACAAGAAACGCAAGAAAATCAAAAGAACAGTATCGAAATCAGAAGAGGTAAGAAGACATACCTTTGTAGCCGCAGCCGTCAGTCGCCACCGTCCGCCTCCGCCATCCTCCGCCGTCCTCCGCCGTCCTCTGCCGTCCTCCGCCGTCCTCCAGTCCTCCGCCGTCTAAGCTCGGAGCCTCTAACCGAATGACCGTGTATTTTTTATTCAAAAAATTTGAATCGAAAGTACACGGTCAACCTAATGAAACTTAGGAAATGGCTTACATCCAATGTGGATATCGGTTTTTGATATCCACATCCGATATCCGATACCGGCATCTGTCCCCGTGAGACGGAGACGGATGCCGAATCGGGATGGATATCGGTATCGGATATCGGTACTGTAGCAGCCGATATCCGGTACCGATATCCGGCATCCGGATATCGAAAAAACCGGATACCGGAAATTGCCTTTGCGGTATCCGGTACAGCATCCGTCCCGATACCGGCATCCGGTACCAGTATCGGGACGGGCGAACACTAGCACGATATGCTGTCCTGGGTCAATGGAACACCCCAGGAGTTGGGAGCTAGCCTAGATCATAGCAAGTTTCAAGTTTCATTGCGGCTCTTACTTCTATACTTTATAAAGTTTTATAAAGACAATGCCTTTGGTATGGATGATATTTAAGGGGTCCTAGAAAATATTTTAGAGGCAAAGGACTTACCAGGAGTAAGCCTGTTTTGAAAAATAAATTAAAAGTTGAAGAACTATTATCACCTTTCAATTTTTTACCCCAAAAGAATTGAGTTGAATAAGTTGGAATCAACTTTTTTGTGACAATCTGCCCACTTAAACCATTTGGGTGTGAAAACGGATTCACTCAAGAGATGAATTAACCTATTAACTATGGTACAGAAAATATAGATAATTAGTAAGTTTAATAAAAAATTTCACTCAATCATTTTTAGAAACAACCATCAGACACTAATCAAGAAAAATATGTTATTAAATTCATCCCTGATTATGATTAAAATTGAAAAACCTATTTTGGACTAGGTATTTGTCTATCATTGACAATTAGGGCAAAGAAATCAGATGAGATTTTTCCCATCATTCATGGATTATGGATCTAATTGCATGAGGGATAAATGAAAAACTAGAATCATGGTAGGGTTTGATTTCATTCATCACGAGCTATTGATAGGTCTATTAGGTGGCCCCTGAAACACCAAATTGATATGTCCATTGGCTAGCACGTGGAGTGCGAAGCAACACCTCATGTTGTATAAGATACAAAGGAGTATGTTAACTCACTCATTGAACATAGTTGTCATTGGTTATTGGTATATATCATTCCTCAGGCACTTGATCCTTATAAGATGACTAAGTCCAAGACGCTGAGTAGTAGCTTTAATACTCAAGTGTGATGTATTAACTATGGTGTCCTTCTCTTGCTAAACTATACGTTTATTCTATCCTTTGCTTATTTTATGCTTTTGATTTTTGCTCTCAGTTTCCACTTTTTTATTCCATTTGACATTATATTATCTCAAAAAGTGTTCTTCTGTACTTCTCTTTCTCTTTTTCCAAGTATCACAATCGTCTTGCATTCCCCACTTTCTGACTCTATAGTCTTTCTCGTCAATCTCGATACCTCAGTTTCAACTTCTTTTCTTGTAGGGCTGTGAATCTATGTCTGCTTTTCTTCTATGGTGCTTATTTGTATTTGTTGTAGGGCTGTGAAACTGTTACCAGATTTTAATTTCTTCCATGTCTTTTTTGTTTAAGGTATTCTTCTTACCAAGTTTATAGTATTGCTATGATTGTCACTTTTTTCCCCTTCCGATGCATCGACCTATATTAGTCTGTCAAGCATAATTTTATGCCTCCTTAAACTGTATAAAATACACAACAGTAAATAGTCTCCCACTGCAAGGTGTATCCTTAAAGTGACATCATTTTAATCCATTTGTCTTCTACAAGTATGATCTTTAATGGTGCTTGAGTATAAATTATTATCACTGTCCGTTAGGAACACCTGTTTATCTCTTATTATGAGCATTTGCATTCGTTTTGATCCATCTTTGCTCTTATTCTAGCCCTAATTTCATATATACATATATACATACATAAGTATACTTTTTACCTTTTTAGTCAAACTAGCTAACCCATTCAGACACAAAATATTGTTGTATATTCTTCCAAGGAAAGACGATATAACGTCTTTCCTTGGGGACATTACTTATTTCATATGACTCTTAAGTTTCTTACACTCTGAAGTTTCCTTGTACGAACATTTGAGTCTGATTATGTTTCTTCCTGCAGGATTCAGTTATGTAAATCAAAATCCAATTGCTGATACTGAATTTAACTAGGGTTTGACATTTAGGACCCAGGGCCAATTTGACCGGATTTAACCAGGAATGTAGGTTCACCGCATGAGGGTGGACCTGTTGATCAAACAGGTTTAGGTCCAAGGGACAAACCAGACCGGAGCCAGTAGTTGATTATTAAATATTTTTTGTAAAATTCTAAAAATATCAAATCCAACTCGCTGTAGAGGTTTCTATTGTGCTCAGCAAAGCCGCCATATATTTGACAATCTGTGCGCACCCACTTGATGCAGATGATATTCAACATACTTTTTTACTTTAACTTTGACATTTACTAGCCAACCTGCCAGACCTGGACCCGACCAAAACCGAAACTAAGTTTAGATAAGGTTTAGATCTTTGCTAGAAACCTGGACAGGACGGGGACAGAACAAGTACAGACCACAACCAGACCGAAGTTTAGGTAAGGTTTAGTTCTTCACTAAAAACCCGGACTGGACCGGGATTGAACAAGTACAGACTGGAACCGGACCCAAGTTTAGGTAAGGTTTAGGCTTTGCTAAAAACCCGGACTGTCAAACCCTAAATTTAACTACTTTGTACTAATTTTGATATGATGTTTTAAATCACCCAAACAATATTCTTTTAATATGGAATGACAATATATGAACCGCGGCTTCTAATGGCATGAGGCCTCCATGCTTTTTGATTGACATGGACAATATGGCTTTGACTTTTTTTAACATACGCATCCTTGTCCTGGGTCAACACCGTTTTTCTTTTGATCATGATAGACGAAGGTCTTCACCTTCTCACGTCCGGTCGCGTAGTTGCACGACTTGACCAATATGTGGAATCTTTAGGAGATTTATATTGACACGTTGTGGGAAAACAGAGTTCATACGACTCAGCCAACAACGCTCTTAAATAACAAATACTGAACGAAACTATATCGTTACCAACCCGAATTGCTGAGTTTTAGGAAGACCAGACGACTGGTTCTTGCAACATAAGCGCGTACGAGGGAAGCGTGGACTGGGAAAACAGACAAGTCCAACACGCTGTGAGGCTTATGAAAAACTATTAAAGGGAGCCCAGATGACGCAAGGCCAACAACATCGCCAACAGCAGCCCCCTCCCTGAAGAGCTCACCGAGCTACAGAAGAGACGAGTAGAAAGAAGATGAAGTTGAGCCAAGTCGTGGCCCCTTGCAAGCGGTCCTTGGACAGGCGCGTTGTCGGAAAACCGCTCTCCTCCCACTCCTCGCAGAAGAAGGGAACATTGCAAAACTTTCTACGACGATATACCCCGAGAAGCTCCCCCCCGAAGCCCAAGGCAGACCCCGGACCGTCCGGACAGAGGAACTAACACCGTTTGCAAGCGGCAAGAATGAGACACGTTGGCCCTGCGATGTCAACTGGCTTTTGTTGCCGTTCTTTGTAGTGTTTAGCATTTTTCTTCGGTCAAATGGGGGATGCCCGGACCTCGATTTACGCTTATTATCGTTTCAATGATGAGGCGTTCAATAGCCTAATTATCTGAATCTTATATGACCAAGGATTTATCCTCGATGCATCAATACGATCGGAGATTGTTCGGATGCGAAAAATGTTTCAGTTTTTTGTTCGTTAGGGGCGGAATCAAGCATGGTAATTCAGAACAATGTCACCGAGATAAGATTGAAACCCTGTCCGGAGAATTGCATATTTCAACAAATTAACACAGTCCAAAAATGTTTTGCACATTTTTTAGTTTGGGGAATACCAGAAAACTGTCTTGCAAAATAATTTTCGTCAGTTCCAGGCTTTGTTATCTGAATCGCTATGTCCCTGGCTTTTGATTTCTCCTGCAAGAAAAACCGATAGGTTTTTAGAAAGATGAGTCAATGGGAGAAGAGTATCACCGTTACCTTGTGTTTTTTAATTTTCGTCAGTTCCTCTGATATGGGAGAAGCTTTTCAAAGAGAGACTTTAAACATGTTCAGAGAATTTTAATTTTGGTCAGTTCAGATACTTACAACGAATGACTCGTCGAGATGTCACCTTCTCCCCCCTAACACTGAAAAATTGCCGGTGGTCGTCTTATCGACGTTTGGATTTTTTTTTGTTTCATATCAGAGGAATCATCTTGTTAATAATTGAAGTCTATACGGCCCTGTCTAACCATTTTCTGGCAGCGATAAAGATACAGATACCTCGATTATAATTTTATTTTAAGGTATTTGCCATAAGTCAGTGCGCGACTCAAACTCAGGTGTATAACACCATGCCATCAACAATTATTATTTACAGATTGACAACCTAGAAAATAATAATAAATTCAATGTACAATCAATAGGTTCATATATCTTCTTAACTCTAAGAGTCAAAATGAAGTCTACGGCCGACGTAGGAAATAAAATTAAAGCAATAATAAAATATTAGACTTTCAAACAAAATATTATTTTTCTAAAAATTATAAAATCAAACTTGCACTTCCAAAAAACTTATAGATAACCGAGTTGAATAGTTGATTTGAGTAAGATAATGTCAGAGCGCTCTAAAGTTTAACCCTGCCATAAGAATATGACCATTAGGCAATTGGTGAATAATTATGATATAACTATAAATATTTAAAGGTCTTACTTAACTTTAATCCTTTCATTATATTTCAAGTATTATCTTCCTTGGGTCTGGAAGACACATCATTTCATTTTTAGTACAAATTGACCAATGACCAAATATGATTTCTAATGACTGATTAGGTCCATGTGAATCTCAAAAAAAAATAATAATACCAATTTTGTTATACGATAACCATATGAATCACACAAATAATTGCAAAGGGTCTTATCAATAAAGAATTATACGTGAATCACATGTTTCAAGCTTCATACTGGAGTCATTCACAGTCCCTTAGCAATCACAAACCAGTCATTACATCAAAATACCATAATCAACCAAACTTTATTCTACTTTCATCCCAAATGGAAACAATTTTTCAACATAATGTTTTATTTCATGCTATTTCATTGAACCCGATGTCATTTATCAAGTACCATTTATTTAATACTGCTAAAAGCATTCTATCTGTTAAATAGCATTTTATCATTAGATATCAGAGTGAATTTCGTTCTTATATAAGAGGACTTGGTTCATTTCTGAAAAAGTTTGTCTTAAAAAAGAAAATAAAAAAGTCATACAAATTAAGTTAGAGTTCCTAAACCGGTTGGTTAGAATATTTCATAGATTATCATTATTTTCATTTAGAAATTCGGTGTCTGTTTTCTTTCACTTTTTGTGGACTTTGTAGCTCTACCTTTCAAACAAGTTCTGACCATTACTCTTTTACTCTCAAGAGCATTCAGTTTCCATACAAATTATACTTATTTTAATGAATTAAAAAAATATAATTTCCATACTTGAGGTTTCACCTCTAAAATCACAAAAAAAAACAGAATTTTTTTTAGAATGTAATTTTGGACTGATATTCTACCAAGTTGTCAGAGGCTTATGAATGAACTAGAATATTGATTGGGATATACTAAATATGGGATGATAAATTGATGAGAATTTGTATTGGTATTAAATATCTTGAAGTTATTTAGTGTTAACTTCACTATACTACAGTTCATTTCAGTACTGTTCCTTGTAAACCTTTAGTCGGTAAAGGTAGAAAACATAAAGTTTCCAGGTTGATGTCACTTTCACTACACTCGATTTAAAACTTAAAAGGCATGAGTAACCTTTCAACCAGTGAGTTATATTTCCTTATATCTGACTTTTCCTATCAACAACAAATCATAATAAATATGTAGAGACATACTTCAAATAAAATAGATACAGAGATTTATCTAAAAATTGTGAATATCCTAAAGTACAAGAGTCTAAAAACAATCACATGCACAATTTCATCGAATTTGTGGTGTATTTATGTTGTGAACATGGTCCTTTCACATCTACATCAAATTGAACAATATATATGATAAATATCCATAATTAAAAATATAAATGTCAATATTAAAGGAAATGAGAAATATCCATCCTATGCTTCCCTATGAATATTGTTGTGTCCAAGTGCCTTGGTTGAATGATCGAAAACAATTTTCTATGCAACGGAGGCATTGATCAATTCCAAATTGATCTCTAAAGTCTAATACATCGCAAGTACCCTGTGGGGAACTTTTTGATCATTCAAATGCATAATGGGGTTGATCCTCAGACCCTAATCCAACATTTGATTATTACAAATGCATAATGGGGATCATTGGAGAACACCGTCTCTAATATAATCACTATTGTGACCAGGGATTTAGTTGCATCATCTTCCTTGAGCCAATCTCCTCTTTCCTCAAGGTGGATAATCTTGTCTTTACCACTCAATCATCTCAATGGGCTTCTTCCTATATCTGAGCTATGATTTGTTTCAATCCCATGGTTAGGGAATCAGAAGTTGAAGTCAAAACATAGTTATTGATCCACGAGATGTTCTTGGTGTCTCAGATCAGTGTATTACTTATAGAACCCTGACATGAATCAACTTGAGTGATGTTTATGTATAATACCATTCAAGGAATCTTTGGATCCATTTGGTGAAACCTTTTTCCAAAGAGAATCCACTATTTGTCCTCAGTATTTCCACACTAGTAGTTATAAGATCAACCATATTATCATATAAGTAGGATAAAATAGTGATATTCTATTCGGATCATTCAATATCCATCTCCCCTATTCGTCGAATGGGAATATTTAGAACACATGTTAAAAGAGTAGTGATCACTATAATATGATTTCATCATAATTCACTATGCCATTGTATGTAGTTGTGAACTTATAATAAACATCACAATGGAGTAATAATTAATTAATATTTATACAAAGAAAATAAATAAAACATGGAGATGTGATTTGACTTGAGGGACACATAATTTCCATCAAATATCACATTATTATTTCATATCCAATATAAAAAAATACTACTTCCATGAGGGCACGTAATGTCATAAGACACATTCTCAGTACTTATCCTTGAACAATATCATTGAGACTTTGAGCATCTAATAAAGTTTAGAGGTATCAAATGAATTGCATCAACCTCATGATGTACTGGGTTACTTGAGAACAAGTGTTTTTAGTAGATTAGGTCAATTCAGACATAATAAATTTTATCTTATGTTCATTTCAATGCTAAGGTCTGCATTAATGGGACATAATAAGGAAGCTGAGAAATCAACATTACCCTTATGGGGATGAAATTTTCAGTAGTATATTATAACCTAGACTACACTCCACAATCTTATGGGACTGTCAAGTTCTTGAAATATCTAATCATACTTTGGTCCTAGAATACCTCATACTAACAACAAAATTTTTTGATATCAGTAGCCTCGTTACTTGGGATGAAAATATTTGTATGAAGCTATGGATTACACTCCACCAAAACACACGGTTCCTTTACCCCATCCTATTTTGATCAACCATGTCTTAAGGCACCTACATTGGGTCTAACTAGATACTCCTAGGTTCTCATCTCACCCAATCTTATACAATAAAATAGAGCAAATTGTAACCGAATAAACATATCTATTATAATAGAATTTCAATCACATTAAATAGTTGCACGATTAAAACTATCATAATATTAAAAAACATTATGATGTCTCACTTCTCTCTTTTCTCTTTCTAAACATCACATCTATCTTTCATTCAGCCTGTTTCTAGCTCTCTACACTTATTTCTCATGCATGTCTAAACCTCTTAGTTTGGTAATCTATGTTTCCTGCCTTGGTCTCAATATATCCTTAATTTTCTTATATTGTGCTTGTTTATTTACATTTTAGATTACTCTTGAAGAAGTGATAACTTCATTAGTCATACATTCCTGAGCATGTCTTCAATCTCAGCATTCAACACATAATTGTACTATTCAAACAAAAGTCAGTTCATTGCATGATTAATGCCAGTTTATACAAGAACCAGATTTTCTTACCTCATTAATTATGAAATTTTTATTTCATATTTCCAACCGATGATATCCTAACATAAATTTTAGGATGAAGCTTATATTTTCTAATTACCAACAGCCTTCAAACAAATATTGGATAACTTAAAAAAATTTAAAAACCAGTTTCATGATAAAACAGGAACTAATAGTTTTTTTAAAATTTTCTATTTTATTTCAATATTATATGAATCTTACACTTGTTAAAATAATTAAAAAGTCTTCTAAACACGAGAAATGATAACAGCTTGACAATAAGAGTATTTTTTAGTTACACCATCATAGTATTCAAAAGTGTTCTCATAGGACAATGAAACACTTTCAGATATTTACATCATTTTTATTTCTCATAATATTCTAAAGGATGATTATATTTTGTGCCTTGTATTAGTCACCTATTTATAAATAATTTGTGTTTAAATTTTCCATCATCACTGGCCTTTGTCACTTATTTAATTTATTTCTTTTTATGAGTTAATTTTTTGTTGAGCATTCAATGACCAACCAAAGTGGATTCAAATTTCATGCCGAATGTAATCCCTTCATCAATAACATGCTTTACTTTATGGTATTTCACGGCCATATTAAATCATTTATCTAGTTTAATTTTCTTAGTACCGTTATAAGCTTTTTTCATTCAGTATGATTTTACCATTAGGTATCATTTTGAATTTTCGAACCATAAAAGAGTTACTGGTTTATTAATGAAATAAAATTTCTTATTGGTGGATACGAAAAATAAATGGAATGAATCATTATTTCAATATTCAATGTATAGTGAGATAGAGATATAGGAGTGTTGGAATATATCATTCATTATTACTTGAGAGTTGGAGCATATTTTAGTTTTTAGCACACATGCTGAAACATGACTAACTCATTGGGTCTCCAAAAATCTTTGTAGCATCTGAAATAAAAAATACGCCAAGCCAATTATAGGTAATTCATATATCTACATTAAAGCGTGCAATAAAAACATTTTAAGTGTATGACGCAACCTTAGTACACGAACGTTGTAGGAACACGACTTGAGTCCACAACCCTTGCTCTACTTGAAGGAGCTAAGTCCTGAATCCACAAAACTAGCCTCTCCAACCCGTGAATCCACAAGGGGTTGTACTTGAACCCACAAGCACACAAGCACTCTCTAACAAAGAGAACACTCAAAGGGGAGAAACAACAGTTTCAACAAGAGAATAGATTTCAATAATACTCATTCGGGAGTACATGGGGCCTTATATAGGCCACAAGAAGTGCAAGGTCATCCATAGTGGCTGTACCCATGACAAGACAAGTCAAAACATTAAGAAAAACAAATCTGACAAGCTAAAACAGAGTATAAGCAGCCTGATAGGCCTGAGCAGAGATATCCTGCGGATTCTGGGGCCAGCAAAAGCTGTCAAGAGATACTTGTGTGGCTCAAGAAGATCCTGATGGGACAAAACAAAAGATATGCAGATCTGACAAGTTAGAGCAAAGATCTTGGCAGAAGAAGAATCTGACAGAGGATTCTATCAGATGATTTTGTTAGAGAAAATCGTGTCAGAGATAATCCTATCAGAATATCTTGCTAGGGAAAATCCTGTCAAAGGATTTTTGAGGGGCCCTAGGTATATTTCTGCAGATCTTGTCAGTTCTAGAAGAATCTCTTTCTTGGACCACAACTTGCCAATAGGCCTCAGAAAATGGGCTTTTGGGCTACATTAGTGAACAATAAAAATTTATTCTGAGGCCACTTGGAAATTTAAGGACCCATCTATAGAGAATCGTATTTCCCTTCCACATGTAATAAGTAGCAGCAGGATTATGTTAAGTTGTGTCAGAAAGTTGTGGTTCTAGTTTGGCAGAAAGTACCCTATGGTATATTGATAATGCAGTAAATATTTGGTAAATCTATTCATAAAATATACTTGGCTGGAGCAGATGCCTTCAAATTTTTTTGAATATGGGACATAATAGCAATCTTTTACATCTCCATTTTGAAAACCATGATAGATTAGGAAGAGGGATGAAGTGAAACATGCATCCAACCTTGGCGAGTTACATAGGATCTAAAAAAAATAACCGTGGCCACATTACTACTTTCAAATCCCTTTAAGAAACACTAGTCAAGCTACAGTACGAGAGTGGATACATGTGACTCATTTCAGGCTGCTAAGAAATATCTCATATATGTTTATCATCTAAAATGGAATAGCATACAATTTAAGATCAAGGCCCATTATTGGGCAACCATGGTTAGAAGAGGGCTTCTTGTCGCCATAGAGTCTCATAGCTAAGGCTTTGTGCAGAAAATATGCCTAGAATAAATGCTATCCAACCATACCTTTCATTCAAAAAACTTGGTAAGGTTTCTGCACTCTTGCTGGGCACGAGGGATTAAACTTGGTATGGTATTGATGTAACACGACCTGCCGGGATCGAGCGGCGCGCGTAAACATAACAAGGAGTGGAGGGCAGAGCGGCGGAGCGGCAGCACGAGGCGGACGCCTCGACAGTGGTTGCGGAGTGAGCCCGGCTTCGTCCTACTATCGAGCGGCAAAGAGAGGCGTCGCCGTTGCGGAGCGGCTGCTGTATATCCTACTGCGATCATCTTCTTGCAGCGGTAAACTAGCGGCGGCATGTCATCCAATGACCGTCTCCTCTGAAGCTTCTCTAGGAGACTGGAATGACAGGAAGTGGCTACGGATGGCACAGCGGCATAAGGCGGCTGCCTCTACCTTCTACTAACTAACTACGAAGGCTCTAACTAACTACGAAGGCTGTAACTAAGAGGGCTGTAACTAGCTACGGACGTGAGTATCAACGGCGATGGGTCAGCCAACGACTACTCTTCTCGAAACTACTCTAAGGGACTCTAAGGCGCGTACAGCGCTGTTAGCTATGGCGGCGCAGGTAGGCGCAGGTAAGGAAATCTAAAACGTGCACGGTATGGCTGGGAAGGCGACGCACGATGATCTAGGGTGGCGGAAGCAGGCAATGGAAGTTGGGTTGGCTAAGGGCGGACGAGGCGGGGGTGGGCAGTAGGGGTGACCGGCCCGGGTCGGCCGGAGGGTGTTGAAGCGGCTGAGGCGGCCAAGGGCAGCAGGAGCGGTCTTGGCGGCTGCAGGTGGTGGGGAGGCCGAAGGGCATCCGAGGGCGGCTCGGCGTCCAGCCGTGGTCGCCGGACGTGGGCGACAGGGCCGCCATGGGCAACCGGCGGCGGGCAGGCACCCGAGGGCTGTCGGCACCCAGGAGGAGTACGCGGCGGCCGCGGCGGCTGTGGAGGCCGTGGCGGCCGCGGCGGCCGCGGCAGCCGTGGAGGCCCTGGCGGCCGCGGCGGCCGAGGAGACCGGCGGCCGCGGCAACCGTGGAGACAGCGGCTTCCCGGGGTGACCGTGCGGCAGAGGGCGGCCGCGGCGGACGCAGAAGCCATGGCGGTCGCGGCGCTCGCTGCGGCCGCGGTGGCCGCGGTGGTCGCGGTGGCCGTGGCGGCCGCCATGGTCGTTGTGGCAGCGGTGTTCACGGCTATGGCAGCGGCCGCGGCGGTCGCGGATGCCGTGGCGGATGCAGACGGGGTGGGAAGCCATGGCGGCAGTGGGCGGTCGAGGAGCCAGCAGCGGTGGAAGGCGGTCTGGAGACAAGGGCGGGGCCGCCGAGATGACGACGAAGGATGGACGAGGGGGTCCCTTAGCAGCACTTGCGGTGGAGATGGCGGCGCCGGCGACGACGGCGGCGGCGCTCCGGCGAGGAGAAAGGGGAAAGAAACCCTAACGCCCCTTTCTTGGGTGGCAATTCCGTAAATTCCCTCAACTTCGAAAATACACTAAAATCATCTCTCAATAATTCTAAAAAATTACCTAAAAACTCAAAAGAACAAAGGGGCTACATTTCGGCAATTCGATTTTCAGTTCTTGGTCTTCTTCTATAACAATGGGCATCCTTCCTTTTTATAGGGGAAAAGGGAAAGCCCAAGAGGTTTTAGGGAAGATGAAACAACAAAACAAACAAAATGCAAACAAACAACCACAAAAAAACAAGGAAGATAACTCCTTAAGGCTTGATGGTAAGGTTTCTGCACTCTTGTTGGGCATGAGGGATTAAAACTGTCTATCATGAGGGATTAAACTTGGTACGGTATCAGTATGTTTTTTTGTATAATATGCTTAGAACTCGCTTACATTTGATGTACTAAAATGATAGCCACTATCAACTAAATATTTCCTAATTTAATCATAAGTCTTACAATGATCCACACTCATACTACTTTCATGTGATCTTAATCGTCTATCATTTGCAATCTGCATTAGATTATAACAACCAACATCTTTGTATAATCAATCATGTGTACTAGTTCTCCTAGATCTTACAACATATTTCTCAGTGTTTTACTATTCCAAAATTATTATATATTCTAGTGACCATCCTGTTTACTTCCTCAATTCCAACAGGCAACCTCACATCTATGTCTCCAAGAATTACAACAGTTTGCATTCAAATGCTAGCAAGACTTATCATCGCAATCTTCACATCTCCATAGTTTTCTCAATCTGGTACTTGTAATAGTTCTTGTCATGATATTCCCTCATTTGCATTGCACACTAAGGTTCTATTAGCTTCACATCATGCTCTAGAAGATACCGAGTAGTCCTCAAAATCTCTCATGAAGCCTTTACCATTATTGGTTACCTCATATGTATAATCCTTCATCCGCACAAGACTTTCGAATAACTTAGAGTATGGTTGATCATCAAACCCTATCTATCACTTTATTATTACTGATGCGTAAAGGGGATCATTGGAGAAAACATTCTCTAATACCCTCACTACAGTGACCAAGTATTTAACTGCATGATCTTCCTTGATCCAATCTCCTCTTTCCCCGAGGGTGGATGATCCCGTCTTTACCACTCAATCATCTCCATGGGCTTCTCCCTATATTCAAGCTATGATTTGTTTCAATCCCATGGTTAGGACTCATAAGTTGTATTCAAAACATAGTTGTTCATCCACAAGATTCCTTGGTGTCTCAAATCATTGGATTACTTATAGAACCCTGAAATGAATCAACCTGAATGATGTTTAGGTATAACACCAATCAGGGATTCTTTGGATCCATTCAGTGAACTCTTTCCCCTAAGAGCACCCACTATTTGTCCGTAGTGTCACCACACTAACTACCACATGATCAACGATATTTATTGTATATGTAAGATCATATAGTGTTATTCTCTCTAGATAATTCAATGTCCATCTCGACTATCCATTGAATAGGAAAATTTAAAGTACATGTTTAAAGACTACCTGTCAATGTATTATGATTTCATCACAATTCACTATTTTATTACACATATTCATGGACTTCATTGTAAACATATGATTGCAATAAGAATGAACCAATATTTCATTCAATAAATATAATAAAATATGCTGGAGTGATTTGGCTTGACAGCCACATAATATCCATTAGAGTTGCCTGCCCATGGGATTCAAATAAATCATAGCTCAGATGTAGGAATCATTACTTTGTCTACAAGTATCATATAAATATTATAAGACATCATTATTTTTTCAATATAGTTTGATATTTGACTGAGTATCGTTCGAATAGGAATATCTAGAACACATGCTTAAAGATTAAAGATTACAAGGGATAAGTGATTAAAGCTGATCATTCAAATGTACGAACGGATCAACATTCGAACAATCAAATCCGGACCTTGATTACACCCATTTAATAGTAGATCCAAACCAGATCCTCACACCGGTTTCAGATCAATTTGTTCGAATTGACGCACGTTTACATCATATAATCCAATTCGATTTGATTCGAATGTGTTGTTTAAATTGGATTGAATCAAATGTTTGAATCAGAAAAGAGAACTTATTAACATTTTATATTTCTCTTCCCGACGACAAATTTAGGCTTTAACATGGTTTTGTGGAGTTTGTAGAGATTGGGCTCATATTTTCATTCGTCAATACCCATTGGATTTCAAAACTCTGCAAGGTTGCATTAGTCTCCTTAGTGTTTTTCATCCTGAGTTGTTTTAATGTCTCTCAATTTAGAAGACTATGAACTTTAGAGTAAGTTCGTGAAGTATCAACACTAATTCTTTGTGATGACATCAGGCTCTTTTTCTTGTCAGGCTACAAGATCAAAATACAAAACTGTATTCTGACCCATCGAGATACTTGCATCTAATGTCTCCATTTATATATATTGTCACAAAAGATGAGATATTACTCACCCTGCTTTTATTGACATCTAATGTTGACTGTTTTAGAGTGGATCAGAAATAAGAACTTCAAGGAATTTACAAAATTAGTAGTTGAAGTAGTCTTTTGAATAAATGGGTTCAAGAACACAATATCCCAGTGAGGGAAAAACACAAGAAAGGTGCTAAAGATAGGACCTCCGCACGACAGATGGGAAAACAGGTCAACACATGAAGATAAGAAATAACACAAATCTCTTGACCCAACCCACTGTATATGTTTTTCTCACTAAGAAGAAATGCAATTTGGACTCATCTAAACCCATTAAAAGCTCAAAATCATCAGATTTTGTTGATGCCCAATTGACATTCTTCATAGATGAACTTCGAACATCTTGAAATGTCAATGGCAACTCAGTGCAACTTTAAGTTAGCTTCAAGACTCGTGAGATTTTGATGTGAACTTTTTTGGAGGAAGAAGCCACACATGAAGAGAACCAGACCCAGTCAAAACTATATTTGAAAATTATCATAAATTGTTTTTCCAGTGGAGGAGTAGTGGAAAAATATCAGACGAGGCCAATATTGGGCCTGACTGAGTTGGCTGAGTTGGTTATTTTCCTCACCTAGACAATGGAGGACTAGCCTGACAATATAATTTTTGGTGAAAACTATCTTTGAAAAGTAGATAATTCTGTCTCATCCTTGTACTTTCTCTGTTCTCTTGTCTTCTCATTCTTTCCCTCTTCTCTGCTTTTCTAATTTTTCTTTCTCTCTCTTTGTCTCATCCTCATTCTTTCCCTCTTCTCTGCTTTTCTCATCTCTCTCTCTCTCTGTCTCATCCTCATTCTTTCCATCTTCTCTGCTTTTCTCCTTTTCTCTCTCTCTCTCTCTCTCTCTGTCTCATCCTCATTCTTTCCCTCTTCTCTACTTTTCTCATTTCTCTCTCTCTCTATCTCATCCTCATTCTTTCCCTCTTCTCTAATTTTCTCATTTCTCTCTCTCTCTCTCTCTCTCTCTCTGTCTCATCCTCATTCTTTCCATCTTCTCTGCTTTTCTCCTTCTCTCTCTCTCTCTCTCTCTGTCTCATCCTCATTCTTTCCATCTTCTCTGCTTTTCTCCTTTTCTCTATCTCTCTCTCTCTCTGTCTCATCCTCATTCTTTCTCTCTCTCTCTCTCATCCTCATTCTTTCTCTGCTATATTGCCTTCTCATTCTTTCCTTCTTCTCTGCTTTTCTCATTTTTCTTTGTCTCTCTATTTGTCTCATCGTCATTCTTTTTCTCTTCTCATGCTTTCTCATTATTTTCCCCTTCTCTGCTTTTCTTATTTTTCTTTCTCTCTCTCTCTCTCTCTCTGTCTCATCCTCATTCTTTATTTCTTCTTCTGCTTTCTCCTTCTTTCCCCCTTCTATGCTTTTCTCATTTTTCTTTTTGTCCTCTTGCTTTCTCATTCTTTCACTCGTCTCTTTTTTTTTTTCTCTCTCTCTCTCTCTCTGTCTCATCCTCCATCTTTCTCTGTTATCTTGCTTTCTCATTCTGTCCCTCTTCTCTGCTTTACCATTTTGTTTCTGTATCTACGTCTCATCCTTGTACTTTCTCTGTTCTCTTGCCTTCTCATTTTTTCCCTCCACTCTAATTTTCTCATTTCTCTCCCTCCCTCCCTCCCTCTCTCTCTCTCTCTCTCTCTCTCTCTCTCTCTCTCTCTCTCGCTATTTCATCCTTTTATTTTCTCTCCTCTCTTGCTCTCTCATTCTTTCCCTCTCTGATTTTCTCAATTTTCTATCCCTCTCTCTCTTTGTCTCATCTTCAATATTTCTCTGTTATCTTGCCTTCTCATTCTTTCCCTCCTCCATGTTTTCTTCATACTTTTTCTATTCTTTTTCTTTCTCATTCTTTAGCTCTTTTTCAATATGTGTTATTTGAATTATCAAATGATCTAAATAATGATTTTATTTTTATATTAGTTTGAGAGGCTTTGTGTGAGACTTTTATTAAATGGAAATAAAATTAGAGTTCCCAGTCTTGATTTGAATTTTTAAGTTTAAATGCAATATTGGTGTGGTTTGTTTTGAATATTATTTGGCTTATTCTCATGGCATAGTTACAATTGACAAAGTAATTTCTTCACTTCTGAGTTTGAAATGTTCTGTTTTATTGGGCGCCTTCAAGCTGGATGATGCAGGACGGACGTCGTCGACGTCCTGCGGCAGAGAGTGCTCATCCGTTCGTCCTTCTCTGAGACGTTCATCTTGGATGCCATGTTCCGCTCTGGGTGGGGTGTCCCGGAAAGGTCCTGTCCTGCGCGGGGGCCTCAGTTCGCTGGGCTGGGAGTGTCGCAATCTCCACAGGGTCTGCCCTCCACGGATAGTCTACGACGACTAGCAGCGTCGTAGACTATCTACGACGACTAGCGGCAAACTGTGTGACAGTCTACGACGACTAGCAGCGTCGTGCGGCGGCGGCGAGCGGCGGTGGCAGCGAGTAGCAGCGGATGGCGGCAGCGGTGGTGGGCATAGGCGGCGGTGGCCGGAGGCGGCGGTGGCCGGAGGCGGCGGTGGCCGGAGGCGGCGGGGCCGAGGCGCGGGGCGAGGCGCGGCGGTGGCGGCGGCGGCGCGAAGCGCGAGCGGCGAGCGGTGCGGCGCGGCGGCGCGGCGGGCAGCGGTGGCGCGGCGGCGGCGGCGAGCGGCGAAGCGGTGAGCGGCAATGGCCGAGGCGGCGAAGCGGCGGCGGCCGAGGCAAGCGGCGGCCGAGGCGGCAAGCGGCGCGGCAGCAGCGCGCCGGAGGTAACAATGGCGGTTGGAAGCGGCCGAAGGTGGCGGCGGTCAGAGACGGTGGCAGTTGGAGGCGGCGGCTGTCGGGGACTGTGGCGGCCAGAGGCGGCGGCGGTTAAAGACGGCAGCAGTGGTCAAAGACGGCGGCGGTCACAGACGGCGGCGGCGGTGACCAGGGACAGCGGCGGTCAGCGATGGCAGCGGCCAGAAACGGCTTCGGCAGCCAGAGGCAGCGTCGGCGGCCAGGGACGGCGGCGGCCAGAGATGGCGACGGTGGGGGCCAGAGATGGCCGCGGCCGGAGGCGGCGTCAGCGGCCGGAGATGGCGGCGGCTTAAGGCGGCGGCAGCCGGAGTCGGCGGCGGCCGGAGGTGGCGGTGATGGCCGGAGGCCAGAGATGGGATTGGATATTGGGCCTCGGTAGTGGGCCGTCTTCAGGGAAACAGGCCTCGGGTTTGGGCCAGATTTGGGCCATCAAGATTGGCGGCGGCCCATTAAATTAGGCCCATTAACGGGCATAGGGCAGACGTGGCGCCTCGGGGCACTGATTTACGACACCTCGGGGCGTGGATTTACGGCGCCTCTGTGCGTGGGATCCAGGCTGGCTGGGCCTGGTTGGATTGGTGGGCCTGGCTGGCTGGCGCAAGCCCAATGGGTGAGGCGGCCCATTGGACCGGGTGGCTAGGCGCGACTGGGCACAGTTGGGCGTGGCGCGGACGGTCGTGGTGCGGCACGAGCTGCCGCGGTGCGGCTGGCCATGGCGGCGCGCAGGCGCGCGGGGCGGCGGCGGTGCGTGGAGTGCAACCGGGCGCAGCTGAGCACGTGGGAGACGGCGAGTGACCAGAGATGGCAGGACTACGCGCGCCCGGCGGCGTGTTTCAGGGCGTGCGGCTGCGCGTTTCAAGGTGCGCGGTGGCGCGTTTCATGGCGCCCGGTGGCGTAGGACGTTGCGCGAGTCGGCGCGCCTTCAGGGCGCGCGGTGGCGCGACTTTAGGGCGCGCGACCGCGCGTTACTTGGGGCGCGGGATGGCAGCAGCGCGCGGGCGTGCGGGGCGACAGCTGCGGGAGCGTGAGGGTGCGGCTGTGCGGCGTAGGGCGGCGAGTGCGCGTATGGCAGCTGCTGGGATCGCACACCGACGGGGACGGAGGGGACCGGCGGCAGCGGCGCCGCTCCTTCAACTTTCTCTCACTAAACCTTTTTTGTGTTCCAAAAATTCAACTAGACCTCTGTTCTTCTTACCCAAGGGTCCTATATATAGGCCCCCTGAGTTACAAAGGGAAAACCCTAAAATAAAACATGAAAATTTTAACCTAGACTTAGAAAAACAAACCTAGATGACTTGAGGGCTTCGCCATCACTGGACTTATTGATTACGGAATTAATTCGAGTATGATGAAACTTTTGGTGGAATATCAATCAGATTGCATCGTGAAACTATACACATGATGATTTCATACGATATATTCAAGTAGAGGAAATATCTTAGATTGGTTATAGGTTTTCTCTTTCTGCTCTCATTTAGTGTAAAAATTAGTCTTCTATTTTTAATTTTATCAAGACCTTTCAATGGATAGGTGGTTAAATCTGCCGAGCCACCTTTTGATAGAGAATTAAAACTCTCAATCAACTCTAATTGATTACCAGGTGCAGTGAATTCCATCGAGTCACATTTCGATAGACATGCACACTCATCTCTTGTATATCTGTCTATTAGCAATGAAGAAACACCTAAAAGCTCGTCTTCTACAAGTTCTCATCTTGATGGTGAGCACATGGGTGATCACAGAAATGACAACAGACTAACTGATGGTATGACAAGCAAGGGGACAACGTACAGGTGGATCCCGAGGGGTTGACTGCTACAAGCAGTCACTATGCATCGAGGTCCAAGGTATTCAAATATTTCAGGAAGATAGGACCTCAATAGTACGTATGTAAGCTATGTACGAAGGTCACCCCCCAAGGCCATCATCGATAGCAACAAGCAGGGCAGCACAAATTTTTTTGGAGGCATTTTGAGAAGTTTCATAGTGCTATACACAATGAGTTGAAGGCATTACCGAAGAGGAAGAAATCAGTTGCTGAGCTATTACATGCTGGACCACACATTAGGAATGACCCGCCCATGGACTGGGATTACCCCAGAAGCTACTGAAGTAGAGCTTAAGTGACTCGTATGCGTTGAGAACCTACCATGGAGCATAGCAGACAACGAGAGTTTTGTGCAATGGTCTTAGTTTTGAGCACAATTTGACATGCATATCCAAGTTCGAGAGTAGGGAAGAATTCATTCTTTGAAGCATATTGCAAAATGAAGAATCAGTTTGCCCAAGAACTCACAAATGCTAACCATATCTCCCTGGCTGTGGACGCGTGGACATCAAAGAATGATATTGCACTACTTGGTATCATTGTGCATTGGATTGATGCTGAGTGGAAGATGAGGAACTGGGTATTGACTAATCGGGAACTACCCCACGGCTATTATGGAGAGAAAATGAGCAAAGTTGGCATGACTGTGCTTGAAGAATTCAAGTTCACGGCTAAGGTATATCATGTACCACCACTTCCAAGATTCATTAATGTATTCTTTTGTTTTTTCTTGTGTCAAAGATCACTACGGTTGTGACTGATAATGCTTCATACAACAGCTGAATGATCAGAGTTTTGGAACACAGAGTAGTGGATATGAACCCATGCTTCACACATGCATGTCTTGTTCCATGTTTTTCACACATCATAAGCCTAGTCGTCCAAGCGGGGCTAGCAAGGCGTCACATTCGAGAGCAGGCATTGCTAGAGGGCCACAATACTAACATAAATCAAGAGCACGATCCTATGAGGGAGACATCTAGTACAAGTGATACTTTTATTTCTCTTTGGTAAGCTATGTCACGAGTTAGGGACTGGATCACTATGGTCAGGGGGTCTACGGGCAAAGTTAAAAAGTATCGAGAGATATGTGCAACCCTTGGGCTACCAAATTACAACAAATTGTCCCTTGACATGCCATCTAGATGGAATTCCACCCATGACATGTTGGAAGCGGTGGTGGAGAAGAGGCAGGCCTTGTTCACCATGGCCCTCATCTTCGATTTGCAAACATTGGAACCTTCACATTGCTGATGATGAGTGGGACGTGCTCACTGAGTTTGAAAAAATTTTGAAGCCTTTTGTAGAGGCCTCACAATCATCCACCAGGACGGTCGTATTGACAATTCCTACGGTTGTTGGTGTTATCATGTTTTTGAATGCCCACCTAGAAAGATCACTCCTCCACTTTCAAAACTATACTGGTATCTTGACAAAAGTGGAACATGTTTCTATATTGGCCGCTATAAACCAAATGGCGACAAAGTTGTTTAAGTATACAGTTATGCTCAATGCGATATAGTCGTAAATGTTGCCGCTATGCTGCACCCATCGATGAAATTAGCCTCCACAGATCGTTTATAACACACAATCAGCTTGAGCTGTGGGCGCCATATACTTCAAACAATGATAGAACGAGGAATTGCAAGTCCATGCCATACAGATAGAACGTAAGAATTATTGACACCAAGCCTCTCTAGTGTTATTTTCCACGCAAGGATTGAAGCTCTATATGATGCATGATCCAGACCATGGGTCGGCCTGTTCTACAAATGAGTTGGACGACTACATATCTTCTACTTCCTAGCCTACAACAGACTCATTCTCATGGTGGAAGGAAACTAGGGAACAACGGTTCCCACGATTGGTGAAGATAGCGAAATAATTTATATCGGTCTTGCCAACCTCCACCCCAATAGAGAGACTATTCTCCGCTCATTGGTCATTTGTCACATACAAAAAAAACAATATGAATGAGGAAAGCATTGAGGTATTGACAACTATGAAGTCTTAGTTGCAGCCATACAAAACC
The DNA here is from genome assembly GCF_029677425.1 of Wolffia australiana. Lineage (NCBI taxonomy): Eukaryota > Viridiplantae > Streptophyta > Magnoliopsida > Alismatales > Araceae > Wolffia > Wolffia australiana. The sequence goes on along the minus strand of NC_135850.1, from coordinate 13,412,555 downwards.
AAGCGGAGGGCGCGGAACAATACAACTGACGAAGATTTATGGGATGACGAACTTCCACTATCATGGTAAACTACCAAGTCTTTGTATTGCATTTCTATCTTTAAGATAATTAAATCATCACATTCTTGCAGGTTTGTAGACACCGAGTAATGTTGTATGGGAGCATGGAGCAAGGGAACCACATAGAAGACTGGGATTAGCTGATTACTAGGGAACATTTTACAAACGTAAAATACAATTACACATTCCTGAGCTGAACAATTTTTTTTGTCTCATTCGAGTTATCATCAAATGGACAATTTACTTACATGCATATTGCTCATCTATTGTGACGTCAACGCCATGTGACAACAAGTCATCTTTCGGTCACAAAATGTTATCTCAACCGATCACAAACACGACTAGTCTTCAGAGCATGACACATCGTCTCGGCCTTGACTGGGGACATCACCCATCTGTGTGGCCGGCGACGTCATCGTCATGGCATCCATTCACATGGTTGAGTCAAGTTGTGTCAGCCAGTCATGGAAGGTTGTCTCATGTAGTTATGGCACGTCATCCCGTCCGGTCATTACACGTCGTCTTCCAATCAACGTCACGATCACTACATATTATCCTGATCTTGATTAGGGACACCACCCATCCACGTGGTCAGCGTCATCACCATGTGACGTCTGCTCACTTGGTCCCATCACATCATTTTGACTGGTCACAGCAGGTCGTCTCCTACGATCATGACCGGTTGTCCTGTCCGATTACGACACATCATCTTCCATTCACGGTCCCAACAAGTCTTTAGATCATGACATGTTGTCTCAGTATTGACCCTATACGTCACTCGTCTATGTTGTAGGCAACGTTTCCATCTTGATGTTTGTTCACTCAGTCCTGTCACTTCATCTCTGTTTGGTTCTATCATCCTAGATCTAGATGACGACAAGGATTCCATGCAACAGAAGTAATGGGGACCATCTATTGCTGAAAACTCAACATCAGTTGACACGACCAGCCAGAACCGACATCCAAGACCCGAAATTCAGGTACACACCCTAGTCAATGGGGTGAAAGGCTGACCTTATCTTCTTTTTCTCTTTGCAAATGGCTTCCTACAAGTGTTGTAAGAAGGACCAAGTGGAGAGCGTGTACCTATCCACTTTGGGCCTTCCAATTTCTTGTTATTCAGACCCTTCAGGGCCCAATTCACATTTTGGCCCATTAGGGCCCCATAGAGCCTAATCCTACCTATATAAAGGCTAGGATGGGGAGGCTAATGCAAGTTTTGGAAATTTTTTTTTGAATCTTGACTCTCGGATCCGTCCCCTTCTCCTCCCCCAATTCTCCCCCTTCGATCTCCCTCACCCCTTCCCTGCGACCCTTCCATCTCTCTCAGTCCTCTTCTCCCCTCCCTTTCAAACTTCTCACTTCTTATTCCTCCGGTCTATCCCTATTTCCTTCACTGTGAATTCTCATGAACTCTCTCCTATTTCTCCCTCCCTCCTCAGTGATCATTCTTCCACAGGATCCGTTATCTTCTCCCCCTCTTGAATCACCGTTCCCTCTGGACGTTGCCACCAGAATAACATCGCAGGGCTGGCAAATTTGGCGACACTAACTCCAGGGCACTGGACTTTCCCCCAGCCCCCCCTTGAGTTGACGCTGAATAGCTCGGGATCGAGCATGACCCCATGGATCCTGTTCTTTTGAGACCGGAAGGTAGAGCCTAGCTCCCTTCCCATCCGTTGAGCCTAGTGGCCTGACCTGGGGTTGAGCTTGCTCCCCTCGGTCTACCCCACAAGGTCTCGAGCCGTTCCCCCATACGGTGTTTTGAAGTTCGACATTGTCCAGCGAGGAATCTCCTTGTTTGCCATCCTGGACCCCATGTCGACCAACGGGAACCCCTCCGACGAAGTCAATCGTGTTCGGTTCTCTCGACACTCCAGAGATCAGCTAAAGTGTCCGTCAGTGCTCCCGCTCCCCGCACGTGCCCCCCCACTCAGCAACCATCACGAGAACGCCAATGGCTCAGAATTATTGTGGCCATTACAGCCAACTTTCTCCCCTAAGGTTTTCTCGGTTGAATTCTCTGCCAGCTCCACCCCACGGCAGACAGAATTATAGGCCCCTCCTCCGCCGGATCCATCGGCCAACATTGACCGTTGAGCGCTGCCTCTTTGCCCTATTACCGCAGTCACCCTATGGACCTTCGTACCGTTGACCCCTAAAGCTACCCTCGACAACTTGTGCATGCCAGGCCCAGTGGCCACCCATCCACATGCGAGTTGGCAGACAAGCCTTGAGGTCGCCTTGGTCATGGCAATCTCGACCAAGTTAATTGTGAGCTGAAGTCGCTGAGACCTCAAGCCGGATTGTGATTTTGACCGAAGAGATCCGCGTATCACCCCCTCCTTGTGCGTGGCCATTGTGCACACCAAACTGTCACCATTGGTAGGAGGTTGCGACTCCTCACCACAACCGACCACTATCCGTCCCCCGGATTAGCCTCCACTACACGCCATGACCGACCAGGTTTTGACCTCGCATGTTCGCTCACAATTGCCCTTTGAGTTTCACTTCGAGTGTATATCCACCGCCGGGACTAGGGTAGTGAGTGTACTAAGTGGGCAATGGATAGGACTCTATTCCGTATGGCACAGGGGTGACTGATAAGCCGAAAATAGGGGTAAAAACTATGCAATTTTTAGCCCTTGTCGTTGTGGAGTTTGGCTTATGCAATAAAATTTATAAGAACTCCACTGAAGACGTATAGTGATAAGTATGAGTGTCGTCCAAGGGAAGCTAGTAAGGAATTCGATTTGGTGATTGTATTGGTCGTTTCACTCTGATTAAACTGAATTTGATCTTCAATGAGGATCAAGTCACCCTAATTAGATGAGAATTTAGAAAGGGGGGTAGAAGAGTTGAGATGAATAGAAGAAATATGGAGCTCTAAATTGGCTTCTTTGATCCTAATAAAAGGATCCAAGAGGTCAATTAGAGAGGTTAAAAGGGAATTTTTAATTTGAGTTTGGTTTGTTTTTGCAACTTTGATAATTCAGAACTGAAATGGGGGTAATTTAATCTCCTAAGAATTAAAACTAAATTTTTTAAGAGTTTTTCTTTGGAATGCAGTTGAATGCTTAGTTGAATCCCTCAAATTCTCCTCCCAATCCTAATCAGGGCTTGTACATGCCGCTCAAGCCAAGCGATTTAGAATTTCAGATCAAAACCAAGAGGAAGAAACAAGAAATTGAACTAATCTCATTCAAAATGCACAAATCCAAATACAATCAAGGAAAAAGTACCAGATAACTTGATCTAGGGTGGGACTCCTCTCTGTCTTTCAGCTGTGATAGATAACCATCAAGAATGATCCCCCTCCTCTCGAAATTCGGCTTTTATACCTAGGTAAAATGGAGCAAATGACCATTTTACCCTTAATGAGTAATTAATCTATATCTATCAATACAAGCTTGATCTTGATGATCCAACTGTATAGATAGAAAAAGGGGATCCAGACGAACAAATCCATAAAAAAATCATCTCAATCGGACTTGTGGATCGAAAGTTATTAATAAATGAAGTTAAACCATTGTTAAACATTGGATTTATTCATTTATTATTTAATTTATTTTTTTTTCTCCGCGCGCTGAGGTGTCGCCGCCTCATTGGCGGCGACGTTTCAAATTCTCCCGGCGGGTGCATCCTCCTGCTGCCACGTACCCCTTGCAAAAAAAAGGAAAAATCAAAAGATGGAAAAGTAAAAAGCTGATCGTATACATATAGCTCACAATTAGGAGTGCCTCTTTATAATCGTCGGCTAATCAATGGGCGCCACATCACCGCCCGTGCACGCGCGTTGTATGCGCTTCGCGGGCGGTGAACTTACCTCCTGCCAGTGGCGTATGCGCGATCGCCGTTGGATTTTTATCCAACGGCCACGCTTTCGCCACGTCGACAAGCGGGAAGCTGTCAAGCAATGTTTTCAGCGAAGCCCCTTATAAATCACGCAATTGCAGATAGACGCCGCCCAGAAATAATTGTACATGTACCCTTTGCGCACTCTCTCTCTTCCACTTTTTTCTAAAACATTAAAACAATAAAAGGCGTAATTGCAATAAAACCCTCTCGAATTTTAAATTCGATCTTTACGCCGTGGCGACCGAGAGCTGTTTTCAGGGTCTTTTGCAACGAAAGTTCGCAAAAAGGCCCTTGAAAGTTCGAAAATAATAAAAATACTTCTTTTTCTATTATAAATATACTTTGTTTCCTTGAAATAAATACATTTCCTCTTCAAATAAATCTCAGAAAAATCCTAAAAATTTGTAAAAAATTCTAGAAAATTCTAGAAAATTCACTGATTCATTCCCATGCTGATAAATGTCGAAATAAAATATTAAATATGCCATTTTCATTCAAAAATAATTATTTCGAGCTTCAATAATTCCTTTAAAATTCATAGAATTAACAAAAAATTAGGGAAAAATCAGAAATCACTAGAGAACACTATTTTCATGGAAATATATGATAACAACCCCATTTTAAGCTCTTTAAATGCATAAAATCATGCTAATAACATGAAATAAAGACAGAAATTAGGGTGTTATCAGTGACCGCGTACCTTCATAACCAAACCCGGGGTCATTGGACAACTACCTGATCAGGTTGCCGCTCGGACGTCTGCGTGCGTCCTTGACGTCGTCGTAGTGTTTATTTCCTCGTTGTCACTTTACTTATTTATGCATTCACGCATCCATTTGCATATCCCTTATTGATGAGCCACATTCCCCCATATCCCTTATTGGTTCGGAATGGCTGAAAATCCCAGCCGATAGTTCCGCATCAGGAAGACATCTAACGGAATCAAGATGACATCAATAAAAGCATTGAATTGAAGAACCTGCGCAAGGATCGCATACGTAATTTCTTGGATCTGGAAGCCAGACGAGTGGAGCTGCTCAAGTGAGCAGCCTCTAGACATATCCACGCAGTCTTCAACCTGTCGGATCTCCTCCTTCTCATTGACAAGCCATGTTCAACCTCTATCGCCATCATTACGCCATCTCGATCGCATCGGGAGTTAAGAGAAATCATGGGGAAAGGGGAGAAGAAGGGGAAGGCCCAGAACAATTCTAGCGTGGGTCAAATTCGTTCTGGGCCTTCCCCTATTTATACTAAGTGAGTATTTTCATAAAGCCCCCTAAACTTAAGTGTATACTTTGACGTCTAAAGACCATTTGTGTGTGATCCTCTAGGCCCATGTATCAGTCTAGTTAACAACTCTAGCAGCCTAATAACCTTTATTGGTCTTCAAAATTAAGCAAATACATCATCATATAGACTAATCAATGTCTGATCGATTTAACCTTACTGATAGGTCGAGTCTCCAACACGTGGGGTGCCAAGCTACACTTCGTGTTCTAGAAGATACAAAGGAGTGTGTATTGACTCACTCATGGAACATGTTCGTCATCGATTACTGTGTATGTATAGTCCTTCATCCACTTGACGTTCCTTGGACGACTTAGGGTATGGTCAACTATCAAACCCTAATCGGTCATCTGAGCTAGTACTGATGCATTCGGAAATCACCGGAGAGCTCTTCACCCGATATTTCACTACCTTGGCCAAGGGCTTCATTGTATCGACTTCCTTGAGCTATCACCTCATATACCGAGGGTGGACGATCCCATCTTGACCACTCAATTGTCTTCGTGAACTTCTTGATGCACCTGAACTAAGACCGTTTAGAATCCCATGATTAGAGATCCACTGGCCATAGTCAAAGTACAAATGTCTGCCCACATGATATCTTTGGTGTCCCAGATCTATGGACCACTTACACAACCATGACATGAATCGACCTGATTGACAGTTTTGTATAATACCATTCAGGGATTCATATGGATCAATTCAGTGAACTCTTTCCACTAAAGAACACCTAGTATCTATCCTAATTCCGAGTGAATTGATCCATTGATTGCTTGGGCCCAATGTCAGGTTGCAGACATCCTTACTGGTATAGAGCTCAGACGCCCCCCTATCCCTCATTGTGGCATTTTTGTAGCCATCCCTACATACTAGTGCTCACTTATTTTAATGAAACACTTTGTTCTATATTTTGCTCAAGGAAGACATGCACCCCACTTCATGTCTTGATCATTCAATATAATCAAATTTTGATACCACTTATTCCAAGTGAATGGGGTGGGGGCTATAATGCAGACATAAGAGATTTCATGGTAACTATGATGTCTTATCAGACTCCCCACCCCCCCTTCATCATCTTTACCTTTTTTGAAAATAAAATGGGGTTAGTAGACTTTACAAGTGTCTTTATTTACGGTCCTATCATATGTTTAATGATAAAAATTCATCAACTCTACTCTTAATTTTTGATTCCTTATTTATTTTTGACAATTGGAACTATTCAAGCTTACTCAGATTGCATCATACGCTTTACAAGCTGAAGGTGATGCCATTTATTTCTGTGTTGGGAATGCTAAATGGAAATATAATATTTCACTCATCTAATGGATAAAACATTAGTGTTATACCAAGAGATGTGAGTTGTAAATATTAAGAGAGTGTGAGATAGGGAGAGAATCCCTATTTTTATCTGGGGTAATGTCAAGAAAAACCCAAAACATGCTTCATTGGAATCATCAAAATTGAATTCCGCTGCAGTGAAATGAATAAACCAGATATATGTAGAAGAAATAAGTCACACTATTAGGCTTATCTTTAGGGCATTAAGTGTGACAGTTCGTATTTCCTATAAATATTAAACACCATTCCTCAAACATGGAAAATCTTCGTCGTCATCTGGCTCGCCTATCCAAGGAAAAGAAGACAATGAATGAGAGAGTGGAGATAGGGAGATTGAAATGTAGGTGTATAGAGAGAATATCACTTGTTTATTCCCCTACCTTTGAAGATAATAAAAATATGATAAGCAATCAACTAAGTTTGTATCTTTGGGAAGCTTTCTCTAAAGTAAAGCTGACTCCAAAGCCATCCACCATTCGAATCGTCCAAAATTGCATATCAATCATCCCCAATGAATAGTGAAGAAATATTTCACACTGTAACGTTTAAAATAAACATCTCATGGTGTGACAATTCGATAGTGTCCATAAATGTCGTACATGATTATTGCTCCATAATGCAAAACGTCCGCATTATCTGGCTTGCCAAAACTAGTAAAAGAATTGAAGTAGAGAGAGCGAGAGAGAGATAGAGATATAAAGATAGAGAGTGAGATAGAGAGATACAGATAGTGAGCGAGATAGAGAGATGGAGATAAAGAGCGAGATAGAGAGATAAAGATAGTGATTAATTAGGAGAGATCGAGTGAGATTAAGAAAGAGAATGATTACGAGAGAGAGGGAAAGAGGTTGAGAGTATAGTTCGGGATCATCCCGGATGTGGACAATGGAGGGAAGGGACGAATTTCATCCCATCCGACGTCCGGATTCAGCGTAGGGACAAAGGACAGGACGAATTTTCGTCCGACGGTACGAAAACCGTCCCGTCCAGTCCTTCCGGAGCAAATTTCGTCCCGTCCAGGGAAAAAACTGTCCCATCCCTCGTCCCGGACAGAAAGAAACTATTTGATATTTTTAATCTATTAATATAGATTTTTCTAAGTTTTTAAGGGAAATATGGAGGAAAGAGAATCCAAATGGACTTATGTACAATGATTTTGAGCTGCGTCAGACGAAAACTGTCCTGTCCGATGGTCCCTGGGACGAATTTTCGTCCCGGATTTTGTTCATACCCTTGAACTATAGTTGAGAGGGAGTGATTAAGAGAGAGAGGGAGAGAGTGAGATTGAGGGAGATAGAGAGATGAAGAGAGAGGGACAGATTGAGTTTGAGAGAGATAGAGAGATGAAGAGAGAGGGAGAGAGTGAGTTTGAGAGAGATAGAGAGATGACATAAATGCTAAGCCCCTCTTTCTCTCAAACACGTCTCTAGGCGTTGAGCGAGAGAGATAGCGATAGAGTCCAAGATGGATTGATAGAGATACGGAGAGATAAATGACTATCCTTGTGGAAGGGATACACGACTATCCAACGAAGGATGCATTCTTTGCGAGGTCGAAAGCTTCTTCACTCCCTGTATCGAAACCGGCACTTCTCAAAATCAGAAGGACAAACTTTGCCACAGAAATCGCACCCATTAGCGAGATGGTCGCTGCACAAGCCATGGCTGATTCCTTTCATCAAATCCTGCGTCTCCCTCTCGCAACTCCGGCAACTACACGCCCTCATCCTCCTCTCAGCGGTCGGCCGTGACCCCGCCATCTCCGTTGCCTTCCTCTCTCGCGCCGCGGCACTCCCCTCGAACAACTCCAATGCCTTAGACTATATCCGGCGCGTGTTCGAAGCTGTACACAAACCCTTCACTCCCCATTACAATGCCATCATAAGAGCCTACGTCCACAGCTCATCGCCCGAGGAAGCCTTCTCGCTGTTCATGGCCATGCGGCGGCGCAAAATCCGGGCAGACCCAGCTTCGTTCACCTTCGTTCTCAAGGCCTGCACTCGAACTCGACTTCTCTTAGGCGGCGTTCAGCTCCACGGCTTGATAATCCGCGATGGTCATCAGCCTGATTCTCTACTGACTACCTCTCTGATGGACCTCTACGGCTCCTGCGGGTGCACTCTCGAAGCCGAGCTACTGTTCGCTGGAATGGCGGACAGAGACCTCGTCTCATGGAACGTTCTCGTTTCTTGCTACACCCACAATGGTAGAAGCAAGGACGCGCTTGTCCTCTTCGATCTGATGCAGGATCCGAGATACGGGATGGAGCCGGACATGGTGACCTGCTTGCTGCTGCTCCAGACCTGCGCCAATCTAAGCGCCTTCCAGTTCGGCGAGAGAGTCCGGAAATTCGCCGAGGATCGCGGCTATGGCCGGGCACCCAACCTGAGGAATTCGCTCGTGACGATGTACGCCAAGTGCGGGGCCATGGAGAAGGCGCTGGACGTGTTCAGAGCGACGCCTTGCAAGAGCGTGGTCTCCTGGAGCGCGATAATCTCTGGGCTGGCCATGAATGGGCGCGCGGAGGAGGCTCTGGAGGCCTTCTCAGCGATGAAGAGGGCCGGAATCGCCCCCGACGAGCAGACCATTACCGGGGTGCTCTCCGCTTGCAGCCATGCAGGGTTAATCGACGAGGGCCTTCGCTTGTTCAACTCCATGGCCGCCGAGCTGAGGGTGGCCCCCAACCTGCACCACTACGGCTGCGCCGTGGACCTCATGGCTCGAGCCGGGCGGCTCGAGCAGGCGTACGGGCTGATCGTGAACTCCCCACAGATCAAGCCAGACGCGAAGATCTGGCGGACCTTGCTCAACGGCTGCCGGAACCACCGCCAGAGCGAGCTGGGAGAACGAGTGTTGTTGCATCTTGACGAGCTCAAGGCGCGAGAAGCCGGGGACATGGTGCTGCTGCTGAATATCTACGCCGCGGCCGGAGACTGGGAGAAGGTGGCGGAGCTGAGGAAGACGATGAAGGAGAAGAAGATCCAGACGCAGCCGGGGTGCAGCTCCATTGAGGTCGCCGGGCGGGTCCACGAGTTCCAGGTATTTCGATTTGAACTTTTGCCGCTGTGCTTAAACCTATCGCTTAAAGCTACAGAAACTTGGATCTTAACACCAGGTGGAAGACGGCGCGCACCCGAGGAAGCGAGAGATTTACGAGATGCTGGGAGAGGTGGAGAAGCAGCTGAAGATAGCGGGGAGAGCGGCGAGGCTGGAGGCGGAGCTGCATTGGTGCGGGGAAGAGGAGAGGGAGGTGGCGCTGTCGTTTCACAGCGAGAAGCTGGCCATCGCTTTCGGGCTGCTCTCGACTAAGCCCTGCGAGACGATAAGAGTGGCGAAGAATCTGCGGACCTGCGCCGACTGCCACGACTTCGCCAAGGCCGTGTCCGCCGTTTACAATCGTCGGCTCGTCATCAGAGATCGGTCTCGCTTCCACCACTTCCGCGAGGGCCGCTGCTCCTGCAACGACTACTGGTAAGCAACTCGAATCAAGGGTGCCTGTCCAGCGTTGAAGAGGAGATGTTGTAGGAGCTTTGCGAAAGCTTCCATGAATTAGAGGGTAAAAAGTATTCCTATTGCTTGTGAAAGGGGGGAGCTTTGTGGGGGATTAAAGGGGAGAAAGACAAGGGGTCAGGGGAAAGCGTGAGGCGGGGGCGGCGGCGGGTTGGAGGGTCCGGGAACGGGCAAGGGGCTGCCTTGGAAGTTGCCGGCGCGCGGGTTTGTGTTGGCGCCTGGCTCCGCGTAGTCATTCCCTAAGAACTCGAGCAACTTCTCTCTTATTCTGGTCTGCAACGAGGGAGACGAACCTGGTGATAAACAACAAGACGAAGAAGAAGACGAAGAAGAAGACGAAGAAGAAGAAGTTACCCTCCCCAAGACGGATTGGAAGGTTTCTCCGGCGAATTTAGCGGTCTTCACATTCCTCGCGAATCCTAGGACGGAGAAGGAACAAGAGAATTTCAGAGATAGACAGAGAGGAGGGGGGTCTGATTATTTGCTGCTACCTGGGAAGAAGGAGAGACAGAGAATCGCCGAAATCAGCACAAGCGCGGCGAGGAACGCTGGGCGAGCTCTCATGGCGGAGGCCACGATTTTCCTTCTTAGATCTTTCTAGATTTCTGGACGGCGGTACCACCAGTGCTAGCTTCTGACAATAAAACCCCTCTTCCTCTTGATCTATCTCCCTCGTTCTCACCGTCGTCGACTGAGCTTATCTGCTACGGTTGGATCTTCTTATGTGGACTTTAATACCGCCCATGGTCCATATTTCGCCCCTTCTCGGTCAACCCCTTTTGCATTTCTCCGTCTCTGGGCCCGTCATCTCTCTCTGTCCTCTAGTTTTAAGAGAGAGAGAGAGAGAGAGAGAGAGAGAGAGAGAGAGAGAGAGAGAGAGAGAGAGAGAAGCCGATCTTTGTCGGGTGAACTTCCTTCGCAAACTCTCCAAACCGAGGTGTAAAGATGGACTGGAGGAGAAGAAGACGACCAGCAACAGCTGCCCTTTCTGAAAGTTGGAAATCTCTCTCTTACTCTCGCTCTTCTCTCGAGTTTTGATAAAGGAGCAAGAGAGAGAGAGAGAGAGAGAGAGAGAGAGAGAGAGAGAGAGAGAGAGAGAGAGAGAGAGAGAGAGAGAGAGAGAGAGAGAGAGAGAGAGGGCAAGAACCCAATCTTTCTCAAGAGAACTTCCACCCGAAACCCGCCTAGAGTTTCATATTTACATCGACAAAGGGAAGACAACTGCCGACGGCAGCCCTCAGCCAAATTTAGAACATTCCTGGAAGCAGAGAGAGCGAGAAACGGCAGCTGGGTTCGCGAGAAAAGCCTTAGAAGCTCCGGCCATTGGGCCAACGGGAATGGCCTTAGCCTCCTCGAACCCTTCAAAGACACCAACACTCACCCGTATAGAGCTCTTGCCCCGAGCGTTATCCGCCGGCGGCGGCGGCGGCGGTGCAACGAAACCCTCCGCCGGGTAGAGATAAAGCGGGCGCGCGCTCGGCTTGTTGATGGGGCGGCGAGCGGCGGTGGAGTGCTTGCTTCTGCGGCGGCCGGCGCCGACGGGGACGTTCCTCATGGCGCCGCCGGCCGTCCAGTAGCGCTGGCAGTTTTTGCAGAAGTAGCGAGGCTGCTTGAGGTTGTAGTTGTTGTAGTAGCAGAACTTGGTTACCGTGCTTTGGCACCGCGGACATGGTAGCTTCTTCTCCAGTTTCACTGTGTCTTCGCCCCTCTCTCCGGCGCCAACCAAGCTGCGCTGATCCGATGCCAAGTCTGAGCTCTGAATTCCAGGAAGAAAAGCGCCATTTGCAGGAGATAGTAAGAAAGAGAAAGATTTGGAGACAGAGAGAGAGAAAGAGATTTGCACAGAGAGAGAGAAGGATAGATAGATAGGTAGATAGATAGACAGATAGATAGATAGATAGGGAGAGAGGGAGAAGGATATAGAGTTTGAGAGAGAGTTTTGCAGAGAGATAGATAGGGGGAGAGGGAGAAAGATACAGAGTTTGAGAGATAGAGTTTGCGCGGAGAGAGAGAGATTTGCAGGGAGCGAGAAGGATAGATAGATATAAAGAGATAGATAGGGAGAGAGCGAGAAGGATATAGAGACAGAGAGAGTTTTGCAGAAAGAGAGAGAGAGAGAGATTAGCAGAGAGAAAAGGATACAGAAATGGATAGAGAGAGGGAGAGAGAGAGAGATTTGCAGAGAGAGAAGGATACAGAGATGGATAGAGAGAGGGAGAGAGAGAGAGATTTCACCTTTCCTCCTTGTTCTCCGTCGTACTGAAGAAGTTGGGGCACTGGAACAGAGATCATCTTGCCAAAGAGCTTAACGAGCTCGACGCCCTCGGCCATAACAGTCTACCTATCTTGTTCTGTCTCTGGATATGGTGGCTTCCTTCCTACGCTTGTTTTTTTCGGTCTATTTCTCTCTCTGTACCTTCTCCTGAGCATTACCTCTCTATAACACAGTCTCTAGGAAGCTCTCTGGGTAATAGTGACGAGGGTAGTTGACACATCGGCACCTAGAAGTTACTCTGAGCCACAGACTCTTTTGTGGCCTCCGCTGCCCGTTTTTTGATGCGCATCTCCCTTTTTTATAGAGCCGAAAGCAATTCCCAATACCGAGTTCTCTCTTTTTCCGTATATTTTTGTATCTATCGCTCTCTTTCCGTCTCCGAATAGATTTTAAAATGTTTATTTCATCAGTCAAGTGGCAATCCACGATATTTCTTTTCGTGATAAAGTCGGCGAGCTGAAAGGGACTTCAACGTTTTTCGGCAGTAATGGGTACGGTAGAAGGAATTACGATAATTTTGTCTTATAAAGGATACGACCTGTCATGTAGCACGAGAGAAGAGAGAGATTGAGACACAGAAATATATATATAGACACATGTATATACAAATATACAGCTAGATAAATAGATAGAGAGATAAAAATATATGGAATTATAGCTATATAGATATACAGATAGATAAAGAGAAAGATAGAAAGATATATAGACATATGGATTTATAGATATACAGATAGATAACGAGAGAGAGATATATAGATATATAGATGTATAGATAGAGGTAGGAGAGAGAGAAAGAGCGGCGTTGGGGAACCTGTAGAGGATTGTGTTGAAATCCCTTCTTCCCTCTTTAATTAACAGTTATGATGATGCTGAAACTCTAAACGGAAACCTTCGGACATAAGTTGCTGACGTCGATCTGTCAATTTTCCTTGAAATAGAAACAATAAAGCAAGGCTCCACCAAAAACATGACTTGTTTGAATAACCACTGTAAATTAGAATCATGACTGTGTCGTCGGTTAGACAAAATGAAATAATAGCTGATGAAGAAATTGATAGATACAAACTAGAAACATTATATTTCTTTTGAAATCTCTCTTGGGGCTTAAGAAATTACCGTGATACTGGTGATTTCATTGGCTAAAAGTAAATAATGAACCTTTTCCAAAGGTGATGTAAGATAATAAAATTTCGCACTGAGGAGAAATTTCTGAAACGTATTTATGATTTTTTTCCTGATGGAATTTTTGTATTGAACAATTATTCCGTAAAGTTCATATATTAGTTGGTAGGCTAAGAACCGACTCTAGACGATGGTGAAAAAAACGTTCTAAACGCCTCTTGCTCTTGATTTCCTCATCTGGACAAAGACAGTGTTGTTTACCTGAGAAAAAAAGATAAATTTCCTCGTCCAAAATTATTCTTGCTGTGGGAAGGTGAGTATAAACATATTCGTAACATAAACTCTCTGATTCTTGTTATGGATTCTGTGTTTCGAAATGTTGCTACTGTAAATTTAAAACTAATTTGGCACACTATGATTATTTCCTAAAATAAAGCAAACCGGATTTTGTTAATTTCCGGAAAGGTCCTGTTGGAAAATAACTAAGAGGTCGCCATACCCTGACTTTACCAGATGCAATAAAGTCAATTATTACGTATAAATCCCCAGAAAAGTTCCACCTTAATGCCGCACATAATGTACGGCGATGACAGAAATCGGCCCTTTTCAAAAGACTACTCCCCACATGACACCTACTTTTATTAGGGCAGAGTCGGATGACAAAAAAGTTAATAAGTTTTGATATTTTGGGTGTGCCAATTATTGCTCAATGGGTTGTCTTGAATAATCGGATAGTTTTTTAGTGAATAATCAAGCTTCTGTACGAAAGATAATCCAAAATAACATTAGCTAGTTCAATCAACACGCGTTTCGATGTACTGTACCGTACGATCAATAAAAGATTTTAGTTATAAAAAGATTATTAAAATTCAAGACATTTCGTCTAATCGGGTTTCCCTTTTCTTTTCAATGGCATATTGCTGTTTGTCTACGAGGATTAACATAAATACTTGCCAGTTCTAAAAATACAACCCATAACTTTACCTTGTAACGTTTTCTCCAATCATTTTCTCGCTGCTAGGTTTTAGGTTTCGGAAAGTGAGGTACGCACAATGGCATATTAAGGCTGAGAGAAATCGACGCGGGAGAGAGAGAGAGAGAGAGAGAGAGAGAGAGAGAGAGAGAGAGAGAGAGAGAGAGAGAGGAAGAGATTGAGAGAGAGGAGAGCGAGAGAGGAAGAGATTGAGAGAGAGGAGGAGAGAGAGAACGAGAGAGAAAGGAGACAGAGGAGGAGAGAGAGAGAGAGAAAAAGAGATGGAGAGAGAGGAGGAGAGAGGGAGAGAGGGAGAGAAAGGGGGAGAGAGAGAGGGAGGGAGGGAGAGAGAGAGAGGGAGAGATAGATAGAGAAAGAGAGAGAGATAGCTGGAGAGATAGAGAGAGAGGGGAGGAAGAGAAAGAGAGGGAGAGAGGGGAGAGAGAGAAAGAGAGAGAGATAGCTGGTGAGATACAGAGAGGTGGAGAGAGAGGGAGAGAGAGAGAAAGAGAAAGATAGCTGGAGAGATACAGAGAGGGGAGGAAGAGAAAGAGAGGGAGAGAGGGGGAGAGAGAGATAGAGAGAGAAAGAGAGAAATAGCTGGAGAGATAGAGAGAGGGGGGGAAGAGAAACTGAGAAAGAGAGAGATAGCTGGAGAGATAGAGAGAGGGGAAGAGAGAGAGGGAGAGGAAGAGATGGAGAGAGAAGAGGAGAGAGCAAGAGAAAGAGCGAGAGGAAGAGATGGAGAAAGAGGAGAGATGGAGAGAGAGGCGGAGAGAGCGAAAGAAAGAGAGAGAGAGAAAGAGGGAGGGAGAGAGGTAGCGGGAGAGATAGATGGATAGAGAGAGAGAGAGAGAAAAGGCGGGAGAAATAGATAGAGAGAGAGAGAGAGGGAGAGAAAAAGGAGAGAGGGAGGGAGGGAGGGAGGGATGAAGAGAAACACAGGGAGGGAGTGAAGGAGAGAAAGAGCGAGAGAGACATCGGAAGAGATATATAGAGAGAGAGAGGGAGAGATAGGGAGAGAGAGAGAGAGGGAGGGAGAGAGATAGAGAGAGAGAGAGGGAGAGAGAGGGAGAGAGAGAGAGAGGGAGGGAGAGAGATAGAGAGAGAGAGACAGAGGGAGATACAAGGGGAGAGGAAAAGTGCGAGAAAGAGAGAGAGAGATAGAGTCAGAGAGAGACAGAGACAGAGAGAAAGAGAAAGAGCGAGAGAGTGAGAGAGAAAGAGAAAGAGCAAGGGAGGGAGAGAGAGAAAGAGAAAGAGCAAGAGAGGGAGAGAGAGAAAGAGAAAGAGCAAGAGAGGGAGAGAGGGAGAGAGAGAACCATAGAGAGAGAGAGAGAAGAGGGGTAACGGGCGAATGAAGCCGACCTCAGATCGTCTCCTCACGTCAAAGGTACGAATGGTCGACCAAAGAATGGGAACTAATCTAATGGGAGTTGTCGATATTTTCTGCAGCCATATATTTGCTTCAGTTTTCTTGAGAGATTTATTACTCTCTCTGGTAGTGGCAGCGACGGCCACTGAGCCGAAAGAACTTTCCTGCAACCCACTCCGGAGTTTTCCGTGACACGCGCCTCCTGACTTTCTCGGGGGACGATAATGGCTTTCCCACTCACCGAGTCTCTCATTTTGCTTCGATCTCCCTCGTTGAATGGATCTGTCATATTCTCGGCCTCTCGTTTCCCACTCGAGCTAGATTAATCGATCTTTTTTCTTTTAAGTTGGGGGACCTCTGTCCTACAATAGTCACTCTCTCAAGTTGAAGCCAATCTCATCGCCTAGAAACGTTGGCCAAATCTTCTGCCCCTTTCCGAAGTGACATGTATCGCCAGATAGATAGATGGATAAAGAGATAGCTAGATAGAGATAAAGAGAGTGTGAGAAAGAGACAGAGTTAGTCATAGAGAGTGAGTGAGAAAGAGAGAGAGAGACAAAGAGACAGATAGAAAAAGAGAAAGAGAGAGAGACAGCGAGAGAGAGAAAGAGGGAGATAGACGGAGAGAGAGAGACAGAGAGAGAAAGAGAGAGAGAGAGAGACGGAGAGAGAGAGACAGAGAGAGAAAGAGAGAGAGAGAGAGACGGAGAGAGAGAGACAGAGAGAGAGAGAGAGAGAGAGAGAGAGAGAGAGAGAGAGAGAGAGAGAGAGAGAGAGAGAGAGAGAGACGGAGAGAGAGAGAGAGAGAGAGAGAGAGAGAGAGAGAGAGAGAGAGAGAGAGAGAGAGAGAGAGAGAGAGAGAGAGAGAGAGAGAGACAGAGAGAGAAAGAGAGAGAGACGGAGAGAGAGACAGAGAGAGAAAGAGAGAGAGACGGAGAGAGACAGAGAGAAAGGAGAGAGAGACAGAGAGAGAAAGAGAGAGAGAGACGGAGAGAGAGACAGAGAGAGAGACAGAGAGAGAAAGAGAGAGAGAGACGGAGAGAGAGACAGAGAGAGAAAGAGAGAGAGAGACGGAGAGAGAGACAGAGAGAGAGAGAGAGAGAGACGGAGATAGAGAGACAGAGAGACAGTGAGAGAGAGACGAAGAGAGAGAGAGAGAGAGACGAAGGGCGATTAGGCTTGGTGATTAATTTGGCCGCAGGATCCATGAAGCTGAAAACAAATATCTGGTTTCGGATTTCAAAATGTTGGTTTGGTAAAAATATAGGCAATTATGATTCTGACATACGTTGCGTTCTGGTGGATCATCTACGTCGAGGTCAGATTTGATTATGCGGCTCAAACACCGCATTCAGGATTTATTATCTAGAACAGAGTTGATTGGGTCATCTCGATGATCACAGAATAATGATTTTGACTTTTAAATGAAGGTGTAATCCCTTCGTGCGATAGACGACGAGCCAATTGATGGAAGACATTTCTGCCTTTTACTCAGGACTCAGGTAGGTGGGGCTCAAGTGATTCGAAGTGTCATGTGACACTTAATACTCCCCTGCAAGATGGCCGTAGATTTTTTTCGAGGCCAATCGAGGTAAAAGTCAGGAAAACGGAACATTTATAACGTTTCATTAAATATAACCGGTGGATTTCCAGCGAAAACTGGAACTGAAAATTAAATATATTTAATTAAAGATCACCCATGGATGTGTAGAGGATATTGGAAGAAGCTTGAGGCACCCTTAAATATCTTGCACGGCAATTAGAGTACTCTGCAATAGTGTGTTCATGGCATTCACGAAATGCCAGATAACAGGCAGTTTCGATTGCCGTCCAAAGTTGTTGGAGAGAAGAGCAGAATATCGTGCTCGCAACAAAAATATATTTTATGCTTAGTGGACTCAACGTAGCTTCTGAGATTGTTTCAGCTTATGCCCAATATTTTTCCCATGTTGAATAAATGGAAAAAAATAGATGGCTCATAACTTTCCATCACATAAGAGAGCCACAAAAGTTAAAATTTTTATGTATGATATATATATATAGATATATAGATATATCAATTATGTACAATATGTTAAGTCTCTGATAGACTAAAAACCTCTTAACCAATCATCAACATTTATAGACTGAAATTTCATTTAGAAAATACAATTTTTTCAGCATTGCTGCATCTGATGGGGAACATGTTATTTTCAGCATAATTCTATCTTTTATGCGAGTATTTAAATGGCAATATTCTTAAATCAATTGGGGAAAAAATCAAAATGAAATAACTTTTTTTCTTAAAATGGGTTGTACAAGGTTTTCGGGGATATTTGCTTGATATCAAATTGCATAGGTTTCTTGTTGCGCCAGAGTGCATAATTCAGGCTTCAACTTCCCACCCAGCACAACACCAGTTCATATATTTAGCTCAGATGGAATATTGATATCTCATATTTCCAAAAAGCTGATAATTATTCATTTGACACAGAGTTAGCCAACATTGATTCATCAGATACTGTTGTTCCTTCTTTGAGAAAAGAAATTCATGATCTATGGGTGTTTTAGAGAGTTAAGTCAGATGTCATTTGCAAGGTTGAGATTTATTGTGCCCTTGAAAAGTGAGCGACATGGTGGCCAGATAATTTTTCACCAAGTACCACAATAATAATTCCAGATTATTATATGCATTTTTCGTACTTGATCCCAAACATTTTAACTGATTTATATAAATAAAATATGACTATGAATTAATTATTTGATTAAACATAGCATTAAATGAATTTATTTCTTAAGTTATAATGCACATTATTGATTTGTTTATTAATATGATGAGAGTAACCACACATAACTTTCTTGAACTAAATTAATTACATTCTTAATATTCTTGATGGTATTTGAGTACAATGTCTTAGGTGGATTTTAAAGGCAATTATGGAGTCAAATGGGATATAAATGGAAAAACCAGGGCCAGAATCAAGTCCATAGGAGGAACCCAAGCCAGAAAAAAGGACCTTTCAAGGCCCAAAATAAGCATGCTATGTGCGTGCAACTAAGTCAAATGGCTCCCGGTCGGAAGATCCTGTCCCAATTTGGTTCTGAAGTGCACAGTCATGACATAAATAAATAATGTTTAGGTGAGAAAAATATCAATTCATCTTCGTCTACCATTCCAAGCCCATCAACTTCAAGGTGATCTCGAGCATTCAAGGTCATTTTATAATCAATTAATTATATATTTGGAAATTTGTTTTTAATCTTTCGCTGAAATGACTATTTTAAGCAAACAATGGCAATTCATGGCTTACCATTGTGCAATCCAGTTCAAGAGTGCAGCAGAGATGATGTTCTGGAAGTTGTTCAAGGAATTATGAAGCCTATAACTACTCAGCCTAGGACGTACATCTGCTAAGGTTTTTCCAACGTCCCTTCCAGGTTAATCATAAATATTTCCTCTTCATATTTGTTATATTAATTCATCACCATACAATCCTGGTTCACTGTTAGTGACGACCATCTCCAAAATCTTTTACATACACATAGAGTCATTTTTCATTGACCTTTGTACTATCAACCACACCACTCTACCTTTGATAGATGTTGGGGGTGAAACCTTGCACTGATAGGTGAAATCGGCTGCTTTTTTTTTCTTAGGTGGCTATTGCACATCAGGCAAAGGTCTATAGACAAAAAAATTTATTTATTTTATATATTTATAGTTTTTTGACATTTTTCTTACTGGCCTGGATGGTGTGACACCATCATGAGGCATCAGAAGGAAGAGATAGGATAAAAATAGAGTTGAGAGGAAGAGAAATAAGGGATGTATTTGTAGATAGATAGAAAGACTATAAAAGGAATTACTCTTGAGAGGATTTTAGAGGAGGAGGTAAAAGGGAAAGTGTGGAATGAGAATTAGTAGAGGGAAGAGATAGAAGAATTTATTTTCAATTATAATGTACTAAATTTAAGATACAGTTTAGGTGCTTCTTGTGATAGGTCTTTCTTGAACTATTGGCTGTAATATCCTTGGGAAATAAGGAAGGGACTTGATAAAACATGTATATAAATCACTGAGTGAATCCTTCATATTCATTCCAGATAGACAATTTTTAATCCACTATTTAAAGTAGTAACTAAAAATAAAAAAATTAAATACCTAATTCACTGCCCCATCATAGGGATAAACATAGGCATATAAACCAACAGTCCAATAGACCATCCGTCTGTGACTCTATAACCTCTATTGGCTGTCCAAATTAATTATGTATCTCATCATATAGATTGATTAATCACAAATCAATTGAACCTAATTTATAGGTAAAGTTTCTAGCCAGTGGGTTGTAGGAGGGTATTCATTCACTTATGGCACCAATTTGTCATTGTTTAACGTGAAGATAAAAAAGAATACCAGAACCAAATCTGGTGTGTCAGCTTAGTATCCTTATCAAGCCACAACCTTGATGTCTAGATTCCTGTGTGGATTGTTCCTTTTTAGCCATATCAATGAAGAAGACGATGCCAATCAAATAAAAACTGGAAGCTGAGTGCTATGCTGGATGGGGGCGGGAGAATGAACTGTTCAAAGAAAGATATTGTGGATCCCAATGCTTCTCCATGCCCAATGAAACAACCTTGAGATGCTTAACTACTTAACCCACTATGGTTCCAAGATGTCACTTAACCTAAGTCTCAATTAAGAAGTGTGATGATCTACATTTTCACACAATGCATGATTTCATGGATAATTTCATTTGATCTCATGATAGAGGACATAGCCTAAGATAATCTGGTTCGATCATGAAACTAGGCATTTTATTTGGATATTTCACAATAATCAGGAAAATTTGTCGCACATCTTAGATACAGATATAGTAATTATCATCATGATTTCCTCTGGTACATTTTGGTGCGTTAGGATCCAATTGGTGATGGACATCATAAGGTGTTGATCTTTACAAATCCCAGCATACCCCAAGTATGCTGGGTATGCCCACCGCTTAACTCGCTTAGGCCTGACCAATCTAGTGAGGGGACCCTATCAGGCTCCTTTCCCACAAAAAAAATACAGTACCTAGGAGTTTCTCTTGATATGGATTAAATCACTCTTGGATGACCGAGAGGCATCCTTTCCTTTTTTGATTACCCCTTGACTCCTTTTTAAATTGTGTGTGCTAGTGAGCATTGGCTGAGCAGGTTAACTTCTTCACAATGTGACTAACTACTTTATTTTATCACTTTTAAAGTCATGCCTTATGTTCATCATCTGGTCCCACTCATAAACGCTCATAAACTTGTGCCTCACACTTATAAAAAATAAGTAATAACCTGCTCGTCTTGTGCTCTTAAATGCTCCAAAAATCGTGCCTTTTATTTATTTAAAATATATAATGTTTGTGATGTTTGAGAGCTTTCTTTCTCAATGTATTGAAAGTTACATAGTGCATATCTTCCATACCACCACAGGTTTGGGCAGATCCCACTCCTAAACAAGATTCATTTGGAACCTGGTTTTTAAGATAATGCTAATCATTTATTTTAAAACTCTCTCATACACTTAGTGCTCACAGGAATACTTAGGTCATGGTAAATTTCCAAACTCTAATCGCTCATCTGCGGTAGTACTGATGCTTTCAAAAATTATTGGAAAATTCCTCTAATATTGTCTTGGTCAAGGACTTCATCATACTATCTTCCTTGAGTTGTATCATCTTATACTAAAGTGGATGATCTCCTGCTTACCACTAGTATATGAACTGTTTATAAACTGGACCTAAGATGTTTGAGAATTCCAGGATTAGGAAATTGTAGGTGATACAGTACAACCATCCATCCACAATTCATCTTTAGTGTTTGAGATCTAAGGGTAAATCATACAACTATAATGTGAATCAACCAGATTCACAGTTTGGTATAATATCATTCATGATTTCATATGGATCAATTCAGGGAAGTCTTTTTGCTAAAGAGCGCCCAATATCTATCCTTAGTGTCTCCACACTAATAGGTATGGAGGAGACCACAATCATCAAGTGAGTGAGACAAGGCGGTGCTCTTCTATTGGGCAATTTAATGTCGTTCTCAATTATCCTTAAAATAGGTATTGTTGAATAAGTCTGATCATGTAGTCATGGAATTTATAAGCATCATGTGTGCATTATAATGAGTAAACCATATTAATGAATAATGAATGAGTTATGAAATGTGTGATTGGATTTCCAGTCACATATATTTCTATCGGTTAGCATACCATTTAAAATGGTTGGCATGTAAAAGATGTTCACTCATTTAGCGGCCCAACATATGAAAACTTTGGGCAAGGTATGAAATAACTTTGTACTGGATGGAAGTATTTTTCACTTTAAATTTTCAAGTATAGTGTGTGATGCCTGACATGGATTCAAAGAAGTTACAGTATGTGCGGTGGCTCGTGGGCCTTTTATGCAATGTAGAATGATGAGGCGAGTAGGAAGTAGAAAAATGTGGTCGACACAGCAGATCTCTACCTGAGTAGAGATTCATAACACTTATTGTGGGTATGTGTATAAAACCCAAAGCAGGCATTTTACTTGGTAAGAAAGGACTTTAAGGACAAAGAAAACCTTATCAGTAGGCTTGAATGACCTTGGAGATCAAATTGTATGGCTCCATCTGTAGGCTTTATAGGGCACTGTAGAAGGGAACTGTAGGCTTTATAGGCTATGTGGCACACCCCGTCACTCCCCCCATTTCCAAGCCAATGGATATAGTCCCCCTTCTTGACCTAAAATTCTCCATTGTGCACATTATTTACTTGCAAAAGTTTTCAAACCAATTCATTAATTTCATGTTTAATTTCACCACAATGCTATAGTAAAACAATTAACATATATGCACTATAAATAAAACTGCTTCACTTCAAATAAGTGAAAAATTATTTTTCTTAAAACATATGCCATGGAAATCGTGCAAGATAATTTCAAACTTAATAATGAGATACCATATATTATCTTATGGCACATATAATCTATAATTCAGCAGTAACCAAAATATGATATGATACAATATTTTTATTAATGGTCATAAAGAGTAAGGCATTCAAATCATTATAATCTAATGTTAGTGACATATTACCTTTGCAACTTTAAGTGTTAAAATCATATCATATTATTTATTCATTACACTGTAATATTGCTTTTTATCTCTCAGAACCCATTGTTATGATGGTATGCTTCTGCAATTTAAGAACCTACATGTAGGATCCACTCATTCAAAAAATGATATGATAATAGCTTTCAGAATATATATTAATCTGTTAAAATAATGAGAATTTTTTTTCAAAACTTTTTTTATCAAAATAACCTTGAGATTAGAAAGATCTAGAATAATAGGTAATTCATAATATGGATAGAGTTTCTTGTTTAATCCTCTTGTACTAATTCAAATCTATAAGGAGTGACCCTCTATATATACCACATGTTATCTAAGCTATGATACATTCCAAGTGTTTCACTCAAACACGGCTGTCATTTTTCTACTTCGCCCGCAGATTTTTCTGGTTAGGGAACATGGCTATAATCCTTCTTTGCACTAATGGCATTTCGTGGAGAGAGAAATAGCGCTTAAATATGTTGATATGAGTGTAAGAGATCTCTGTAGTCCATTTCAGTAAATGAAATTGACCATTGATAAGCAGAAAATTGGTATGTAAAGTATGTCGTTATTTTTGTTTTTAGACTTGTGCAATAAAATTTATAATAGCCCTTAATCACTAAATACTATGTATAGAGCAAGCAAGGGGTCGAACCACAGGGGGGAACTCTGTAAGAATTTTTATCCTATTTCAAATGAATTAATACAAGAATAAACTCATTTTTCATTTAATGGGCATTAATTGGATTTAATTTTGTTTGTAATTAATCAAAATTAAGTAAAAGCTTAATTTTGATCAAAATATTTTCTGTCAAGACACTCTAGATAGGATAATTTTGATTCTTATATCAGATTAATTTGGATTACCAATATTCCAATCAAGATGGTTCATGAAGCCAATTTTTATGTATTAAAATTGGGAATTAATAATCAAGAAAGGGATTTTGAAAACTGGACTTAAAGATGCGCAAATTTTGGATGCAATTTTTGATTTAGGGTTTTTATATATTTAATTGAATTTTCAAGCAATCAATTTCTAAATCTAGAGAGAGAAAGTAGAGGAATTAACCTTGAGAGAGAAAGTAGAAACAAATGGGGGAAATCGAATTAAAGGTGAAATTCAACCCTAATCTAGAGATTTAAGATGCAACACTGGATGAAAATAAATGTAGAACTAAGGATTAAGAGTCAGATCTTGAATTAAAATCAAATTTCAATGCTAATCACCATTCGAATCAACTTCAAAGGTATGTACATTTCGTCCATGCCTTGGCGTTTTAGATGCATTCAAGAGAAGTTCAAACAATGAAGAAGAAACTCACAAATTTGAAGAATGAACCAAGATCTGTCAACTTCAGAAGCAGCACTTGTGTCCTTCCAAGCCAATTTCTTGGGGGAGAGCTTTCAAAGTTAATTTCACCTTCTTCCTTACCTCTATATCAAAATCCAACCTTCTGGATCATAGAGGGTGAAAAGACAAACGTACCCTCAAAATTTGAGCGCACTTAGACGGCTAGATCTCAAGATATGGCCATTTTATTGGTGATTAATCATGGCCGTCAGATATTTTATCTCTCCTCCATGAAAATATGAAATGCCCCTTTTTTTATTCATCTCCTTGATCTCCACCCTCGGATTGCATTCTGACACATCGTTGCACACTTCCATAGGCTGCAATCATTGAAAATAATGATGCCTTTTAGCGGATGAGAATGCGCCACGTCGCATATTCCGGTTCCCTATAAAAAATTTAATATAAAAGGAGCAGGTTTTTTTTTGTTTTCTTAAATTAAATTCATGCGAAATCGATTGCCACATGCAATCAATGCACCCGGCTAATTGATTCCTCGTGTATTGAATGTGTAGAGTATTCTTGTTTCATAAATGCGTGAGGAGATCGAGTCTCCACGTGCATTTATTGCATGAAAAATATGATAAAAAAAATAGAACATACATTTTTCCGTCATCCGCAAACAGTGATCATTGAACCTGATTTGCTCATTATGGCATCGCGCATTGCGATGCCACAATGAGCTTATAAAAATATTCTTTTGTCGTTTCCAATCATTCACTCATTATGGCATATTTTGGCGCTTCCAATCATTCGCCCAAATTTTCGGGCCAATGATGTGGATGCCATGAAATTAATTAAATAATTATTTATAAAAATACTAAATAATTCATAAAACATATTCTTTTAATTCTAAAATTCATTTCTTGACTATATAATGGTCAGAATATTATAATAAAATATAGAAAAATTCCAGAAAATTTACTAAAACACGTAATGACCCCTAGCGAAGTATTTTATGCCATGAAAAAATATTTATTCAATGCACTGACGTTAAATACCATGTAAAAAAATACTAAAAATTAAAAACAGTCATAAATTCAGAGTGCAAGTCATTTATGTCCATTATGTATGATAACATGCAAATATGGCTAATAAAACACATATATGTAATGATATTCATCAATTTAACATTATAATCTGCAAGTTATCAACGGTGGAGATGATGCATCATGTTTCCGTCAGAAAGGCCATGTTGTATGCCTTTTGGGGTCCATATTTGTTACCTATTTGAATAAGCCATCATCATTAGATCTTCATCAAATGTCTCATGTTCGTCCGCATATATATCCACAAACTTCAAAATAATAATCCCATATTGAAATATTTAGTTTTTTGAAGGGTATATTATGGTGGTAATGAATATTCCTTTGAGATAAATTTTGTAGGCCAACCATTAGGCACATGTGTCATACAAAGGTGACCCGTTGGGCCCATACTGCTCAAGTGTGGCAATGTTTGCTGCTGTTATGGCCCACATGTATAGTTTTAATTCATTTTTGGGGCATAAATTATTCAAAATATGAAAAAATAATATAAATTTGAAATATCATATCTTTTAATTTTAATGTCTCGTTGAAATAAAATTCTCTATTGGTTTCTAAATTTGATCTTCCTTAAACCCATGACAGCCAAAACTAATAATTATATATGAAAGAGTTAATTTACAGAATCATTAGTTTGTCTTGACAATTAAAAGTAGGAAACCATTGAAATTTAAATTTTTTCCTAAATATTTTTACTTGTCTTCCTTATTTCTTTTAATAACCAAAATAAATAAATATGGTTATTGAAACTGTTTTGTTAGTGTGAAGTAAATTTTAAACAAGATATATAATTAAACTTGTAATAATGAAAAATAAGATAGTCTAATCTCATGATAATAGACACAATAATGAAAAATAAAGAAAATAAAGAAAACATAATAAAAAACAAACACAATATATAGCGATTTGCATTTACCTGTAGGCCTTCTAACTTCTACCCAATCATAGAGTGCCATTTCACCTACCGTGCAGGTGCTTTGTATGCACATTATGGGAGGTGAACTTACTGCTTGGACACAGAATTTCTTGGGAGTTTTTCAGAAAAGTCCCTAATTAAATGGGCGCGTGCAAATGGGCACTGCCAAAAAAACATATTTGTGTTTATGCCCCTCTTGCTTTCTCTCTCCTCCATTTTTCCTAAAACCATAAAAATCCTGATTATTGCAATAAAACCCTACAAGTATTTTAATAATATCTTTAGGCCTGCAGATACGACCGAGAGCTGTCTTAAGGGCATAATTGCAACAAACATTTAAGAAACAGCCCTTCAATTTGAGAAATTACTACAAAACTCATATTTCCCTTATAAATATATCCTTTTCTCACTTAAAAATTCATTTCTTCCTAGAACAAATTCCCAAAAAATCCAGTAAAATTTTAGAAAATTCAATAATTCGTCCCCACATTAATTAACATCAAAATTAAATTTTAAACCTGCAATTTTCATTTAAACATAATTATTTGATGCTTAAATAAATTCCAGAAAATTCATAAAATTACGTAAAAATCAGAAATCACTTGGAAACATTAATTACATGTAAATATATGATAACACCCCTAGTTTAAACTCTATAAATGAATAAAATTGGTATAATTACTTGAATTAAATACCAAATTTTGGGTGTTATCAGTACTCACATTTATGCGTTTGAATGAGTTCAGAATTTTACATACACATGATTCACTCCCATCACCTAAATTATTCCTACTAAAAATGGGAATATCTGATAATCTAGAAGAAATTTGGGCTGAAATTTAAAGGGTAGTTACATATTTACCACCTCCATTTATCATTTATCTTAGATATATAAATATATTCTTCAATCATTTCATAATAGCGTCTTTGGATTTTATTCCTATGTAGAATTGGAAAAGTGAATTTGCTCATTAAAAATCTCAATTTCTTTTAATATTTAATTATGGAAGCACAATATATAATAAGTGATGGTATAGTTAAGGCTCATGAACAGAAAGCTGTTGTGTTCGGGGCCTTGGTTCGTCCATGGAAAACACGTTCCATGGATGTGGAAGCGTGTCGATCAATTCACAATCAATCTTTAAAACAAAACAGCTAAAGTACCTTTTTAGGAACTCTCCACCCTTGACTTTGCCGCTGTGAGATCGTTCTGAAGCCGTTCACGCGTCCGGCCTCTAGAAGTATCCATGCGATCACTCGGCGCTTGGATTTCCACCTCTTCCTCTTCAACTCTTCTTGGAGACTCTCTCCTTGGTTAATGTAGAGAATGAAGAAAGGAGGGGGCTCTCGAATCAGGCTTGCATGAGTGCTTAAAATGAGAGCCCTTTCCCTCTTTATATTTCACATAAGGTTTTTCTTAAAAACCCTCCAAAGTAAAATCTATCCACCAATGCCCTTATGATCTTGTGCGTGTGACCCTCTAGGCTTATGTATCATTCTAGTTAATAACCTTAGTAGCCCAATAACATTTATTGACCAACCTTATTAACTATATCAACATATAGATTAATTAAATAAGGATCGATTTAACCCAAACGATAGGTTAAGTTTCCAGCCCATGGGGTGCCAAGCTATACCTCGTGCTCTAGAAGATACCGAGTAGTCTTGAACTCTCTCATGGAACCTTTACCGTCATTGGTTATCGTATATGTATAATCCATCATCCGCGCGAGACTCTCGAACGACTTAGGGTATGGCTTATCATCAAACCCTAATCCGTCAGTCGATTAGTACTTATGCGTAACGGGGATCATTGGAGAATGCCTTCTCCAATATCCTCACTACCCTCTCCAAGGATTTTTCTGTATCGTCTTACTCGAGTCAATCTCCTCTTATACCGAGGGTGGATGATCCCATCTTGACCACTCAATCATCTCTAGAAGCTTCTTACTACATCCGATCTATTACTTATTTGAATCCCATGATTAGAGGCTCGTAAGTCATAGTCAAAATGTAGTCATCCACTCACAAGATATCCTTGGTTTCTCAGGTCAGTGGATCACTTATACAACCGTGACTTGAATCAACCTGATTGATGTTTGGGTATAATACCATTCAGGGATTCTTACGGATCACCACACTTATAGCCATTCAAGAATTTCTCCAAAGATCACCCACAATCTATCCTTAGTGTCGCCACACTAATAGCCACAAGATCAGCTATGTTTATCGTATAAGTAGGATCAGCTAGTGCTATTCTATCAGGATAATTCGATACCCATCTTAACTATCCATCGAATAGGAATATTTAGAATACATGTTTAAAGACTAGTGATCACTGTATTATGATCTCATCATAATTCACTAAGTCATTGCAGGTATTCATGGACTTCATTATAAATATCACAAGGAATAATGATGAATGCAAATATTTTATTCAATGAACTTAAATAAACATGACAGTGTGATTGGCTTGACGGCCACATAATACCCATCAAAAGCATCATTCCACCCATTGATCACATGAAGACAAAGTTAGATTGATATTCCTCTTTTTCAATTTCATGTCTTCATCCTTTTTTTGAGTTTATCATCATCAATAGCCTAGCTTTTACCATCATACATGCATAAATCTTCATGACCACCAGCTCATTGGTGTGTATCCACCACAATATTCATTGAAATCAATGACAATTTCTTTTTCACCTATTGCACTTAATTCATACCTCTGCCATCACTCATCACCCAACGCTTTTGAAGTGTCATCTAAGTATTTTATTGTAATCAATAAGTATTTTTTAGTATTAAATTTCATTAAAATTCTCAAATTTAACAAATTAAGTTTAATAGAAAACTTATTTTATGAAATTAGACTTAATTATTCAAAAAACACTAAATCCTTAAAAATAAAATATAAATCAAATTTCATTTTTCAATTTTCACTTCCTGTCCATTTGACTCCTACTTGTTGTGTTCCAGTAAGAAATGTTAGAACTATTATTCTAAGAGTCCAAAGACTTAAATGATCTAACTATCTTGAATTTATAGTTAGTGAGAGAGAAAGAAACTTACGTTGTGAGAGGAACAAGAGAGTGAGAAAGTGAGAAAAACAATAGAGAGATAGTCAATAAAATGAAAGAGAACAAGAGAATGGCACAGACAGTTACAGAAAAGGCTGAATCAGAAAAAAGAGAAAGTCATAATACGAGACAGAAAAGAAAGACAAGAGTTCGAGAGAAAAAAGAGAGAAAAATATGAGACATATAAGAGATATGTGTGTATGGAAAGGCTAGAGAGAGATATGTGACGAGAGATGAAAGAACATGAGATAAAAATGTGAGAGATATGAGAAATAAGAGAGAGAGAGAGAGACTAAAAATAAGAGAGAAATGAGAACTGAGAGAGGGGAAACAAAAGAGATAAATATGATGGATAGATGAGGAACAAGGGAGAGAAATGTGAAAAGAGATAGAGAGATAAAAAGTAGGTGAACAATAATAGAGGGAGATGATGAATAAAAGAGAGAGAAAACCAATGATAGAGAGAAAGGAGGAAAAAGTGGAAAGTCAAGAGAGAGAAAGAAGAGAGATAGATAACCAACAAGAGAGAGAAATGATAAAACAAAGAGATAATAGGTAGGTGAGAAACATTAGAGAGAAACGAAAACTGAGAGATATATAAGCAATGATAAAAAATAGCTGAGAAGTATGACAGAAAGATGAGAAATGTTATATGGAGATGATAAATCAGAGAAAGAGAGATTATGAGAAAGGACATATAGGTTAGAGTTAGATGAGCAATGGCAGAGATAGAAGAGAAATGAGAGAGTTAAGTAATGATAGAGAGAGACAAGAAAAGAGGGACAGATGAGCAATGACAGAGATAGAGAGATAAAGGAGAAATGAACAATTATAGTCAGAAACCACAAATCAGAGAGAGATCACCTATGATAGAGAGACATGACAAATGTGTGTGTGTGAGAGATATATATATTGTGAGATGAATAAAGATAGAGACAGAGAGAAGATAAAAGAGTGAAAGAGAAAGATATGAAATTATAGATACAGAGACAAAAAATGAGAGAGAGATAAGAGAGTGATGAGCAATGAAAAAGGGAAATTGAATCCATTACAAAAATGGCCTATTTAAAGGCCATTGAGGAGAGAGAAAATAACTTTGATTTAGATAATTTAGAAATTAAATCCCAATAATAAGTTAAATTTAGGTCACGGATCAGGAGTTGATGATGGCGATGTGTCATGGCCTAGGTCATCTACTCCAAAGGTGGTACAACTATTGCTAATGGTGGGACCCCTACAGCGCATCACCCATCTCCACTTGAAATGATATTTCTCTTAAAAACATAACTAAATATCATGTAGATTTAATACCCAGTTAAAATGGACAAATGAATTTATTTTTTAGCAAACGTTGGGACTATAACTTTATATTTAAGGCTTCCTTAAATGATTAACATGAGTTTTCAGTCACCTGTATAACTAGAGTGACTTTAATGTCATAATTTTACTGTGTCTCTTGGTCAATATCTGATGGAGGACCATGGAGAAGCTCCTATTCAAGCTTGACATCAACCGCGACGTGATGCCCAAGCCGATGCGAGGAACCCTAACTTCAAGTATACGGCTTGATGGATGATTGGGTAAATTGCGCATTTTATTTTAAGTCTTTCTTTATGTGTAAGAACTTTCAAAGTGGCCACCTGTTTAGGCCTTTGTTTTTATTCTGTTGTAATTTTTCTTTAATTGGCCCATCAGGGGAAGGTCTCTCACTTGGACCTTTTCCCTATTGCCCATTATGGCATCCACCTATATAAAGAGGGGAATGCCTTACTAGAGGGATAGATTGTCACTCTGGATAAGTCAATGTCAAATTTAGAGTGTCCTGTTGTTTTCTTTTCTCTCTTCTATTGAGTGGGACCCGCCAGATCTGAGTGGGAGAGAAAACGGTTAACGGTGAATTACCGGTGAGAAGAAGTCACCATGCCTAAAATTTTCCAATCGGATCTGCCTTTGAATGATCTACAGTTTGGAGACGATCTATCTATGGAGGGAAACGGCCATCATCGTGGAAGCAGCATGAATAGGATGGATTAACAGCTATTGCAATACTAACCGAGATTTTGATTTGGGATTATCTTCGCTCAAGAGATTACGGTGGAGGATGGCGCCAACAGAAAAAAAAAGAATTTCCTTGCTATAACTCCACGGTGCTGATTGATCTTGAAATCGCCAGCATTTCACTATTGGCTTCATCAAATTGATGTCCCAACCAAGCTCTCTGCATTGTTGGTGAATTGGGATTGGCCAATGATCGTGGTTCCCCCATCCTATAGTCATCCGATCACTCCTTGTTGCCATTCCGTGATGATTTATCCGGCCAAGTGATCAGTCCGAATTTTCAGTGTTCCCCTCCGTTACCCCTTTAATTTTCAGCGTAATTTACTTTCTTCAGTGCCTACGACATTCATTCCTCTGCATGAGAATATTATCTTATAGGATTAGCCATCTTCATCCTCTGAGGATAAAACTTTTGTTCTTGGTGTTGGACTAGATTTGTCAGCAATGAAGGTTGGGCCACTTATGGGCAGTGATTGCCTCCCCACCTTAGTCGGTGTTCGAGCTGATTCAGGGTCATTGGGAGCCTTTCAATTCCTAGTTCTTTTCTCGTGTATTTCTTTCTGGTTCTATTGGCTTATTCGATGGAAATTGAATTGATCGTTACTTTAAAACATTGCATCATTCATCCTCGACTTTGCATTCGTCTATTTCTTGTGGTGTAAACCAATTCGTTGAGTCCGTTGCATTGTTTTACATCAATATCCATGTGATAAATACTCTATGGCTTGATGGATGGTTGGGTCACATAAAAGTACATATTTTAATTATTATTTTTGATGGAAATATATGTGGCAGGCAAGCCAATGACACATTCCACATCTTCTCCCATGTTCATTAATACAACATATTCATTATAGTGCACGTGTGATGCTTATAATGAAGTCCATGAATACATGATCGGACTTGGTGAATTATAATAAGATCGTAATACGGAGATCACTTGTCTTTAAGCATGTGTTCTAAACATTCCTATTTGAAGGATACTCGAGAAGGACATCAAATAATCCAGATAGAATAGCACTATCTAGCCTCACTCATATGATGAGTATGGCCGGTCCCGTAGCCATTAGTGTGGAGACACTATACATGGTCGTTCAGTTCGTTATGTGCGAATGTGTGGGAATTGTGTGTTCTGTTCAGTTATCCGAACATAGCAATATTGAATTTGCATAGAACTTCACAGAACCCTGTGCAGTTTGGATTGTGCATATTGTGCAATTTTTTTAAGTTTTTTGAAAAACTAGACTCGATTCTTCCCTCTCTGTTAGACTGTCAGTCTCTCGTCGGCCGTCGCTACCCTATTCCTGTCTCTCTACTCTCTAGTCTCTAATCTGAGCCTAGAGTCTCTACGGTGTACGTCTCCAGACTCGCTGCTCCGGCGCTGGATTCGGATGAGGAGCATACTGGAGGCAGAAATAGGTAGCTGAATTTTTTCGGATTTCTAAGGTTTTGGTACGTTTTTTTATTTTTGATTTCAGTTCGTGTTAGAAAATTGGTTGTTGTGATATGTTTTCTTTTTTGAATTCAGTTCGTGTTTTTTTTTAATTTTGAAGTACCCACTCTCTCTCTATCTATGTATCTCATGTTTTTTTCAATTCGATGCCTTTTTTTGGGCATCTTTTGATCCACCTCCATCTCGCTGAAGATGTATGTACATGTTTTGGTTGCTCTTCTGTTTGTGGGATTAATTCACCCTTCTGATGTCGTGATTGGGTTAGTCTTGTGTGTCAAAAAGGTAATCAGGCTTGGGATACAAGGATATTGTCGATGGTAACCTGTTAAGTAGGGATATAGGACAGCAATTACGATGATCATGATATCTCTTCAGCATTATCATCGTTCATCTATCCATGAACAATTCGTCAATAACATAGCCATTCTTCCAAGGCATAGTTTCATTTAATCGTGACATTCAGCCTTTCAATACCGTCATAACGCCTAGGACCTCCAATCGGGTTAAGTCAATACCGAAATTGTTCAGCCAATGATGTTTGGATGAATCAGATATTTTCTAAGCAAATACCCGTTAGGTCAAGAGATATGAGATAGGTGATGGACTTGTGGGACTGAAAAAATTTTAATCATTCATGATGCATTTCAAATATTTTTGGCTAAGAAATGGACCTAGAAATCAGTGAAATAATTTATTATTCACTCTATTGCCCGTTCTCATTAATATTTTTGTTCGAGATTGGCATATTAAATTGAACTTGGAACTGAACACCCTTGTGATTCTCTTTAGCTGTTGGTGTATTTTGTCTCTACCTTCTTGGAGACAATTTAAGAAGATCAGATGTATAGTTGAATTATGAATCGTTATCACATATCAAGTGATACCATTGTAGACTTGTACCTGAATATAGTTTTAGGTCCTTTGTTTCAAACAGACTGAGATGATGAAGTTCTCAGAAATATGTGAACCTAGATCATATCTCCCCATTGCATTCTGAATCCAGAAATTTGTGAACCCAGGATTTGTCCCCTATAGATGCAATGAACTAGAGTTGGAAGAACCAATGGCTTCTTAAGATTGTTTATATATGAGAGGCACATAGAATGAATTTTTTTATCTTGATCATAGGGAACACGAGCAAACTCATGATCAGCTTCATCATTTGATTCAAGATCTACGTTGTGAAACATTCACATGATCTGCAACTCATTAATTGATTTATTATCAATTTGGTTGATATAGCAACTAAGATTTGTGACCTTGTTGACTAGCCATAAATGTTCAAGATTTTCATAAAAACGACATAATATCTTCATTCTTGAATGAATTTTTGAATGGACTGAATGACTAAAAGGTTCAGTAACACCAGAATCACTTCATTCATATCTTTTCATTTCATATCTTTAAGTGTAATGTATATGAGACATGCTTTTTTCCTTGATGCTTTCACTAAATCATGAATGGGCCTTTAGAGCTTTGGATGATATCAGCAGGAAGTTTTCTCTGGGAATCTGTACATTTTTCTGCCTTTTCGAGTAGCATCATCTGCATTTTTTTTCTTGCAAACCCAAAAAATTTATACTGAACAAACTTTTGCTGTCATTAGTTGTCTGGATATTGGTCAATGCAATACTCCAAATGATATATACATGACCAATTTGTCAATATCATAGCCATTTCTCCAATATATTGTTTCATTTAATCTAACCATTTCCAACACATTTAATTTTGATATTTAAATTTTACTGCTCGTTGTCCCTTCAAATACATGAAGACATAGTGGGCAGCTTTAAGATGCATGATTCTAGTGGAATGCATAATATGACTTTGTGCATTGGCAGCATAGGCTATATCTGTTGTAGTATGAGCAAAAGACCTAAATTTACCCATTAATCTTTTTGCAAACTAACATATCATCAGCTTCCACTCCTTCCTCAATCCTGAGTTTATGATTTGTTTGATTCACGAGACTGTTGGATGAAGCACATGTTTCTGACAGATTTTTTTGATAAAATAATAGTAGTTTTCTGTACAACCCTTGTTGGAGTTGATAGAAATTATGAATGGGAGATTGTGTGATGTGGCCTACATACACAACATGGTATCTAACTGCATGTGGTGTGAATGGCTTTTTATTTCCAATTGACCTAAGTCGTTCAATATTAAAATGAAGCAAAATTGCGGTTTAAACTTTTGACTATCTCGCATTACGATTCATGATGATAATCATGCATTTGTCTCACCAAATTTTTCCCTCTTCACGGTATCTTCCAAAAAGACTTAATTAGGGCACAGAAACACTTTCGAGAAAAAGCTCTCTACGGTGTTCTCTGTCTTCCCCATCACAATAGGAGCAATTCCTGAATTCGCCTTGGAGGTATTTTATAAGGTGCGTAGATATGTGAAAAATGAGACACAAATGGGAGAATATTTTTGTTACTTAATTGTCATATATATCATTTATTTTGCTTCTATATCTACACGGAGGAGAATGAATCTACATTTCTACATTATAGCTGTCATATATTTGATATATTTCAATTTAAGACTCTGCTTTAACATTTCTACATTATAACTGCTCTAAAAACTTTGTCTCAAATTAGTTTGATATTGGATGAATTATTAGATAAATTAACATTTCCAATTGTAATTTAGGATGCCTGGAGCACCTCTCTTGTATGCTTCGGGTTCCCATGGAAGCTCTGCATCGTTCAAGGGGAGTTTTGGCCACAATAAAAGGAAGAAAAAGAGAAATAGTGAATGCCCTGCACGGATACACTTCACAAAGGTGGCGCCAACGATTTTCACTCGCAATCTTTGTGCGACTCGTACTCGGGGTCGTGATGTGACAATAGATCAAAATAAGTATAGTTGCAGTATGTTGATATGGTGACATTTGCTAAATGTGCACCGTAAAGAGTATAACGAGTTGAAAGCTCAAGAAAACTCTTCTAACCAACCATAGATGGTGAAAATCTTTGACCGACAAGGTCATGAAAAATTATACTTCACTAGTCACACATTGGAGACGACAAAAGAAGAGCTTGTACATTTCATTTGTCAATCGGTCTCAACGTGGAACATTGTAAGTAAGAAATACTTCATACGACTGCTTCAATACATCATATAGGAGGAGATATCCATTCCATCGACAAGGGTTGTAAAGGAAAAAGCTTGCAAGCTTTGTAGTGAGTTGAAGAGCAATATTTGTGACCGATTGGAGAGTGTTGATAGGGTGGCCATCACTCTAGATTGTTGGACTTCTGTGAATTGAATCTCATTTGTAGGTCTCACCGTTCATTGGGTAGACACATAATGGAAAATGTGTGAATGTTTCCTCGCTACACGCCAGTTTGAGGGATCACACACTATGGAGTGCTTGAGCGAGATTGTGTTGGAAGTTCTTGCAGAATTTAAGTTGAGCGTGAAGGTATGCACTATTACGATAGACAATGCTTCAAATAACGCATCAATGATGATGATATTAGAACTGGAGTTGTGGCCAGTGAATTCCCGTTTCAAAGAGATGTGTCTTGTGTATTGTGCATGTGATCAACTTAGTTATGCAGGCTGGATTGAAGGCGCTCAATGTCGTCGACGATGGGCCCGAGTCAAGTTTCATGGATGAAGTAGACCTCACAAACCTTGATGATGTGTTGGATGTAGAGGAGTCCGATCCTCCTGACATTTCCTTAGGGGATGTTGTTCGGCACCTAAGAGAGATGGTCATTGCTATACGAGGATCGTCGAGGCAAGAGGCGAAGTACTTTTTATACTACAAATAGTTAAATATGTCAAACACGAGGAGGATTCTAATAGATTGCCCTACTAGGTGGGGCTCCACTTTTAAAATGCTACATAGGTACATTGATAAGAAAATAATTATTGATATGATGATGTCATCGGCTCTTCGAAAATGTGCTTTACTTGACGCAAAATGGGTCCTAGTAGAAAAAATTGTCAACTTACTCAAACTACTCTAGCATGGTACCTCTGTTGCTATTTAGAGCAAGGCACTGACATCAAATGAGGGTATAGTCATTAAGGGATTGATGAGGCATCTTGAGCGAATTAGAGTGGGAGTATCAAACTCCTCCATGCTTCCAGTTGGACACGCTATCTCCGCTAGGCAAAGGAACGCCTTATCTAATGTGTGTTCTGCTATGTGGGCAAAGCTAAATAAATATGTGTTCGTACTAACACAAAATGAGGCTTTCACTATCGCCTCTCTACTTGATCCATCTATGAAGCTTCGCTTGATTGATCCACATGCTAAGAATGAGGTTCTATCTACCGTACGCAATATCATGGAGTCACATCCAGTATCTAAAAACCTTGGGAATCGGCCCACCGAACTATCTGTTCTCTCAATGATGAATGATTTCATACAAATGGAGCTCGAAGAACTACTAGATCCAGCTGAGCTACCACAAAGAGTTAATCCGATTGAGGAGCTCGACGTATACACGATAGCCCCCCCAGCATTCGGTATGAAGGTGTTGGATTGGTGGAAGATGACGGTATCATATAATGTGCATTTTAAATTCAAAATCTTGTACTTTCCTTCTTGAATATTTGATTGCTTTTATCCACATAACAGGTCAAATTTCTTACCCGACATTAGCATTGATGGCGAAGGAATTTCTGGCAGTTCAAGCGACGGGTGCCGCGTGTGAGCGTTTATTATTAGAAGGGCATCGTGTAATCAACTACAAGCGATTGTGGCTCACGACAGAGAGCGTCGAAGTCCTGATGATGTTGAATTCATGGTACAACAACGATGATTTGAGAGCGGAAGAGGACGATGAAGATGATGATGATGATGATGATGAGGAACCATTTGCCATTCATGTGAATGCACCCACCGGTTAGACTCTCAATATTTTGTCTTCATCTTATGACATATACTCTGTTATTGTTCCTTAAGTGCTGTATTGAACTATCTGTTTATTTACATATTGAGAACTCTGTTATTGCTCCTTAACTTGGTGAAAAGAAATCATGATGATGGTGATTGTAAAAATTCTTTCATTTTTTCATAGTGTAGATTAGTTGTCCAACACATGATGCAGGCGATGAAGATAGAAGACCGCGAGCTAGATGCGAGACTCCTCTAGCATTCCTGTGGAAAACTAATCCTCCACCCAATGTCAAGAATACTCTATAATTACTATATCTTGGATGATTGTTCACTATTCTTTTCTCACATATTTGGATCTGTATTTTTCGAATTTAAATGAGTCGTGACCCTCAAATCTCTTTTCCATTTTTACTAAAGATTTTTTGGTTAGCACAGCGTCGATCAAGTTGAGAGCACCAACCTCGTTCAACGCCGCAATCCGGTAAGGGTAACATAAAAATTTTAGTTTATGAAATGAGAACCCTACTACCCTATCTAATGCATGGTGGGCCTATATGTTGTGATGCTAAACTGTTCAATTTTGCAGCTATTATGTCTCTTTCTTTTTTGAAAAATATGTTTTATTGATTTCAGATGGTGATGTGTGGACTCAAGCAATGATGACATGTGACTTCGCACTCGTCAGGATTTGATGTCAACTGAATTCTTGAACCGTTTCATTAAGGAACTCGACATGATCACTGAGTTCCATCAGCCCGGGCCTTGTAACTTACTCTACAGCCTCTCTAGAGACATCAGAAGTGTCAGGACTCAGATGATAGACCTTCAAGAAGATCTTGATGAGTACGCCATGGGCTATAGGAGGTTTTTGGCTTATAACTGAGGGGACCAACTAAAAAGGCCACCATCATTCTAGGGTCTCCAAATAGGTAAATGCATTTTAGGTTTTGTTAACATTCTTCCCCTTCTATTTTAGGTTTTATGTTTTGTTCATGGTCGTCATCATACTGACGGGAGACAATGTTAGATCCTGATTTCGTTTTTATCATCTAGAAGTGGCCAGCCTATTTTCATTCACCCCTGTCTTCAATATAATGATCAAATGCTCGCCATCATGTTCTTGAAATATCCCTTGAGTTTATTCTTGTTTAGGGTTATACCTTTACATCACACTACACCTTTCAGCATTTATCGCAAGTTAATGTAAAAGACAGATTATCAGATATAGCAATGAGAACTGTGATCGAGGTTTGAATATTAATGTTTTTCCTTCCTACTTTTGATGATGTAAGTTAGTTCATCCCAACTCCATTTCATATTAATTTACAACCCATTAGATTTAATTCCTAGCAGAATGGTTCGCACTTCCTCATGATTAAGAGTTAAATATCAAAATTTTATTTGATTTGAAGATAAATTTGACAGTTTTGACTGCAAGAAAATGTCTAATGAACATTCGTGATTTCATCCTTGACACAAGAAATGATTCATCATCCTTTGCAAACTTTAGATTTCATCTTAATGTTATTTTGAATTTGAATGATGGCTTCAGATTTATCTTCCATGGGCTTGGCAGAAAATCAAGGTTATGATAATCAAGTCACCAGACTTCTTTGCATCACCAAAATCCAATGTCAGTACTTGTTGTCTCACTTGCTATCAGATATTTTTCTTTCTCATTCTTCCTTGTAGGACATAATGCTTTTGCTATCAGATTTGCCATATTGGTTAATTTAGTGGTGGAAGAGTTCCTCTGATGTGTGATTATGTAAATCCTTTTATAATACAAGATATCAGTCACTTTGAATGTGTAAGTTTTTTCATAGATTTGCTTTATAGAATCCACATTTCTTACGTGGTTTTGGTGTGGATTCTTTTAAATGCAACTAGGGATAATGCAACAGACTCATTGCCCTCATACGTCAACACTTTTACAATCTCTTAGTTTTTACAACATCAAACACAAATAGTGTACAAACGTACCAACCCCTCATTGACCCAAAGCCTTGGCAAATCTATCAGCTACTTGATGATGGGCCCAATAATGTTGCATGTTAATCACTATGGCGTTGTCATATTTTCAGATTGAGTAATGCTTGATCTCCCTGTGATTTATTCTTCCATGAAACACATGATCCTCGGCCGTGGAAATGGTCGACCTTTAATCATGCAAATAATATAAATCCCCATCCTCGTAAATGCCAAGATCTTTCAAGATCTTATTGACCCATATCTGATGTTAACTTTCACTTGTTGCAGCCAAAACCTCAGTTTCCGAAGAAAATAATCCAACCGTCCCATTCTCTCTTTTTGCTCTGTTAAACATATGTTGAGCCAATAATTAAACATAAACTGTTGTAATTTTTCTTCATGTCTTTCTACTATCCATTCATCATCCACATAACAATTCAACTGAGGAATAGGCAACCCAGTATAGAATAACACACATTCTTTTGCTCCACAATTATTTTTCATGGCTACAAGGTGCTGAATAGAAGGATAACACGAATACCTCGACACAGTACTCATTCAATAAAAATATTGCGTATTATATTTTTCAAATAGTTTAGGCTCCCACCATGCCGCTACACCCAATAGTCCTTATTGTCTGCCTCGTTTAATTTTATGATCTCATTTGCAGAGATACACAATAGTTGATACTTGATAGCAGGATTCATAAATATGAAATCATGAACATATGTGAACAATAACATTATCACATAGACGATGAATGCCCATTGAAAACTTGTTATTAGGATCATTTGAATTACCAATATTATTTATTCAATGTTAATGTTACTCAACATCCACTCTTACTAACAAAAAATACTATAAACAGTTTTTCCAGGGAGTTAATCTTAATTATGTAAATTCAGTGCAATTCTATCGCAGCTTGTATGGATTTTATTAATTTTAAGAATTTTGTGAAATTTTTTACTTCATTTGCAATTTTTTCTCTTTGTGCGAATTTTGTTCCGATTGTGCGAATTGTTCTAATTGTGTGGATTGTTCTATTTGTGTGAATTATTCTAATTGTGCGAAATCTTAGAACTGTGCGAATTTTGTGTGAATTGTGCAAGCTTTGTTCGGATTGTGTGAATTGTTCAAACATCTGTTCTAATTTTTGCACAAATAAAGAATAGAACGAACAGACCCCTATGAGTTTCTTTTGTGCAAATTTTTTTTTCATTTTAAACAAACAAAACATAACGACCATGTCTAGGAGACACTAAGGATAGATAGTGGGTGCTCTTTAGTTGAAAGAGTTCACTGAATTGATCCGTACGAATCCCTGAATGGTATTATACTGAACTGTCAATCAGGTCGATTCACATCACAGTTATGTAAGTGGTCCTTAGACCTGAGAAACCAAAGACATCTTGTGGATGGACGGTTGTACTTTGGCTATGGCCAATGAGTCTCTGATCATGGGATTCTAAACGGTATTTGTTCGGGTGCATCAAGAAGTACACGAAGGCGATTGAGTGGTCAAGATGGGATCGTCCACCCTCGGTATAAGAGGTGACAGCTCAAGGAAGACGATGCGATGAAGTCCTTGGCCAAGGTTGTAAAATATCAGAGAAGAGTTCTCCGATGATTTCTAAATGCATCAATACTAACTCGGATGACCGATTAGGGTTTGAAAATTGAGCATACCCTAAGTCGTCCAAGGAGTGTCAAGTGGATAAGGGATTATACGTACATGGTAACCAATGATGAACAGGTTCCATGAGTGAGTTGATACACATCCCTTTGTACATTCTTGAAGACGAGGTGTAGCTTGGCACCCCACGTGTTGGAGACTTGATCTATCGATTGGGTTAAATCGATCTGACATTAATTATTCTACATGTTGATATAGTTAATTAATTGGAAGGCCAATAAAGGTTATTGGGCCACTAGAGTCATTAACTAGACTGATACATGGGCCTAGAGTGTCACAGGCAAATGGTCTTTTGGATGATGGAAGATATACTTATGTTTTGGGGGTTTTATGAAAAATACTCACTTAGTATAAATAGGGGAAGGCCATGAACGAAATTCATCCAGGACAGAATTGTTCAGGGGCCTTTCCCTTTCTTCTCCCTTCTCCCCATACCCTGTCTCCAACCTCGATGTGATCGGGTCAATGTAACGACGCTGACGGAGAAAGAACGGGGCTCATCAACGAGGAGGAGGAGATTCAACGTGTCCAGGATCATGTGGATACATCGAGAGGCTGCGCATTTGAGTAGCTCTACTTGGTTTGCTCTAGGATCC
Source organism: Wolffia australiana (assembly GCF_029677425.1). NCBI lineage: Eukaryota > Viridiplantae > Streptophyta > Magnoliopsida > Alismatales > Araceae > Wolffia > Wolffia australiana. The sequence goes on along the minus strand of NC_135850.1, from coordinate 13,370,617 downwards.
AAGAAATCACGGATGCAATCCATGTAAAGGTACTTCGTTTAATAGTTTTAATGATGTCGTTTTGATTACATTCAAGGCTTCTACTACAGAATGTTTTGATTTGTTCATCCATGTCAAGGCCTCTAGAACCCAACAATTTTTTATCATTTAAAAAGCTTTGTTATTCCCTCTAAGAATTCTAGGGACATTCCAAAGATAAGAGAGGAAAACCACACTCCCCAATCCTCTCATGATGCAACACATAAAGATGTACCACAAGTATTAGTTTCATATAAAAATATCATTCTGGAAAAATCATGGATAGAAATATATCACTTTCTTTTTACCTCGCTATCTCCTAATCATTTTATCCATTGAAATATTTACATGGCTCTCTATGTTATGCTGCTTCTTAGATTCAACCCTATATATTGCTAACATGAGATGTGATAAGGTAGTAAACTTTAATTGTTGTCATCTCTCATAATTATCATGTGTCGTAATGAAAGAGATTGAGATATTAAGAAGACATATTTTGGTTCCGATAAGCAAGATAGATGGCATAGAGGAGGAGAGATTGAGATATTAAGAGATAGAAACATTGATAGAGAAACTGATAAATAAATGTACATATATATAAATAATTGAGAAAATATAAAATAGAGATAGGTAGAGATAGATAGAGTTATTTGTAGAGGGAGAGAGAGAATAGATGGAGAATAATTGAATGTAGAAGGGCCTTGACCAAGAACCTCATCATGTCATCTTCATTGAGATAGTTCTTCTTATACCAAGGGTGGACAATCTCATTTTGACCACTAATAATCTTTGTAAACTTGTTGATTCACTTGAGCGAAGATGGTTTGGAATTCTATGAATAGAAATGTGTAGGTCATAGTCAATGCACAACCATTTACCAAGAAAGCATATTTGGTGTCTTAGGGCTAAGAAGCATTTAATCAACTTTGGTGTGAATCAACCTGTGTCACTATATGTTATAATAACATTTAGGGATTCACATGGATTATTTAATGAGATATTTCCCCTAAAGATAACCTATTATTCTCCTCACTAACGGTTATGAGATTAGCCATGCTCATCATTTGACTGAGACTAGATCGTATGCTTCTCAGATATCATTTGAATAGGAATATTTAGAATACATGTTTGAAGAATAGTGATTTTCAAATTATGATATCATCATACATTGTTAATCAGTTTATGCCTTGGTGGTCCTTAATAATGAGTATCATATACGCCTTATAATAAATAGATAGTATCAATAAACGTTGAATGAAATATGAAATATGGAATGCATTATTATAAATCTTTATTTTAATCATTTAAAATTATAGGACATTGAGATAAATATCAAATTACATTAGGCTAATATGGCTTATCATATTCTAATTCAAGTGTTGTAGACCCATAGCTTTACTCAAAACATGGGTGGGTATTAAAATAGTGGTTTTTAATAAAATAATGCGGCATAAGAAGAGGCAAATACAATCTTTATTCGAAAGATGTTGGATCTGCTCTCCATTGTAGCATAAAATTGAATAATCCATAAAAGATTTACCAGAGATGGCCCAACCTAGAAGCAGAATGGGCAACTTAATTTTCTAAGAATCTATCAATCTTCACCTCAAGCATACATGGTGAATTCAACATATCCATAACTCAATGGATATTGGTATCCAGAAAGTGGTTTGACACATCATAAAATTTCAGATCAATCTGGCGATTAAACTACCAAGCAAATACCAAGTAAATTATTATCATTCTTTGCTAATAGAAAACGTTTCAAAGTGTTTTACATTAGCTCATCCTAATAACTTTCAAAATAACTTTGCAAACTCATACATATTAAACAAATATCTGAGTGCTAATGTCCATATTTCCATGTTATCCTGATTAAATGGACCAATTAATAGTCCGAACAATGATTTCCCAAAACATCACAATTGAATGTTAATTTGAAAATTGATAATATTTTTTAGTGATATAAGTAAGATAAATAACATGTATCGAATAAGGATTTATATCCTTTAGGAATGTTGGATGTGATAAGCCTAAAAAGTGTGTGATTAAATTCCAATTAATCTGGTCGCTAGGGTTAAACTTAAGAAATTAAAATTTTAATATTTCCCTCAATCAAAATTAAAGAAGAATAGAATGACAAAGGGGTCGATCCACAAGTAGGCAAATTTTCAAGCAATTATCTGTTTTTATTTGGACTAAGGTTTGAGAAAGCAAAGATGTATTTAAGTAAAATTCCAATATTATTTTTTTTATTTGTATTAACATGAATGAATTTATATTGTTTAATTCGAAGTTGAACTTTCAGTCGCAGATGTTCAGAATTGAATTTGATTACTTATACTTTCTTAGCCAAACCGAAATCAACCTTCTACAGCAAATTTTTAAGGTAAAAAATCAAACAAATTTTTCATAAAAATATTAATTGAAGATGGAATTTATTACCATGAACCTCAATCTTGAAATATAACTCCATACATCAAAGAACAAGCTTCCACTATAACCTACCACACATGCCTTGAATTCCCCAACTTCAAACTTTATCAAACATAATAAGATAATTGGTTTTCTGCTTGTTCTAATCATTTAAAACTATATGTGAATTATGCGCAACCTCTAAATCTCATTAACTACTTTTCACCTCCACCCTCATAACACAAGAAAACAACTTGAACCAATTAATTCATATTTTTCTGTACAGTCAACTATCACTTCTAGTTCAGATCTTTATAGTTTTATTCAATTTACCTGGATTTATACTCATAAAATAAAATTTGATTTCTCAATATTATTTAATAGTTTCCAAAATCAGTGGAAAATTATTTTTATACTCCTTTGGAATTCATTAATTTTAATCATACTAGTGTGGAGAGTATAATATTTTTACTCTTTCTTAAAATACATGGAGTTATTCATTAAATTTACTATTCGCACACATCATAAAAAATGGAACTTTAAAAGGACACAAAGTTTACATTATCAAGCTAGTATATCACAAGAATGTAAAGATTTAGTATCAAACACTGGTTTCTTTATTAATATAATGATCACACTTGTTCTCAAAAATAAATCGCAGCATAAAATTATTTTTGGCACAACTAAACACAATTGGATAAATAAATTTTGATGTTTATGATATCTATATCAAATAAATAATGTATACTATAACCTACATGCTATATTAGAAATGTGTATGTTCATAGGCTATAGTTCTACGAATACTGGGTATAAGTTTCTTTCTCTACACTAAAGTGAGTTTTTATTTCATGATGTGTTAATTGTTGGATCTTCATGAGAATAAAACCTTTATCAGGTAAGTTTATTTTTAATGGTTTATCAACATTTTGAATTTAATGAGTAATTAATCCTTCTTGATGCAGGTTATTAGAGTAAATAAAAGAATAATAGTATTTGATTTTATAAATAATAATATTTTATCAACTTAAAATTGGCTTTAAAATATTAAATATATATGTAGGTTTGTTTGGGTTTTGAATCAAAGACCTCTCAAGAGTTTGCTTTAAAAAGGAGGGCCTTTAACCATTCCTCCTACTTTATCTTTTTTGATATAAAAGAAACAATTATATATATAATACCTTTTTCGGCCCATTAGCGTAAAGTGACTATAAAAGCACCTTTTTTTGGAAAACGTGCTCACTTTTTGGGCGCCCACTCTCTCTCCAAAAGTTTGTGCTCACCTTGAGATCTGAGATCTGTTCTTGCTGGAGGGTTTCAAGCTTCAAGAAATTGGGGCTTTGGTGGTGGTTTGATGCAACATTCATTCTTGGGAATCTGCATTCATAAAAACTGGTGAGATCGTTTCATACTAAGTGCTCTTGATTTTTTTATTCAATCCTGATAATCTTCTTGAGAATATAATAATACTTCCAACTTGTGATCTATATCTTGGATCGAAATTCTGATATTAGTAATTCAGATTAGACATCACTCATTTTATAATTCTTGATTCTTCAATCTTTTGTTCAAAATTGAATATTCAAATAGATTTTCCTATTCTGAAATCTGAAATTAGGCAATTCTAATTTTACTCTTGATTCTTTAATCTGAAATTCAGAAGTGGGTATTTGAATTTTTGGTGGATCACTAATCTGAAATTTGAAATTGATTTTTTCTATTTTTAACCCAGAAATTTTATACTTGAAAGTAGAAATTGATTTCCTAATTTGATTCAACAATTCTTGATTCAATATCTTGAAGACTGAGTTGATTATACAGATTTAATGATCGGTTATCTTTTCTGAAATACATCCTTGTTAAATCGACTTTGTAATAATCGATTGGTTATTAATCATTCATTTTATCCATATAAAATTTGCTTGCCTGCATCAAGTCAGTGCATTCATATAATTTGATCATAACACATAATTTGATTTGGTATTACCTATTAGTTGAATTTAATCATTTCATATCAATTCAATTAATCTGATTGTGACAGTACTCTTCAACTGATTTTATTTTTACTTGTTAATCCAGTTTAATCATAAATTTGATTTAAAAATTTATCACATTTGTTTGGTCATTGATTTGATAATAATTCATCTCATCTGGTGTACCTAATTTTGATTTGATCACATCTGATTAATTGATTAATACATCAATCATAACCTTGTTTGGCATCAACCAACATTATTTTTCTCTCATAAAGTAAATTGAAATCAATTACATCTATTACTCTAAATTGATCTCATTTAATTCTAAAGATTGATTGCAATTGATAATAGTTGATGTTATCACTGATTTAATCATAGCTGATCATATCCAATATATCTAGTTGGTTTGATCACTTTGTGATCAAAATTTGATCAATCAGTAAAATCGACTTGTCTTTGACTTTCTCAATTACTTTTGATTATTCATAACTGATTGAATACGATTAACACAATTGAATTAAATCAAGATTGTTATTTGATTTTGTTTGATCACACTGAGCTTAGAAGCTTTGACTTGTATAGTTGATATGAATTTGAATTTCCTTCAGATTTCATTCTACTATTCTGATTTGATTGAAATTGATTATTCAGATTCAATATTTGATCCATATTACATTAGATAATATCAAACTGAACTTGATTTTAAGTGACTTATCATTCTGATACTCTCAAGTTGATACTATAGTGTCTTTTGATAAATCTAGTTAGGAAATATATTTGGACTGAAATTGGTGAACATTGGAAGTTAGTGTGTCGACCAAGGGTCAACTAGGGAAGCTAGGTCTTTGTTCTATTGCAGGTAGGTGGTCACTGAGGCTGAGAGGATTAGCTTGGGTCAGGACAAGGAGGGTTGACGTTAGGAGCTCCATGGTGGTGTGGAGTAGGCGTCTCTAGTTTTTCCTATTCTTGACTTAAGTGTAATTGTAAGGCGAGAGTGACGCTCACCCCGCATATAGTGAATTGCGGTTTTTATAGGACTTTTAGTGGGCCTTTGAGCATGTGACTGTCCTGAGATCTAGACGATCTCCCGCGACTACATTAAGGGCACTTGTGCCCCCAAGCAGGGTAAAAGATTATGTTAAGGTGAGAAGAGTGGTTGAGAGACAATATTAAACAAGGAATCTTAAAAAGAAAATTAGATAACATAAATACAAAAGTAGACTAATTCACCCCCCTCTTAGTCTTCATTAATGAAAATTTTTTTCTCTTTTTCAAGTACTTTGAAAATCAGCAAAAATTCTGGTTTTCTTGGTATTCGTCCCTGTTGTATAAAATTTAGCAATAATTACAAAATCATAGTAACAAATATTTGTTGTAACACTTTTGAAACACATAGTACTCTGGGATCAGATGCTTTAAATACCAGATATGCATTGAAGACTGATAACTGATCATTTTTTATAGTCAATGAGGATGTTTTATTTGATATAAAAATGGTATACATTCCCCATCTTGAGAAAAATAAGAACAAGATAAATTTATCTCCATTCCCTCAGATACATCACCTGAAGTGGGAGTGCTTATAAAACAAAGCATCTAGAAGGTGTTTATCAACATGAACGTGTGCACAAAAATTTTTCAAAAAATTATGGGAATTAAAATGTATGTTGTATTCTTCAATTCAGCATGGTATGAGACAATGTCGCACTACAACAATGCCAATTATTCTAGAACTGAACACGTTAAAATAAAAATTGCTTCTATCCATGGTTTCATTCAAAAATAAAAATTGGATGTACGCAATGGCACCACAGTTTTTAGCGCTAATAAAAAGCTAAACATGATATTTTTTCCTGAGAATTTCAAATTATAATGTAATCAGATGTAAATGGGTTTATAAATTATTATGAAAGAACTAGTGAAATAATTATATATAAAGTTCTACATGTTGCCACATGATTTGGAGTATTAAATTTTCATAAACCTTTAGCCATTTTATTAAACATACTACATTTTGATTGCTTCTATCTATTTCTTTAAGTACACAGTCTAAAATTTTAAAATTAGATAATTCAAATGATTTTTGCATTGGGATCTTAATGAAACCATTTTAATGGAACATATTGGTCACTTAGAATTTGGTTATTAATTACAAATACTTTTATGCAACATAAGATGGAAAAAATGAATTCTGAATTTTTCTATAAAACCATACATGGTCACATCACCTTGTATCTAATTTCATGCTTGATGCATGCAGCCTCTAGACATATCTACACGATTGATGCAACGATGGATCTCCTCTTCTTGAACATCTAAAACATCTCATCGCCATCAAGTCTTAGAATTAGAGTGATCAGAATGAGAATAAAAGATGAAAGGAAGGGAAAGTCTGGTGGTATAGGAAGCGAAACCGGGCTCCTCTATTTATACTTATTTGAGAACCTGTCATAAATTCCTTATAATTTTAATTGTATCCATCTACTTTCATAGATATTATGTGTGTGTCTCTAGGCCCATATATCAGTCTAGTTAATAACTTTAATGATCCAATAACATTACTTATCAAGATTATTACTCCGTCATATCATAATATAGATGAATTACTAAAGGACTAATTTAAAGAAATTATAGGTAAGGTTTCTAAGCCATGGTGCCAAGCTACCCCTCACGCTCTAGAAGATACCTAGTGTTAAATAAACTCTCTCATGGATCCTCTAACGCCACCAGTTACCAACTTACCATATATGTATAATGATTCATCTACGCGAGACTCTCTAATGACTTACAGTATGGTTTATCTGAAACTCTAATCCATTGTTTCATTCATTATTGATGCTTAATGGAGATCATTGGAGAATGCATTTGAATGGATCTCCATTAAGGTGGTAATCTCCTTATCTCCTAACAGAGTTAATTCATCTAATTCATCGAGTCAATATCCTCATATCCCAAGGACTAACACTCACATCTTGTCCACTTAGTCATCTTTGTATACTTCTTGCTTTCTCTTGAGCTAATTTATTTGAATCTTGTGGTTAGGGACCTGTAAGTTGTTATCAAAATGTAGTTGTCCATCCACAAGGTATATTTGGTGTCACTGATAATAGGACCACTTATTTAATCGTGATTTGAATCAACCTAATTAATGTTTTGTTGTAATACAAATCAAGGATTCAGAGGAATCATTTCAGTGAACTCTTTCCCAAAAGAGCACCCATTGTATGTTCGTTGTGTCTATCTGCTAATTACCACACGGTCAGCCATACATAGCATATAATTAAGACCAAATAATGTTATTTTCCAGATATTTTTATGTTTATTTCAAGTATCCATCAAATGTGATGTTTAGAATACAGATTCAAAGACTAGTGATCACTATACTATGATTTCATTTTGATTATGTTAGTCATTATGCATTTTTTGGGACTTCATTATAAACATCACGCAAAACCAATAATGAATAAATATTTATGATGGAGGACCATCTAGCTTCGAAGACCCGTTCTCAACAACTTTTTCAAGTGAGGGTGACACACGAGATCTGGCGTTCAAGGTACTCGGCCTCGTCAATGGGCCCAGACATTTGACGTTATCTTTCACTTATTTTTTCTTTATTTAGTAGGCCTTGTATGTCGGTCACGTATGTGTGTGTGTTTGTTTGTCTGCACTTGTTAGGGCTGCCATACGCACCTACATGTATGTGTGTATGTGAGCCGTGTGTAGGCGTGTTAGTGGGTATCTCTCCTATTAAGGGCCCCTAGGACCCTTTAATTGGGCCTTCTCCCTTTATTTTTCAAAGGTAAGGCCCATAATAACCCCCTATAAGTGGAGGGGGCATCCATTGGAAGAGAGAGAAGACAAATTGAGAAAAGATGTGATTCCAATGGTTTTCTTAATTAATTTGGTGTTCTTTACTTATTATTTTTTATTTTCCAACTATTTACCGAAATGCCACCAATATTTTGAAAGAAGCTGAAACCCTAATCTGGATGCCGCGACCGCCGCCCTCGCGCGGCCGTGATGTAATACGAAGTGCGTTGGGATCAATCGGCTCGTGTTACATCACAATGAGGTGGCGAGATAATATGCAACTAGAAAGATGAATGCATAGTATGATGAAATTTAATGAGAAATGTGCAACAATTTCTGACTAAGATGGCAATCAATTAAAGGATCAGGAGTGGACTAGTCCACATCAGACTCCCAATGACCAGTCTGACGAAATAGACCTCCGTTGCTACTGATATTAATTACTACCTCAAGAAATCCCTACCTCTCAACAAGTAGGTGGCTAGTCCTCTATTTCAATGTTAATACTAGGCAGAGGAGCACGTAGCGGAAGACGACACTGAAAGAAGTAATAATACTGAAAACTTAAAGTGGGAAAATGGTGGTACCTGATGGATTGAGACTTAGAAGACCGTGGCGAGGAGTCATTTCACACAAGATGAAAGAATCGTGGACGTTCGAGCATGGGCTCAGCCAAGAAGATGCTTATGGAGGGGTAGTCTTGGCAGCGAGAGAAATCAAGAAGACCCTGGTAAGTTGTTCTTGAATCTGATCCAAGAAGCTCCAAGAAGTGGTTTCTTGGAAGGTTTTCAACCCACGAAGGGTTCTTGTGGCAAGGCAAAGAGGCAATTGTCCGGATAAGAGCCGGGATGATGAGTAGTAGTGATGACGCCGGCGTGCTTCTTGCAAGCCGTGCTATCTCAGAGAGGAAACTTCTTGATTTGGATCCAAGAAGCTCCAAGAAGTGGTTATGTCATTCAAGAAGTGACGATGGCAAACTCGGGTTAGGCGGCATCGTCAACGCGGGCTTGAACAAAAAAAAAGCAAGAATGGACATCCAAGAAGTCTACACGATGAGGTTGTTGGTGTTCCATGGTTTTGCTAGTGAGATGGTCCCCCATTAGGAAGGCAGTCACAACCATCGTGGTTGAAGCCCCAACCGTAGTTGCATCCAACTGTAGTCACAGACCGCTCGACCGCCACCCACAGCCCCAATCACCAGCTGTCGCCGCAACAGCCAGCCCGCTGACTACAGTCGCTTGACCACCAGTTTTTGTCATTTGTAGCTACCAATCTGCAACTGTCAGCCGTCAATCAGGCTGCAACCCCCCCCCCCCCGTTTGGCTTTCTGCTAGCGGCGCACGCTACCGCCTAACCCATCATTGTCGCCCATGTCATCGCCAGGCCTACCGCCACCGTGCATGCTGCCTCTCGCTTACAGCCGCCGTATCCGCTACGGCCATGCTTGTCGTCCCCACGCCGCACCATGTCGCCATCATGCCGTCACACCCTGCCACCGCCGTGCCCTACCACCATCGTGTCTTGATGTTGTTGCACCTTCCCACGCTAGCCATTGATCTACTGTCATGTCTGCCACCACACCTACTCGCGCCGCGAAGCCTACTCACGTCGTAGTCGTGCCTACATGCTGCTCGCCTTCCACTACTGCCAAATCAGGCATTGCATGTGCCCAATCACTATTGGTATGCTCCTAAACTCCCTTTCGATGCTAAATTATTTCTTTTGGGGCCTTCAAACATTTTTCCATTGCTAGGGTTAGGTTAGTGATAGATAGGATCCACGTTCTGAGGATTAGGATTTCAACCTGTACATCCTTGGTCGGGACCGTCGAGGGCGTACGCACTAGTGGCAATAGCCATGCTCGCACCATCGGCCTTCACCCCAACGTCTGGATCATCATGAGCCTAGTGGCATTCCCATGTCCTGCTTACCCTGACTTAGTCTTCATCACTGTCCATCAATGGCGGCTGTCGTACTTGTCATCACTTTTATCGTCAAATTATCATTTGCACAACACCTGCCTTATTCATCACCCATGCATAACTTGATGTTCTCACCCGTCCTATGGTGTAACACAAGCTGTTTGATCCCAGCGCCCTTCATGTTACATCAATTTACTTTTATGAACTTAAAATGACGTGGAATTTTGATTGCCATGACGTCCACATCATAGCCATCAGAACAATGTCATTGTTTAAAAATCATAATTATCTTAAACATGCATGTAACGTGAAGAATTCAATGCATGGTCTGAATTAAAATCCTAGCTCTTGGTTCAATAAACTAACTATTTATCTTGTACTCAAACCATAAAATAATAATCCCATATTTATTCTTATTTGTATTGATGATAATTTGGTTCTCTTTCCTCACTTTTCTGATATCAAAATTTTATTAAGTCATTTACAAAATACATTTGTAACCTGAGGTTTTGGACCTGATCATTATTTTCTTACCATTGAATTAATTTCACATTAAAAAGGATGTGTTGGATCATAATGTAAATATATATATATATATCTTCTCTACGCAAAGTAATTATGGGAAATCATGGCCCTCTATGCTGAAAAAATGATGCAACTAATGAAACTCATTACAGAAGTATAGGGGGGATTTTTTAATATCTTACACTTAATAGAGTTGACATTGCTTTGGCTCTGAACTACTATTGTTATAAAATGCAGACTCCAAACACTTATCAGTTGAATGCTCTGAAACACATTTTTACACTATCTAAATGACATTGTTCAATGTAGTATTCTTACACATAGTGCATCAAATTTTACCATTTGTGTCTTCAGATGTAGAGTGAGATGGAAGTAACAGTGATAGAAGGTCAAAAAGGGCCTCCCTAGTTTATATTGGTAAATTATTATCTCATAGAGATAAAAAAATTAGACACCGCGACAAGATCAAGTACATAGACTGCATACAAGTCATTGGCCAAGACAGCCTGAAAAAGTATTTGGATTTAATCTCTTCTGAAAGAAATAGAAAGTCCAATCAAAACGCCTCCACCTCTATGATGTGATAACATTGATGAAATGTATGTAGCCTAAGTCTATCATTTCATGTGAGGAAAAAGTGTATCAAAATCAACATTCATTTTTTTCATGAACAGGTAGCCGCTTAGAATTTATACATCAATTTTCTCAGTGGTGATGGACAACAGGCAGATCTCTTAGCAAAACATCTTATAGTGAGGCTTATTAATATACAATAAAAGCATGGCCAACTAAAATTCATGCACACAATTACACTTATTTTACAGTCTTAAATTTCAAAAGACAAGTGCCTAATTATTTTCTAGGAACAAGTATTCATGCATGAAACATTTATATTCACATTTTTTAAGAATTAAGTAACAACTCTTTACTTTTTAATGGTAAATATCTTACCATTAATTCCATCATATGTTTCACTTGAATTTCAATTATAAGTTTAACTTAGACTCTTTATTAGTCTTATGTAATTTTAGGAAAATAAATCAAAAAAATAAAGAGAGGAAGAAGATTAAAAAAAGGAAGACCTACAGCTGAGGCAAATCAATTGGCACAACAGCTCATGATAAGTGGAAAGAGAGAGCCCCTAACTATCAGTGCCTGCGTGTATTGGTGCTTAAGCAGCCATTTCTAGCAAGCACCACTAATCAAGTAGGCTTGGCATAGGATATCAATCTCAGGACATGTAGCCCACCAGGCCAAATATGCCTTACCACAGAGGACCCCAGTATGAGTAAGGAGCCCATGCACGGGGGAAAGGTTTCATGTTTGAATTTGACATCTTAGCTTGGGATTTATTCAAAATATTTTCCTATGTGATTAACCTTTGATTTTTTTAACTTTCAGAATGGGCAGGCCAAGGAGAATGAGCGCCCAACAGGCCAATACCGGGATAAAACAGATATAATGATTGACCTGGCTTCGAGTCAACCTTGCTCTAAGCGCATGACATAATGGGTCACTCTTTAAATAAAAAGATATAATCTCAACTTTTCAATATTATTGAAGAATTTCAGATAGCAAAATTAAAATAACTAATACGATTTTTGTATTTTATTTTCATAGGTCACCATTGGTCAGCTACCACTGATGGGGATGTCGAAGCCCACATGAGAGACACAACTGATTAAGTGGTGGATGCTAATGAAGACTGGGATTGAGCAGATAATAACAAGGTTATACCAAATGCTAAAGGGAACAGTCAATGGTGATTCTTCAATGGCCTTTAAATACTTTTCTACTGATCAAATGAAGGATATTCAGAGTAGAGACAGCCTCATTGAGGCATTTGACTGAGCATCTTTCACAAATTTGAATTTCTGATATTTTTCATTTACTTTCTCATAAAAGTTGCATAATTTTTTACTGAAACCAATAAATCCATCACATTCACTTTTTTTTTCTAACTAATCTACCTTCATCATTGTCTGTTAATAAACATAATTAAGTCTTAATCCATTATTCTTTTTTCTCTTACCATGAAACTCTTCCTTGATATTTAATTTCTCCTTTATTTTTTCTTATATAATATAATATAAATCTTTCATAATATAACTTAATATTTAATATAATTTTTCATTATCTCATATAACTTTATCTTCATTCAAATAATAAACACTTATTATCTCATACATATTACATAATTGCCCAATAATAATAATGATATATTTCTTCTCATAAGTATACTCTCACTATCATTATATCTTCTCTCTTTAGCCTTCTTATTATGATTTGTTAGACATGCGCGTGCGGTGCGGTGCGGAAATTTGCACCGGGTGTGTGAATTTCCGCATGCACAAATGGGAATGGGCAGTGTGCGGTGAGGTTTTGTGCGCATAAACGCACCGCACACCACACCAAATTGCACAATTTTGCTGTTTTTAATTAAAGATTATTAAATAACTAATTTATAATATATGTGGTAAATATTATTAAATATTTAATTCTATATTAAACATTATTAAATCATATTTAATTCGCTGTTTTTTAAGCAATTTAATTAAACAATATTAAATCATAGTATTAAATTTTTAAATATTTAATTCATATTAAACATTATTAAATATGTAATTCTAAATCTTCTTCTTCTTCTTCTTCTTCTTCTTCTTCTCCTTCTCCTCCTCCTCCTCCTCCTCCTTCTTCTTCTTCTTCTTCTTCTTCTTCTTCTTCTTCTTCTCCTTCTTCTTCTTTTCTGATATCCTGGTTTAATTCAAAGGCAAGGAGAAAAGTAATTTTAAAGATCGAATTCACAACAACGGCTTTCAAACTTCTAGAAAAGTTTCTTTAAAAAATCCTTGATTGCAATTCCAAAATATCCACAGACAAGCGATGGCCCAAAATCAGGATTGGCTCTTTCATTAGAGGCGTGGGAGAAGACGGCGGTCAAAGCATTCCATCCCTACAACGATGGCACCTCCGCACTCCGCTTCGTTACTCATCTGTAATAAAACATCAAAAAGAATTCATTTAATGGCTCTCATGGCCATAACCCCTGCGTATTGAGCGAAAGAAAGGACTCCATCAGCATAAATATGAAAATGAAGAGGCGGTTACCAAGAAGCTTGGAGAATCATGCTCCTCCTCTTCAAAAAGACCGCCTCGTTTTAGGTCACCTAAAAATGAGATCAAATGAGATTAGCCACTAAATAGCTTTCTCGACTAAAAGAATAAAATTAAATAACAAGCAGTGAAGCATACCGTGGGATCTTCGTTGCTGTCTTCATCTCCTTGCTTCACGTTGGTGTCTTCTCCCTCTTCCGCTCGCCACCAGCACTTCAGTGTCATCAATAATTCAACGCCTTCGGCTGTCAACCTTGAACGTTTGTAGGTGATGATTGCATGACCAGTGGAGAAGAATCTTTCCGATGGAGCACTCATTGCGCAGACCGATAAGAATTCCTTTGCAATCGTTGCCAACCTTAGGTATGAATGTTCACCTGTGACTTTCCACCAATGCAGTGGTTCAGTACCCTTGAGAGGAGGTGAACTCAAGTACACCTCTAGCTCGTGTCCTGGGGAAATGGCTGGCGTTTGCTCACTACTCGGTAATAACTCATCCAGCGCTTCACTGAAGAATGCGCTAGACGTCCATTCTGGTTGAAAGCAGGCCGACGAATCTGAACGAATGGCATTGATGTCGTCGATGATATCGGGGGACTATAGTAAGCATTGCACGTACATGACAGTTTCATCCCGTTGGTCGCGGTCTAGCAAACGCAACTTCATGGACGGATCAACGAGGCCAGCAACAGTGAAGGCTGTGTTGCGAGTGAGAGCTGATGCATACTTACTCATCTTACTTTTCATCGCCTCGCAAGCCTTGTACACTGATGTCCATTGCTCGGTGGACATAACACTGTTCACTCGTAAAATATTTCCCTCTCTAATTCCTAACATTACACCGTTGAGGTGTCTCATCACTGCTTTGATAATGACAATTGCTTCATTCGCTGTGGGAGATTTTGAGCGGCATGCTACTATAACAGCCAATTGAAGGGGTTGCCATATACCCACAAATGCTTTGACCATTGCCCATTCCTCGTCGCATAAGACCTGTTTTTGTAACACGTTCAATGCCATGATATCTATAACGTCCTTCTTCTCGACAGCAGCCACTAACATGGCATATGTAGAATTCCATCTCGTCGGCCAGTCCAATGGAATTTTTCTTTGATCAGGCAGTCCAAACTGCTTGCATAATGCTGCATACCATTCTTGACTCTGGGTTGAGCCACGTATGCCTGCTACTATCTCACGAAGTTGGTTTATGACATCGCCCAAATCAGACACCCAGAACACAGGAAGTATGGATCCTTGGTCAACATCGGGCGTATCGACCATGTCATCCTCGCAGATAATCAGTGACTCTGATGGTGAATCTGACACACGTAGTGAGCTCATCCTAGCCTGGACAGCAAGATTCATCATGTGCGCTACGCAAAGCACGTGCCGGTTTGCACTAAACTGAGGGTTTTCTAACTTCAGATGTTCCTCTAGAATAGACATCATCTTCTTGTTGGTCGATGCGTTGTCTATAGTAATTGCACACACCTGCGTATATTGGATTCATCAATGTATAAAAACACGGAAAAGAAATACTAAAATGTTTTTTGTCGTAACCCATACCTTCTTCTTCAAGTCAAATTCCTCCAATAGTTTGAGGACACGTGCACTCATATTTTCACTAGTGTGGGCGCCAGTCAACTGGCGTATTCCTAGAACATGTTCACATAATGTCCACTCAGAGAGTCAACCCAGTGCATAGTGACACCGAGGAAAGCAATGTTGTTCTCGGATGTCCACGCGTCAAGTGTCAACGACACTCGGGCAACATTCGCTAACTTTTTCTGTACAAATCTCTTCATATCTTGGTATAGTGCGAAGGCTTTTGCCTTGATCGCCTACACGGAGGGGATCGGTATTTCCTCTTGTGCGATATAACGAAGAAGCCGTACGAAATATTTCTTCTTAACAATGTTCCATGGTGAGTCAGACAGACATATGAACCGCACGACTTCTTCTTTCGTCCTCTCCATCGTACGTCCAGTGTAGTACTGCTTCTTTGTGTCCCCAGCAGCAAAAATCTCCACAACAGATTGTTCCTGAGCTTGTTGACCTGTCTTTCCTTTCAAAGACTGGAATACTTTGCGATGGAACTTTTCCACGTGCCGCCACAAACGGGTGTTACAATGGTACTTGTTACGGTCGACAAGAAGGAGAAGAGGAGGAAAAGAAGAGAAGAAGAAGAAGAAGAGGAGAAGAAGAATACAAGAAAAATAAGAAGAAGAAGAAAAGAAGAAGAAGAAGAAGCATAAGAATAAGAAGAGAAGAAAAAGAAAAGAAGAGAAGAAGAAGAGAAAAAAGAGAAAAACAAGAAGAAGAAGAAGAGAAGAAGCAGAAGAAGAGGAAAAGAAAAGGAAGAAGACAAGAAGAAGACAAGAAAAATAAGAAGAAGAGAAGAACAAGAAGGAGAAGGAGAAGATGAAAAAGAAAAGAAGAAGAAGAATAGAATAACAAGAGAAGAAAAAGAAGAAGATGAAGAAGAAGAGAAAAAGATAAAGAATAAGAGAAGAAGCAGGAGAAGAAGAATAGGAGAAGAAAAAGAAGAAGAAGAGAAGAAGAAGAAGAAGAAGAGAAGAAGAAGAAGAAGAAGAACAGAAGAAGAAGAAGAAGAAGAGAAGAACAAGAAGAAGAGAAGAAGAAGAAGAAGAAGAAGAGAACAAGAAGAAGAAGAAGAGAAGAAGAAAAAGAAAAGAAGAGAAAAAGAAGAGAAGAAACAGAAGAAGAAGAAGAAGAAGAAAAAGAAGAGAAGAAGAAGAAGAGGAGGAGGAGGAGAAGAAAGAGAAGAAAAAGAAGAAGAAGAAGAAAAAGAAGAATAGAAGAAGAAGAAGAAAAGAAGAAGAAGAATAGAAGAAGAAGAAGAGAAGAAAAAGAAGAAGAAGAAGAAGAAGAGAAGAAGAAGAAGAAGAAGAGAAGAAGAAGAAGAGGAGAAGAAAAAGAAGAAGAGAAGAAGAAGACAAGAAAAATGAGAAGAAGAGAAGAAGAAGGAGAAGGAGAAGAGGAAGAAGAAAAGAAGAAGAAGAATAGAAGAAGAAGATAACAAAAAGAAGAAGACGAAGAAGAAGAGAAAAAGAATAAGAATAAGAGAAGCAGAAGAACAAGAAGAAGAAGAAGAAGAAGAAGAAGAAGAAGAAGCAGAAGAAGAAGCAGAAGAAAAGAAAAAGAAGAAGAAGAGAAGAAGAAGAAGAAGAAGAAGAAGAAGAAGAAGAGAAGAAGAAGAACAAGAGGAGAAGAAAAAGAAAAGAAGAGAAGAAGAAGAGAAGAAGAAAAAGAAGACAAGAAGAAGAAGAAGAGGAAAAGAAAAAAAGAAGAAAAGAAGTAGAAGAAGAAGAGAAGAAGAAGAAGAAGAGGAGAAGAAAAAGAAAAGAAGAGAAGAAGAAGAGAAAAAGAAGAAGAAGAAGAAGAAGAGAAGAACAAGAAGAAGACGAGAAGAAAAAGAAGAAGAAGAGAAGAAAAGGACAAGAAAAATAAGAAAAACAGAAGAAGAAGGAGAAGGAGAAGATGAAGAAGAAAAGAAAAAGAAGAAGAATAGAATAACAAGAGAAGAAAAAGAAGAAGATGAAGAAGAAGAGAAAAAGAAAAAGAATAAGAGAAGAAGCAGGAGAAGAAGAAGAGGAGAAGAAAAAGAAGAAGAAGAGAAGAAGAAGACAAGAAAACGAAGAAGAAGAGAAGAAGAAGATGAAGAGAAAAAAAAGAAGAAGAGAACAAGAAGAAGAGAAGTAGAAGAACAAGAGAAGAAGAAGAAGAAGAGGAGGGGGAGGAGAAGAAAAAGAAAATAAGAGAAAAAGAAGAGAAGAAAGAGAAGAAAAAGAAGAAGAAGAGAAGAAGAAGAAGAAGAGGAGGAGGAGGAGAAGAAAAAGAAAAGAAGAGAAAAAGAAGAGAAGAAAGAGAAGAAAAAGAAGAAGAAGAGAAGAAGAAGAAGAAGAAGAGGAGGAGGAGGAGAAGAAAAAGAAAAGAAGAGAAAAAGAAGAGAAGAAAGAGAAGAAAAAGAAGAAGAAGAGAAGAAGAAGAAAAAGAAGAGGAGAAGAAAGAGAAGAAGAAGAAGAAGAAGAGAAGGAGAAGGAGAAGGAGAAGGAGAAGAAGAAAAAGAAGAAGAGAAGAAAAAGGAGAAGAAGAAGAAGAAGAAGAAGAAGAAGAAGAAGAAGAAAAAGAAAAAGAAGAAGAAGCGGAAGAAGAAGAAGAAGAAGAAGAAAAAGAAGAAGAAGAAGAAGAGGAGGAGGAGGAGGAAGAAGAAGAAGAAGAAGAAGAAGAAGAAGAAGAAGAAGAAGAAGAAGAAGAAGAAGAAGAAGAAGAAGAAGAAGAAGAAGAAGAAGAAGAAGAGGAGAAGAAGAAGAAGAGAAGAAGAAGAAGAAGAAGAAGAAAAAGAAGAAGAAGAAAAACAAGAAGAAGAGGAAGAAAAAGAAGAAGAAGAGGAAGAAAAAGAAGAAGAAAAGGAAGAAGAAGAGGAAGAAGAAGAAGAAGATGATGATGATGATGACGAAGAAGAAGAGAAGAAGAAGAAGAAAAGAAGAAGAAGATGAAGAAGAAGAAGATGAAGAAGAAGAAGAAGAAGAAGAAGAAGAAGAAGATGATGATGATGACGAAGAGAAGAAGAAGAAGAAGAAGAAGAAGATGATGATGACGAAGAGAAGAAGAAGAAGAAGAAGAAGAAGAAGAAGAAGAAGAAGATTAACATGAAAAAGAAGAAGAGGATAAAAAGAAGAAGAAGAGAATAAGAAAAGAAGAAGAAGATGAAGAAGAAGAGAAGAAGAAGAAGAAAAGAAGAAGAAGAAGAAGAAGAAGAAGATGATGATGATGACGAAGAGAAGAAGAAGAAGAAGAAGATGCTGATGATGACGAAGAGAAGAAGAAGAAGATTAACATGAAAAAGAAGAAGAGGATAAAAAGAAGAAGAAGAGAAGAAGAAAAGAAGAAGAAGATGAAGAAGAAGAGAACAAGAAGAGAAGAAGAAGAAGAAAAGAAGAAGAAGAAAAGAAGAAGAAGAAGAAGAAGAAGAAGAAGAAGAAGAAGAAGAAGAAGAATAAGAAGAAGAGATGAAGAAGAGATGAAGAAGACGAAGAAGAGGAAGAAGAGAAGAAGAAGATATGAAGAAGAGGAAGAAGAGGAAGAAGAGGAAGAAGAGAAGAAGAAGAAGAAGAAGAAGATTAACATGAACAGAATAAAATTTTGCATCACTACAGATCTACATGGAGAAAAACAACAAGAACAAGATGATAAATATACCGGAAAGGAGATGATATTGTTCTTGAACCTTGAAGAAACGATTCTAACTGTGCATTGAGAAGTTCAGAGGAGAGGACTCAGCGCAGCGGCTGACCTGGGCAGCTGTGGGCAGACGACTCATCAGGGGCAAGGGGGGCGGAGAGCGACTGCAGTCTCATCAGGGGCAAGGGACGGCGCAGGGGCGGGAGCCGGGAGATGGTGGGGGCGGAATGCTAGCGGAGGGGGGGGGCAACAGCAGAGATGGGGCGGGAGCGGGGAGGTGGAGGGCGGGCTTGAAATTTTCGCACATCGTCCGATTTTTGCACCGCACCGACCCCTGTGCGGTGGGCAGTGCGGTGTGCGAAAATCGTGTGCGAAAATTCGCACAACCGTTTCGCACATGCTCCAACCACACAAGCGCGATCCGCTCGCATGGTTTGGACCATGTCTATGATTTGTGATAAATCATCTTAACCTCTATCTTTACCATTTAATAATATTATTTTTTCTTATAACACTATCACCTTCATTAACACTATTTGTTTACTTTATTTGAAGAAATAACAAACACCTCTTATTTTCTCTATCATCATATTATAATCTTATTCTCCCTCTATAAAACTCATACATTAAATCTATCTTTCAGTAAAAGTTCATGCAGAGATGACCTCACTCACCACTACACGTTTCAAGTGAATTTAAGTAATTTAAAATTTCTATTTAATGAAAAAAAATGAAACTACAACAACACTAAATTAACCAACTCAACTTGCTTTAAGTAAAGCCCGGCATCAGCGTTGCTGGCATTTCACTTGAAGGGGGGTAGGCTTGCTACGTTAGCATCATCTTTCACCAATAAGATCTAATTTAAAAGTAGACTAGTAGGATTTGAACATATACCATATAGTCCTTTCGAGAGTAGATGTTGGGACTCAAAGATAGATAGGATGAAAGACAGACAACTGTGATTAAATACAGATAACATGAGAAAAGATGGATATGAGCAAGTACAGGTGGGTCCATTATAACTGCTAGGGCTAAAAGATAGATGGTTCCATTATCACTCAAATATATTTGGGAAAATACTACGAGGAAGCCCGAACTTCCAGTTTTGTAAAGAAAGTAGCCCCAACTTTCACATTTGTAAAAAAAATAGCCCATACGAATGAGACGTCGCCACTTGGCGTCCAATTTTTTCCCCCACCGCCGGTCAAAGGGTGACGTGGATGCCACTGTGGCACCCAAGTGGACTCCACGGTGGCATCCACGTCACCGTGTGACCGCCGATGACGCCGTGGTCTGTCCGCCCACGCCGCCGCCCGACTCCGTCCCCCGCCGCTGCCCGCACCCGGCCGCTGCCGCCGCCGATGCCGCCCCTCTTCCTCCGCCGTCGACGCCGCCTCTCTTTCTCCGCCGTCGACGCCGCCTCTCTTCCTCTGCCGTCGACGCCGCCCCTCTCCGTCTGCCGTCGACGCCGCCTCTCTTCCTCCGCCGTTGACGCCGGCCCTCTCCGCATCCTCTCTTCTCTTCTCTTTTATTCTCGTCCTCTCTTCTCTTACGAGCTTCTCTTCTCTTCTCTTTTACTCTCGTCTTCTCTTCTCTTACGAGCTTCTCTTCTCTTCTCTCCTCTTTTACTCTCGTCTTCTCTTCTCTTACGAGCTTCTCTTCTCTTCTCTCCTCTTTTACTCTCGTCTTCTCTTCTCTTACGAGCTTCTCTTCTCTTCTCTTTTATTCTTGTCTTCTCTTCTCTTACGAGCCTCTCTTCTCTTATCTTTTATTCTCGTCTTCTCTTCTATCTTCTTTTGCTCTATTCTATCCTCTCTTCTTACGAGCTTCTCTTCTCTTTTATTCATGGGGAAGTGGCTGAAGGTGGAGATGGCGAGGAAGAAGGAAAATCAGAAGAGGGCTGTGCAGAGCTTCACACCCGAAACTCAAACGACGAGCCCATCGCTAACGATGGTGAGTTTTGTTAAGATTGGACGGTCACGATGATGATGGGTTTGGTCTAACGGACGGTGTGGATTATGGTCAACCTTCCACATCCTCTCTCTTCGCGGGTATAAATCGCATGAGGATATCACATCAAACCCTATTCGCGCCGTTATTCTCTCTCCTCAACGTCGCATCACCTTTCTCTCGTTGGAAGAAGAAGAAGAGGAGAAGAAGAAGAAGAAGAAGAGGAAGAAGAGGAAGAGGAAGAAGAAGAGGAAGAAGAAGAGGAAGAGGAAGAGGAAGAAGAAGAGGAAGAAGAGGAAGAGGAAGAAGAAGAGGAAGAAGAAGAGGAAGAAGAGAAAGAGGAAGAAGAAGAGGAAGAAGAAGAGGAAGAGGAACAAGAAGAGGAAGAAAAAGAATAAGAAGAAGAGAAAGAAGAAGAGGAAGAGGAAGAAGAAGAGGAAGAGGAAGAAGAAGAGGAAGAGGAAGAAGAAGAGTAAGAAGAGGAAGAAGAAGGAGAAGAGGAGAGAGGAGGAAAGAGGAGGAAGAGGAAGAGAAAGAAGAGGAAGAGGAAGAAGAAGAGGAAGAAGAGGAAGAAGAAGAGGAAGAAGAAGAGGAAGAAGAAGAGGAAGAAGAAGAGGAAGAAGAAGAGGAAGAGGAAGAGGAAGAGGAAGAAGAAGAGGAAGACGAAGAGGAAGAAGAGGAAGAAGAAGAGGAAGAGGAAGAAGAAGAGAGAGGAGGAAGAGGAAGAATAAGAGGAAGAAGAGGAAGAGGAAGAAGAAGAAGAGGAGGAACAGGAAGAGGAGAAGAAGAAGAATCTTGCAAGAAGAGAAAGAAGAAGAAGAAGAGGAGGAGGAAGAAGAAGAAGAAGAAGAAGAAGAGGAAGAAGAGGCAAAATGTAAGTATCCTATGCGTAACTAAATTTCCTCTGTGTAATTAATTAAATTATTCTGTTCTGTCCGTTTGTCCAATAGGGCTGATGACCGAAGTATTGTTTTTGGTTCGGATTCAAGCGATGTGTGCTCAAGTGATCTCGATGGATATTCAAGCAAAGAATGGAATGAAGAATTTGTTGACGGGCAGAGGAGAAGAAGAGAAGAACATCAAAAATAGTTCTACAGTGATGGCGAGGGTGAAAATTTTGGGCATCAAACAGTGCTACAAGATATGATCCTGGGTGCCTCGTCGAAAATATTACATTTCAATTGGGCATGACATTTCAATCAGGTTCACAGTTTAAAGCAACTGTGAAGAACTACGCCATATGCAATGGGTTCAATGTTAGGTTTGAAAGGTCTACGGAGAATAGAGTGGAAGTTGCATGGAGGCTATATGCTAGTTGGGGTCCTACGAGGGAGGCCTTTGTCATAAAGTCATTGAATGATGAACATAGGTGCTGTAGGGATCCAACAAATATACACGATGATTATCGTTGGATCGCAGAACACTTCTTAGAGACTATTCGAAGAAATATGAACTATAAGGTAGTAGATATGCTGCGAGAATTGCAAGAAAAGTATGGAATCATAGTTTCACGCCCCACCTGTTATAATGCAAGGTCCTTGGCGTGCAAGATGCTTCAAGGTTCTTTGAATGAGCAGTATCACACGCTACCCTGCTATGTGCCTGAGTTACAAAAAGTGAATATGAATAGTACTTTCCAGTTGGAGGTGCAGCACGATATTCATCATTCTTTGGCTAGGTTTAGCAGACTCTATATTTGCTCTGAATCTCTAGCAAGGGGGTTCCTTGAGGGTTGTAGACCAGTGCTTGGGTTGGATGGTTGTTTCCTGAAAACCGAATTGAAAGGGCAGTGGTTGAGCGTCGTGGGGAGGGATGGGAATAACCAGATGTTCCCTATAGCTTGGGCGGTGGTAGAAGGGGAAAATCAAGCTTCATGGACTTGGTTTATCAGCCTGCTGATGACTGATTTAGGGATTGCTGATGGCTACGATTGGACGATTATAAGTGATCAGAAAAAGGTATTTAATTGAGTCATTCCCATTATACTACTTATTCTAAGACTTACTTGAGTAAGGCGGAATCAATGTTGTGCACTAATACGTTGATACGCCTTGACATCTCTCAGGGTCTCGAGAATGCAGTGGCAGGTTTGTTACCGAATGCGGAGCACAGGAATTGCGCAAGACATATTTATGCAAATTGGAGAAAGAAGGGACATTCCACCGACATCTTGAGGAACCTATTTTGGAAAGCAGTGAAGTGCACAACCCGCGAAGGATTCGAGAGGGTCATCGGACAAATGAAGACATTGAAAGCAGAAGCCGTGCAAGATCTTCTAGAGGTAGGCGTATAAAAGTTTTGCAGGGCTTTTATTTCTGACAAGCCAAAATGTGAGGTTATTGATAACAATATGTCTGAGTGTTTCAATAGCTTCATCTTGCCGAGTAGGGCTAAACCCATCATCGACATGTTGGAATGCATTAGAACGGCAAGCATGGAACGTATAGTTAAGAACAGGGAGATATTCTCGGAGAGTGCTGATTCCTTATGCCCTCAGATAAGACGGGTACTCGAAGATAACAGACTCAAGTGTAGGGCATGCAGAGTTATCCATGCAGGCCATCTTAAATTCGAGGTTAGCACACATGGAGAAGGATACGTGGTTGACGTGCGTGCCCAACACTGCACCTGCAGATATTGGGCTATTACGGGTATTCCATGCCCGAATTCTGTTGCCTGCATTCACTTTATCCGGGCCGACCCTGCTAACTACGTCAACGAATGGTTGAAGAGGGATTCATACCAGCTAGCTTATACTTATGGTATCCCGCCGATGAATGGGAAAAACATGTGGGGGGGAAATGATGGAAGCTACCTCTTCCCCCCATTGTCAAAGAAACAACTGAGAAGGCCGAAGCATAAAAGGAGAACTAATGTTAGTGAGGCATGTCCTAGTGGTCTAAGATTAACCAAGAAAGGCGTGCAAATGCACTGCTCTCTCTGTAACCAAGGCGGCCATAACAGAAAGACATGCGGCAATAGAAGAGAACAACACACATGCGAAGTATGGATTGAGTTTTTTTTTAACTTCCTTTATAGCCGCGATTTTCATTAAAACAAAAAGGTTTAAGCACGTAATGCAGGGATCATAGTCTTCTTCAAGAGGACTCAGCAACTTGTTGAAGAGCATGACCAAGTTACAGGTTTGATTGTTTCTTAATTTTAATTAACTATGCCGCACTCGGTTTGTACTCGGTTGTTAATCGGTCCCCATATTTTATAGGTACCAAAACCAAAATAACCACTATACAGTTACAAACCATCTTTCCACAATGGCTACAAAAGACTGCATTTAAAATCACGCCTGGTACAACAGCATGTACGAGCTTAACTTGGGGGGAGGTGACTTAGTAGCAGTATGCAAATTTCGACAGTCATTTTCCATTTCAGTGAGACCTCTTCTTCTTCTTCTTCCTCTTCCTCTTCTTCTTCCTCTTGTTCTTCCTCTTTCATGAACACAGCGCCTGCAACGAGAGTAAAAGAGAAGAGAAGAGAAGCTCGTAAGAGAAGAAAAGACGAGAGTAAAAGAGAAGAGAAGAGAAGCTCGTAAGAGAAGAGAAGACGAGAATAAAAGAGAAGAGAAGAGAGGCTCGTAAGAGAAGAGAAGACGAGAGTAAAAGAGAAGAGAAGAGAAGCTCGTAAGAGAAGAGAAGACGAGAATAAAAGAGAAGAGAAGAGAGGATGCGGAGAGGGCCGGCGTCAACGGCGGAGGAAGAGAGGCGGCGTCGACGGCAGACGGAGAGGGGCAGCGTCGACGGCAGAGGAAGAGAGGCGGCGTCGACAGCAGAGAAAGAGAGGCGGCGTCGATGGCAGAGGAAGAGGGGCGGCGTCGGTGGCGGCGGCCGGGTGCGGGCGGCGGTGGGGGACGGAGTTGGCCGACGGGGGGAGACGGAGACGGGCGGCGGCGTGGGCGGACGGACCACGGCGTCGTCGGCGGTCACGCGGTGACGTGGAGTCCACCTGGGTGCCACGGTGGCATCCACGTCACCCTTTGACCGGCGGTGGGGGAAAAAAATTGGACACCAAGTGGCGACGTCTCATTTGTGAAAGTTGGGGCTATTTTTTTTACAAAACTGGAAGTTCGGGCTTCCTCGTAGTATTATCACAATATATTTTCTTATCAATACAAACCCTCTTGTAACCGTCCTATTCGCGGAATATGACCTGAGTTAACTATCTTCAGCGTCTCTCTCTCCTCTTCTTTTTCCTTCTCTTCTTGAAATTACTGAATTCTTTCATATACATTGATGGTTGGACGGAGTTATATCTAACTATAATGCAACAGATAGAGATAAAGATACATTAATTAAGATTTTGAAGATTAAATATATATAGGCAGAGAAAGAGAGAGATGGCCTTACAGGGTAAAGATAGCGATAGAATACGTACATGTCGAGAGAAATATGCAATAATCTCTATTAGGATCCGTTTGATTTTAAAATGAATGAAATTCTTGAAACATTCTGTGATAATATTTACCACATTGTCAGGTGTTCCATATCCACACGTAAAACGTTTTGTTCTGGTCCTTCAACACACAAAGAGAGGCTCTCAGAGCCCGGTACGTGGCGTCCCTGTCCACTGTGTTTCGTAGTGGGTCATTCTCGTCTGGGTTTTCAACCTGATTACGCAAATCCCGCTATGCGAAGCAGAGAAATCATAATAAACGTGCGGAG
>NC_135850.1:13315000-13337500 GCF_029677425.1 Wolffia australiana | reverse complement strand
GATCAGGTTTAGGGGCCAGGGAAACCTGATAAGGGATTAGCAAGTTGGGGGGATCTGATAATACACAAATTATTGGTTCAATTCTATGAAATTTACCTATCTTATGCATTAAAATAATCAAATATGTGTGTTATCAAGATTAAGAGGATTAAATCTATTTTTTAGTTTGATGTTCTTATTTTTATGGATTTAATCAAATTTTGATGGATTTTTCTGACCGAATCCTTAAAGAACTCAATTTTATGGATTTTCTCAGTTGGAATATATATTTTTATTATAATTTTATGACTTAGTATTATTTTATAACAATTTATGAATCTTATTTTTGGTTTTATAATGTGCTCACCACGTGTTGCCATTCGATTTGTTGAATGGCGACTAATCATGCAACTCTGCAATGATTAGCAATGATAATCATTGCAAAGAGGTTCAGTTATGGCATCGTGCATCACAATGCTATAATGCGCCAATCATTAGCTGACACACTGACATATTTTTCTACAGGAGGCAATGTGGACCAATGAAAAAATGAAGCAATTTAAATTGCAATAAATGCAATCCGAGAATCGAGCAAGAAAATGATTAAACAATAAAAAGTAAGTGAACAATTGCAGTGGTACACTTGGCGCACACGTGTAACCTCGCAATTCATTAAAAAGGCAAAAAGGTACTGATGCGGCGTGTGAAAACACATGCCAGGTCAGATAATAATCAAGGAATATTCTATTTTTTCTGATGTGAATGACGCACATCAGCGCGTCAGTCACTAAAAAGAGATGAAATCGTAGAATATTCAATGATGTAGTGCGTGGCAACGCAACACCATGTCATGCAATAAAGGAATATTAAAAACCATTTTTTGTCTTTTTTCTCCAGCAGGATCACATTGCGAGTGAATGAGGAAGACGAGGCAATCAAAATCATTCCAGAATATTTGACGATTAGACTGCTCAACCAAAACCGGAAAAGAGGAAGCGTTAGCTCTGATGATGAGGCAAGAGTAAAAATGAAGGGCTAGACTTACACTAAATTCAAGACGTGATATCTCACAATCCACAGGTCTGATTGAGCTAAACTTTTCATGGTTGCTTTGTCTCCCCCCCCCCCCCCCTCATGCTAGTGATGAGTACATATCTTCTCCACATGTCATGATAGCACATTATTAATAGATACTATGTATATTTGAAAATGGATTGAATGTTCATGGCACAATGTTTTGATGGTTCGTGGATTGGTGAATGATTTATTAATTTTTAAATGTGTTTAACATGGTTTGGATGTGATGAATGGGATGTTGTAACTAAAAAGATGTTGAGAAGACAATGATGATGTAGGTGGAAGAAATAAATTTGGATTATCATCTGCCGCCCGGATTATGTGAGTTACTCTTTGATGATGGCCTCTTCTACCTCTATGTTAATTTTAGCCTTCATTCAACATTCTAAGATCAAAAAATCTTAATGTGTCTCAAAATAACTCCCTTCACTCGGCCTATAAGATGTCTTTTGTAGCTTTGAAGGGAGAAATTTATAGTTTTAAGGATATCGATGGGTATAAGATAAAAAATAAACATACTTCAGTGTTGCAGCCCAAAATTCATGCTAAAAATTATCAGTTCTACAAGTGGACCCAATATAAGTCATCATATGGTTTCTCTCTCTTCACTTGATTTGCATAATGGATTTCAGAGTGTAATTGCAAGATCATTTGTATATATGGTGGGAATCCTTTACAGAGCTCAATGTCTGATTGTCGCTAATACGGTATCTATTTAATGAGGCTCTAACTCATGTTCCCCCAGGCCTCATTGTCCTCATATGATTTCCCAATTATTACCCATGGGCATGTTCATTATGAAAAGAACAAATAAAAGTAGTTAGAGATGTAAATGCCACATTCAAGGCACATACAATGTGTTCCATTGTATATGTTGTGATTTGAATTTACAAGTTTTTACTTGTATTATGTCACTCGGAGCACATAAACCAACCTGATTATTTACATTATTTTTGAATTAAGGTGCTGCAAATTGTGGTTCCATAGTGACTCCATTTTTGTAATCATTGGTGCTTAGTCATTGGTCACCCTCTAAAAGTGAATTTATGAGACATGGCATAATGCCATTAGTTTGAGATAAATCAATAAACATGTTTCAATAAACATATATACAATTATTTTCTGATTTATATAAAATAGTTTATTTATGAATTTCATGCTATAAGATTACATTAGAATACAGAAAATTCAAAAAATAAAATTTCGTTCTAACCATTTAAAGATGAATGGCTGATCATTTCAATGCTAATAAGCAAGGAAAATTAATAATATTTTGGCATTAATCAGTGAGACATCAGTCAGTTTGACTCAACATGGACTTATTCAACTCAGGTTATAAGATATACTGCACAGGTTGACTTATATTTGGTTCATTCAACTAATATTCTAAGAAATACTGGGCCGAGTTGACTTAGTTTGGACTCATTTGACTTAATTCCAAAATTCACTTGGCCTGCTTGACATGGCTTGGATTTATTCAAATGTTTGTATGAAACACTGTATCGAGTTGACACAAGTGGGCCTGAGTCCACCCAAATTCAGCCCCTGAGAATTTGACCTTGATTGAGTCGAACCTAAGCTTGTTGGGGTTGGGGGGGCAGGGTGATTTTGTTCTCCCATGATGGGTTAATGTTTTTTTGGGTGGCTCAGGAGTACAACCGATCATGGTACCCAATCCAAATAACAAAAAGTTTTATTTTCCTTCAAAATCAAATGTACCTCTCAATCCCTTACTTGCCTTATGATATAATTCAACTATTGAAACTATGTGAATAATTTACAGGATAACAGCTCTTGTAATTTTAATCATAAAAAATCTGAGATCTAGATTGATCTAGTGGTGGTATGATATTTTCTCAAAGATTGAGAAATATAACCATCATAACCCATAGCTCAGCCATTTTGGGAGAATCACATAAAACCATGATATTAGTGAAAATTTGATCTCTATAGTAAGCCACCAGGTTAGCTGATGAGTATTCCTTGATTTACAAATAATTGAAAATAAAAATAGTTATATAATTTTTCATCTAAGTTTCTTTGAATTTTTACCTAATTTCAGAAGACTTGTATGTTTTTTATGCATAATTCAAATGAGAGTGACCGAAAATTGGATGACACAAAGGTTAATAATATAACCTAATGTACAGTTTTTTCTAATGAGTCTCAAAATTTTGAATCTATAATTCTAAATTGTAAAAATAATATTAATTTTATTTTTTTATCATTTGTCTTATAAACAAGTTTGATTTCCATAGCTATGTAGTATTAGAAATGGAATTGTTCAAACATAGCAACGTATTAAAAAACACATATGTGATTTTTTAATTTTGAAAAATATTCAAGTCTTTTAATTTTACAGATGTAGATAGAAATATGGAAAAAGAATATCTTTTATATGAAAAACAAATAAAAAAATTATATGTGAAGATTGAAGGCCATTAACTTCAAGGCAATGTATTGATTTTAATGAAGTTATGTTATGAAGTTAACAAGGAATTTGGTCAACCCATACCACTCTATAAACAAAATAATAGTATTTTTTCAAAATCATATCAAGAGTTTTTGGATCAGCTGGAAATTCAAAACCATCTCATAAATGCACACCACCTATGCTCATGGAATGTCTTGACATAGTGAACTTAGCAAGTAAGGTCAATGGATAATGATGGAAATATGTGTGGCCGGCAAACCAATCACACATTCCACATCTTGTTCCATGTTCATTAATAGAACATATTCATTATAGTGCACGTGTGAAGCGTATAATGAAGTCCATGAATTCATGATCAGACTTAGTGAATTATGATGAGATCGCAATACGGAGATCACTAGTCTTTAAGCATGTGTTCTAAATATTCCTATTCGAAGGATGTGCGAGAAGGACATCGAAGTATATGGATAGAATAGCACTATCTAGCCTCACTCATATGATGAGTATGGCCGGTCCCGTAGACACTAGTGTGGCGACACTAAGGGTAGATAGTGGGTGCTCTTTAGTGGAAAGAGTTCATTGAATTGATCCGTACGAATCCCTAAATGGTATTATACTGAACTGTCAATCAGGTTGATTCCTTGAGACACCAAAGACGTCTTGTGGACAAATGGTTGTATTTTGGCTATGGCCAACGAGTCTCTAATCATGGGATTCTAAACGGTCTTAGTTCGGGTGCATCAAGAAGCACACGAAGGCGATTGAGTGGTCAAGATGGGATCGTCCACCCTCGGTATAAGAGGTGACAACTCAAGGAAGATGATGCGATGAAGTCCTTGGCCAAGGCAGTGAAATATCGGAGAAGAGTTCTCCGATGGTTTCCGAATGCATCAATACTAACTCGGATGATCAATTAGGGTTTGACAGTTGACCATACCCTAAATCGTCCAAGGAGCATCAAGTGGATGAGGGATTATACATACACGGTAACCGATGACGAACAGGTTCCATGAGTGAGTCGTTACACACTCATTTGTATCTTCTGGGACACGAGGTGTAGCTTGGCACCCCACGTGTCGGAGTCTCGACCTATCGATTGGGTTAAATCAATCCGACGTTAGTTAATCTATATGATGATATAGTTAATTAATTTGGAAGGCCAATAAAGGTTATTAGGCCGCTGGAGTCGTTAACTAGACTGATACATGGGCCTAGAGGGTCACACGCAAGTGGTCTTTTGGACGTTGGAAGATATACTTAAGTTTTGGGGGGTTTTATGAAAAATACCCACTTAGCATAAATAGGGGAAGGCCCTGAACAAAATTCACCTAGGCCAAAATTGTTTAGGGGCCTTTCCCCTTCTTCTCCACTCTCCCCACACCCCCTCTCCATCCCTGATGTGATCGGGACGACATAACGACGCCGACAGAGAAAGAACGGGGCTCGTCAACGAGAAGGAGGAGATCCGACGTGCCGAGGACCGCGTGGATACGTCTAGAGGCTGCACACTTGAGCAGCTCGACTCGTCTCGCTCCAAGATCGAAGAAATCACGAATGAGATTCATGCAAAGGTACTTCGTTCAATGTTTTTGTCGATGTCGTTCGATTCGCAAAAAGACTTCCACTGCGCATCATTTTTGTTCTATTCATCCAAGTCAAGGCCTCTAGAACCCAACAGATAAAACCATCAAATCTTGACTCCAAATTTGGATGGTGAAATATATACTTCATGTGTGACTATATCCCAAATTTATAGATCAATCAAAATTCTTTTGTTCACTAAAAAACATCTACCACGATATCGCTTTTGTTCATGGGCTACCTTGAGTAATTGAATTGAATATTTTCTACAGGGAAATATACATCGAATCAATGTTTGTTTTTGAAATAGATTTTTCTATAGTATGAATTAATAATCCAAGTAGTTTAGTAACAGAACTATATGAATAGATATGTAACAGACTTAGGCAGATTAAATATCAATTAATTTATCCATCTATCTCATATTTGAATAAGATATATATATATATATATATATATATATATATATATATATATATATATATATATATATATATATAAACCTGAAATACAGTGATTTATATTTCATATCATCTTGAATGCATATCTTGTTGAGTATAAAGTTTACCAAACATATAGTATCTTGCACACATATTATGTTAAACACAAATTATATGTTAAATACTTGTGCATAACACTTGAAAATCATTGATATCTATTTGTGAGCTTGCTTGATTATTACTTGAATTCTTAAGAAAGGTTAGAGGATTGTGGACATCATTTGGACTAGTCTAAGTGAGCAAGGAGAGAGAAACATGTGAGAAGGTGGAGGACTCGTACATCCGAGAAACATAAAGGGGCTAAGGATGTCAAACTCTTTGCCAAATTTTTTATTTTTTGATAGCCAGTGTATTCTCTTTTACTAAGTGTTTTTTTTCTTGGGGCATTAAACTTAGGTAAGGGATTTTAAAAACTCCAATTCAGATATCCCCAGGACAGGAGTAAGGGACTAGGCCGAACTTGAATAAAAATCTGTGGCTTGACCTCCTTCAATTGTCCTACACTAGATTGGTATAAAATCATATGGTTAGGAGTAACTTAAACTAGAAATTTTTAAAAGGTCTCATTCACCCCCCTCTTAGGCATAACCTAGCCATTATAAACTAAAATATGTGGAGTGTTCTCTATATAAATAGAGAGAAATAGTAAGAGACGCTTGTTGCATAATCTCTGTGGTGTTTTCTCTGGAGAGAGAGAAGGAGAGATAGAGAGAGATCTGTTGGCATATGTGGTGTGTTCTCTAGAGAGAGGTAAAGAGTAAGAGACACTTGTTGCATAATCTATGTGGTGTGTTCACTGGAGAAAGAGAGATGTGTCGGCATAATGTGGTGTGTTCTCAAGAGATGAAGAGGTAAAGAAAGAGATAGAACTATGTCATGACATTTCATTCACCCTGCCTGATCCCTAAGTGACTTGACCTCTCAAGTAGACATGGTTCTGCAGTGTGGTGCAAAATTTTGCACCAAGCGTGGGAAAATTTTATCTGAAATGTGCAATGTGAGGTGTAATTTATGGGCAGAAATTTGCATGGCACACCATAAAAAATTACACATTCAAGGGAATATTTATATTATTAAAAAGTTGTATAGTTATATAAGTATTTTATTTATATATAATTATGTTTACTGTGAATTATTTTATAAGAATTTTTATGCCGACAAATATTTTATCAATATCAGATATTAGGTAGACGTGAGGTTTTAATAACAGCTTAATAACTTACAGAACTTAGGGTCCTAGCGCTCCATTTCTGATATTAGGTAGAAGTTATGGCCCACTACTGTTCCATCAGCCCAGACCCTCCACCCCATCATTGTCTTGATAACCCCCAGTAAGATGAGAGGCAATGAGCTCACAAAGTTTGCATCCCTGTGAACCAATGTCAATCAGGGAAAAAACTTCTTAAATTGAAATGTAGGAGATGTTTTGGGAGAAAATACAATTGCCCTATTTCCCCATGACATCAACTGAAGTTTGGATTGCAAATTCCAAAATTCCACTATCCTTGAGGTGATCATTTCCTGATGTGACCAGTTTGATGTTTATTCTACAAGACTTTTAATCTTGTTTTAATGATTTGTGAGAAAAATACGACTGAACTCCTAAGTTCTGCCCCGAGAATCACAGTGGCTGCTCACCAGAAGGCATATTTTAATCATTTATTTCATAATATTTTCACCAAACCACACAATTACACCACACTAAGGCCTGTGCTGTTCAAATTTTTCACCACACCGCACATCGGATGAAAATTCACCCTCCGCACAAAATCGAGCAACCGAGTTCTGATATCATCATCCGTCGTCAGGATAGCCCATTTCCGAGATCCGGTTCAGCATCTGTCCCGATATCGTCATCCGATATCGAGGTTGGGATGGGCGAACACTACTTGCTAGTGTGATATCTGGCCCATGTATTCAGTCTAAAGGAAGAGAGAGGGAGAGGGATAGAGCAAGAAAGAAGAAAGAGAGAGTTGCTGGTGTGACCTGTGGAGTGTGTTCTCTATAAATAGAAAGAGAGATTTGAGAAACAAATGGTGAAGATTTTGAAAGGAGAAGAGTACAAACAAATCCCACGAGGAACGTTCTTCCCATTTTTCTATTTGGGTTTCAAAGGGTCAAACAGCGGACCTTGTCTGCCATCTCAATCTCTCTCTCTCTCTCTCTCTCTCTCTCTCTCTCCACGACCGGCGTCCGTCGGTGGGAAGAGGGGGGGGGGAGAAGGAGAAGACGAGCTTCTCCGGCCATTGTTCTTCCCCCAGTTGAGATACTTCAATCAATCAATACTTCCCTGAATGCCCCGTCAATCTTCTGAATGCGACGCGTGAACGCCAAGCCCCCGGCGGTGTTGGGCCATCTCCATAGCATCGCCATTCGAGCCAAAACCCAGATGGAAAAACCCATCTTTCCATCGCCCAGCCTTTCAATCTTCACCCAGATCGCCTCCTCCGGCAAGCGCTCCCACCTCAGCGGCGGATTCTGGCTCGCAATCCTGACCGCTGCCGCCCTCTCGCTCTTCCTAATCGCTTGCTTTCTGCCCGTTCGGAGCGATCTGAGGTTTGAAATCATCATCGATGGCGGAAGCACGGGTACCCGGATTCATGTATTCGCTTACGCTGTTGGGCAAGGGGGGATGCCGGTGCTGGATTTGGGGGCGACGTCGACGTTGAAGGAGAACCCGGGATTGTCTGCGTACGCCGGAAATCCGGATCTTGCTGGGGAGTCTCTTGCTGGGCTGCTTGATTTTGGGAAGACGAAGGTGCCCAGAAGCCAATGGGGGCAGACCAAGGTCCGGGTCATGGCTACTGCTGGGCTGCGATTGCTGGATATAAGGGTTCAGGAGAGGATTCTTGAATCTTGTAGGAAGGCGTTGAGGGTCTCTGGCTTCCTCTTTCGTTCTGAATGGGCGTCTGTTATCTCAGGCATGTCGGAATTATCTGGAGATGGCATTATCTGGGTTTTGCTCCTTTTTTTTCAAATTATTTTGCCTCAGAAGTTTGCGTTTTTTGTCAAGAGTTTTGGGGATTCTTGTTCGTTTTTTTGTTTTTTATTTGTTCTGAATGAGGAGAGAGTTTTTTATTTGTTCTGAGTGAGGAGATGACATTATCTCGTTTTTGCTCCTTTTTTTCAATTATCTTGGCTTTATTTGTTCAGGCATGTCGGAATTATCAGGAGATGACATTATCTGTTTTTTGCTCCTTTTTTTCAATTATCTTGGCTTTATTTGTTCAGGCATGTCGGAA
The DNA here is from genome assembly GCF_029677425.1 of Wolffia australiana. Taxonomy (NCBI): domain Eukaryota; kingdom Viridiplantae; phylum Streptophyta; class Magnoliopsida; order Alismatales; family Araceae; genus Wolffia; species Wolffia australiana. Next base: position 13,328,687 of record NC_135850.1, on the reverse strand, counting down.
TTATCAGGAGATGACATTATCTGTTTTTTGCTCCTTTTTTTCAATTATCTTGGCTTTATTTGTTCAGGCATGTCGGAATTATCAGGAGATGACATTATCTGTTTTTTGCTCCTTTTTTTCAATTATTCTTGGCTCTATGCCTCGTAGGTTTTTGGGGATTCTTGTTTGTTTCCGTTTTTTTAATTGTTCTGAGTGAGGAGAGAGTTTTGAGACGTTTTGTTTTCAGGTACTGATGAGGGTATTTACGCTTGGGTTGCGGCCAATTATGCTCTGGGAACGTTGGGCGCCGACCCTGGGGAGACAACTGGGATAATTGAGCTCGGTGGAGCTTCTGCTCAGGTGCATTTTCTTTCAATCTTGACTTTATGTGGTTTGGAATGCTTGCACTGTTCGTTTCTTGGTGACATGTAGAAAATGTGATGATTGTGGCTCAAGTGAACAGGGAAGAGATATCACTCAGAATCACACATAAGAAAGAATTCTATTCAGTACTCTTAAATACCCACTTTATTTCTTCGTTTTCAAATGATATTTTAGGCTCATATTTATCCCTTGACCAGATCAAAGTGGACATCCCATTCCATTATTTCAGCTGCGATGGGCCAGTCCTATGCCTTATATGCCTCATGAATCGGTCCATGACCTAGACTGTTATGCTATGACATCGCACTTGCCATGCTAAAGCTGCCCCTGCGCCCTGCACCATCCCAAGGCATGCCGAATGATGTGAAATAGTTATTTGGGTTGTGTGAAGGCTCAAGCTCCATGTTAGGTTCTTCAAAGTATATCCCAGCATAGGCTCGTCTCACATCGACGACAATGTCATCAACCCTCATTGGCATCAACAGTTGACGTTGACAACTACAGGGTATTTCTATAAATTTGCACCAGCCATCAAGGTCAGCCATCAACTTAGTAACTTTGAATTTTGCCAATCCCGTCAACATTAACATCATCTTCAACATCAACCAGCCTTGTTGACAATGACAATGACACCAAAAGAAAGTGTAGAAATTTGAAGGTGATGGCAAGATTGATGCCTGCTGTATGTTGACACCATCAGCTGCATAACACCAACCAACATCAACAACACTCGTCAATGTTGTCCGACATCCCAAACCCTCGTCCACTATGTGGGCCATTGTCTTGGGGCAGAAGTGCCTTGTGTGTGGTGGCCCACACTGATGGTTTGAGCCACATCAATTCAGCGGTGTTGGTGCAGTGGAATGGAAGAAACCAGCGATATGCAATATTGATTAGGATGCTTCTAATGGTAGCCATATCTGATATCTGTTATCGGATATTGCGATATCCATTATCCAGAAAAATCTGAGACAATCCTATAATGGATAATGGTTTCAGGGTTGAAAAAATGAATGATGATAACAGATATCGTCAAGCAGATAACAATATCGGACACCGATATCCTTAAGCTGGATAAGGACAACAATTACAAACGATGAGGAGCTCAATAACTGATATCATTAAGCCTCTCTCTCTCACTGTCTCTTGCACTGCTCTCTCTAAATCGCTCTCAGTCTCTCTCGCTTGCCCTCCCGCTCTCTCTGTCTAATGCTCTTGCTCTCTCTCTTTCCCTCCCCCTCTCTCTCTGGCTCTCTCTCTCTCTTCCCCTTCCCCTTCTCTCTCTGGCTCACTCTCTCTCTCCCCCCTTCCCCCTCTCTCTCTGGCTCCCTCTCTCTCTCCCCCTTCCCCTTCTCTCTCTGGCTCGCTCTCTCTCTCCCCCCTTCCCCCTCTCTCTGGCTCTCTCTCTCCCCCTTTCCCCCTCTCTCTCTGGCGCTCTCTCTCTCTCTTCTTCCCCCTCTCTCTGGCTCACTCTCTCTCTCTCCTCTCCCCCCTCTCTCTGGCTCTCTCTCTCTCTCTCCCCTTCCCCTTCTCTCTCTGGCTCACTCTCTCTCTTCCCCTTCCCCTTCTCTCTCTGGCTCACTCTCTCTCTACCCCCTTCCCCTCTCTCTGGCTCTCTCTCTCCCCTTTCCCCCTCTCTCTCTGGCTCTCTCTCTCTCTCTCCCTTATCCTCTCTCTCTGGCTCTGTCTCTCCCCTCTTCCCCCTCTCGCTCTCGCTCTCTCTCCCCCCTTCCCCCTCTCTCTCTGGCTCTCTCTCTCTCTCTCCCCCCTTCCCCCTCTCCCTCTGGCTCTCTCTCTCTCTCTCACCCCGCTTCCCCCTCTCTCTCTGGCTCTCTGATAGAACCTGCAGTGATATGTACCGCAGAATGACCTTGCTAGGTCCGGAGTAACTCTTCCGATAAAATGCTTCGCTATAGTTAGGATGTTAGAGTCCGACTGCACGACTCGACGAACACCAGAACGTAGTGTAAGAACTATAACCACCGTACGATGCAAATCCGTAGAGAAAAAAAAAGAAACAGTAATCTCTCAAGTACGAAGGAATCAAACTATAAGAGTGGATAGCTGCAGGCGAGACCGGATCGGCTCCCTCCTTGTGAAGACGATGGGACGAGTCGAATCAACCCTTCCTCCTCGAGAGAATCTCTTCGTAACAACTTCTGATCGAATGCCTCCTTCTGCCTCTGCTGTTCCCACTTTATTCTCTTCTGCTCTTGGACTCCACGTTGGCACGTGACGTGGCCACTCTCTTATGCCGTTTGCTTTGATAAGTCCTGGGGAGGACTGTATCACTCTCTCTCTCCCCCCTTCCCCCTCTCCCTCTGGCTCTCTCTCTCTCTCCCCCCCTTCCCCCTCTCTCTCTGGCTCTCTCTCTCTCTCTCCCCCCTTCCTCTCTCTCTTCCTTCCCCCTCTCTCTGACTCTCTCTCTCCTTCCTGCTCTCTCTCTTCCTTCACTCTCTCTTCCTCCTTCTGTCTCTCTGTCTCCTTCCCACTCTCTCTCCTTCCAGCTCTCTCTTTCTCTCCGTCCCGCTTTCTCTCTCTCTCTCTCTCTCCTTATTGCTCTCTCTCTCTCTCTCTCTCTTTCCTTCACTCTCTCCCTCCTTCCCACTCTCTCTCTCCTTCTCTCTCTCTCTCTCTCTCTTCCCTCGCTCTCTCCCTCTCATCTGTCTGTCTCTGATTGTCGCTCGTTCTCCCTCACTCGCAATAGAGCAACCCACACAAGTATGTTATATCATTAATATGTTTTGATATCTGTGGACGATATTGGTTATCAAAACATAAAAATCTCAGAAATTGAGATACACATCTGGATGACGGATATGATTATGGGTAACCTAGATAATTTTTTTGTTATCCGTATTCAGATACCTCAATTGAATAATGGATAACAATAATGGAACTCTCGATAGCAAACGAAAGTGAAAAGATACTATTTCCAATATTGTTATCCATTATCCCTTTTTGTATTCATTATCCAACGGTAGCACCCTATCGTTGATGACTAAGGGCACCACAAACGTAGACATGGCTGCAGAATTGACCGCAGAGGCCATGATTCTCCAGATTGCATGGCTGCTGTGATTGGCAATCGCCTTTGTATTTTGCAGCCGTGGCAGGATTTGCAATCATCGAAAACCAGTGTGATGGTAAGTGTCCGTTCTCCAGCAGTGCCAAATGTTTGAACGTGCATTGATAGTGATTGTGCCAAAAGAAGAGGATATTGTGGTCATGGGGACCTTCCCCTGGCTTCTCCTTATGCATGAGTTGTGGAGGGAGCTGTGATGAAACGTATTGTCAATGGTTGTTGCCATGATTCCGCTAACCAGTTAAAACTAGAACTTATATTAGTTGCATTGGCATTCGATGGCAACAGAGCCAGCTCTGATGGCAGTTTCAGTGACGTCCGTTGTGGTCATATGATCACAATGTTTTCTGTAACATTGAAGATTGCACTGAGCTCCTCTGTAGCTCACCGTAGTGGTTGCATCATAGGTAGTAGCAGCAGATGTAACACAAATTGCAGCATTGGAGGAAGAGAGAGATATTGAAGAGCCAGAATCAGAGGATATTAATAAAGACAGTTAACAAGAGCCTCATCACCAAATGACTATTTCTCAATATAAATGAAGGATTTATGTATTTTCTTCTTGTTAACTGTCTTTATTAAAAGGGAAAATATCATGGAGGATAAGGAAAGGCAAAGATGCAGCTAGTAAGCTGAAATAACAAAATCTAAGCTGGAGGGGTTGAGAATCTTGTTGTCAAACCACAAATTGTGGCTTGGATTAGGGGGTTTGAACTGCACTTCTAGCTATCAGTAATACATATAACTGTCGAAAATTATTTCGACCTAGGATAAATATTTTATGCCTAAAGCTTTTCATGAAATGTGACTTCCTGTTTCACTAATTTAATGTGCTTTTCCCACGTGTTTTGTTTCCTTTATTCTTCCTCATGTTTGTACAGGTTACCTTCGTCTCGAACGAGCAGCTCCCTCCTGAATTCGTCCATGTACTTCGATTTGGGAAAGTTACATACAACCTTTACTCCCACAGCTTCCTCCATTTTGGTCAGGTGAAAAAAGCGAACAATTTTCTGAATTCATAGCATTCAAGGTGGACTGGTCTCCATTTAGGTTGCCTACAGTTTAAAATAGTTTTGCATATTTTTCTGATTAAGAAAGTTAGTAGCAGGAAATCATGGAACATGAATTGCATCTCTTGTAGACGTTTTATGCTTTCTGCAGTGTGGGTTGCTTTCATTGTAGGTTGCCTTCTGAATTGATCAACACATTAACTGTTTTTTTGTGTGTTCTCTTGGCTTGTTTACTGTCTTTGCATGCTTGGGTATTGTCAACTTCTAGCTGATCCTGCAGTCGTGGAGCTTCTCCACCTGTTCAAAACCTAGCCGCCAGAGAGAGAGAGAGAGAGGAAGGGAGAGACAGTTTCAACAAAAGAAAAAACCTTAACGATTCAAAAGGTTTCCCAGTATTTAAACTGGGTTTACAGTTATTGGGTCTCGCAGACCCAGTACGATGGATCCGCAATCATAAGGGTATTTCTACAATAACAAGACTTATAGGGTTTAATAAAAGAAAGTAAAAATAAAAGAAAATTGAAGGAGGGAAGTGGTGGCTGTCTGCTGACACCCCCCCCTCAAGCTGGGAGATATATATTCTTCATGCCCAGTTTGCTCGTCAGCCTTTGAAATATGCTTCCAGGTAAGCCTTTGGTAAGGATGTCTGCTGCCTGATCTGCTGACTGGACATACTTTATCTTGATTATGCCTTCATCAATTTTCTCCCAGATGAAGTTTCTGTCATTCTCGACATGCTTTGTACGACCATGTTGAACAGGATTATGTGCAATATCGATAGCTGACTTGTTGTCGCAGCGAAGTATAATTGGTCCTTCTTGGTAAGCTCTCAAGTCTTCCAGTACTCCTTTTATCCAAAGTGCTTCACATATTCCTTTGGCTAATGCCCTGAGTTCGGCCTCAGAGCTCGATCTTGACACAACATCTTGCTTCTTACTTCTCCATGTAGTAAGGCTTCCTCCAATAAAGGAACAATATCCTGATGTCGATCTTCTATCTAGGATTGATCCTCCATAGTCTGCATCGGTGTACATTTCTAGAGACGTATCTCCCCTTCCTTTAAACAGTAGGCCTTGTCCAGCTGTACTTTTCAAATATGACAGGATTCTGTGTGCCGCATTCAGGTGAGGTTCCCTTGGGCTATGCATGAATTGGCTCAGAACTCCCACCACAAATGCTATGTCTGGTCTTGTATGACTCAGATATATCAGATTACCAACTAAACGTTGGTACTGATCTTTGTTGACCGGGGCAGCATATTCACAAGTACTAGGCTTAATGTTTGGATCAATTGGAGTTCTCGAAGGTTTGCACTCAGCCATCCCTGTCTCATATAAGAGATCTAATGTATATTTCCTCCGTGAAATAAAAATCCCTTCATCAGAATAAGCAATTTCAATTCCCAGAAAATACCGTAGTTGGCCAAGAGATTTAATATCGAAAAACTTGCTCAGCTGGCTACTCAGGTGCTGGATCTCTTCATAATTATCACCTGAAATTATGATATCGTCAACATACACCAAGAGGATCACAATTCCTCCCGAGGTGGAATGCTTGACAAACAGAGTATGATCCCAGTTACTTTGCCTATAGCCCATTTCTTTCATAGACGTAGAGAATCTTCCAAACCAAGCTCTGGGTGATTGTTTTACCCCATATAGAGCTTTCTTCAGACGGCACACCTTCCTTCCCCCTTGTTCACCATTATATCCTGGGGGTAAGTCCATATATACCTCCTCTTCAAGGTCACCATGTAGAAACGCATTTTTAACGTCATATTGGTGCATCTACCATCCCAACTTCGCAGCCACTACTATGAGCATTCTTACAGTGTTTAACTTCGCCACAGGAGTAAATGTCTCTTTGTAGTCAATTCCATATGATTGAGTATAGCCTTTGGCGACCAGTCTAGCCTTATAGTGCTCAATTGAGCCATCTGAATTATATTTGATGGTATATACCCATCTACAGCCTACTATCTTCTGGTTGCTTGGCACAGGCACTACCTCCCATGTGTTATTCTTTCGTAATGCTTCCATTTGTACTTCGATTGCTTCTCTCCATCTTGGTATCTTCATTGCCTCTTCAACATTAATTGGTATATCTTCTTTGTCAACATTGGTAAGGAATACATGATAGCTTGGAGTGACTCTTTCATAGTCAACAACATGTGATAGGGGATACCTGCCATGCTGAGTGCATGTATGCTTCCCTTTTCTTAGGGCAATTGGCCAGCCCAGATCTTCATCCTGTAATCCTTCTTCGACCGATATCTCCTCATCAACAATGGGACTATCTGCTCCTCCTCCAGGCTGTGAAGTATGTGTAGGGGAACTCTCTGCATTATCGTCTCCAGTAATAATTTGACCTGATCCTTGTCCTGATGCTTGAGTTTTATTCAGCCATTGGCTCTCCTGACCTGTTGTAGATCTCATGTTGTAGTCATCTTCTTTTTCATTACCCTTTGTTTTAAGGGAATCTGGAACATGCCCCAACTCCGCTCCATTATTGTTGCTTGATTGGCTGTAGTACATATTGTCTTCATTGAAGGTCACATCTGCAGAGATAAAGAAATTCCTCAAGATTGGGCTGTAGCATTTATATCCTTTCTGGGTAGGTGAGTATCCCAGAAACACACGCTTAATTGATCTTGGAGTGAGTTGCTACTAGGGTTATGAACATGAACAAAATCTGTACAGCCAAAGACTCTTAGTGGAATGGATGAACTTATCTTGACCTCTAGAAAATACCTTGACATCAATTCAAGGGGGCTTTGATTTTCTAGTTTTCTGGAGGGAAGTCGGTTAATCAAATATACAGGTGTAAGAATGGCATCTCCCCAGAATTGACGTGGAACTTGGCCTTGGAAGAGTAATGTCCTGGTAGTGGCAATCACATGCCCAATTTTCCTTTCTACAATCCCATTCTGCTGAGGAGTATTTACACAAGAAGACTCATGAATTATACCCTGATCACTGAAATAGGTGGTCAATAAACTGTTAAAATAATCTTTGGCATTGTCAGATCGAAATTTTTAATCTTGATTCTTTATCATTGTGCAAAAATCTTGAATAATCTTGGATGCTTCAGACTTATATTTAAATAAGTGTACCCATGTATTCTAGTACAATCATCAATGAGAATAAGAAACCAGCTCTTCCCTTTGATAGATGGAGTTCTGCAAGGTCCCCAAATATCACTATGAATCATATCAAACGGACGATGCCTCCTTTCACTACTGCCAGAAAAAGAAGCTCGCTTAAGTTTTCCAAACGGACATGCATCACAAAATAAGTTTGATAAACCACTGGTTTTTACACAACTAGGAAATGTCCTTTTCCAAACATCAACAGACAGATGTCCAGTTCTAGAATGCAAAAGTTTGACTTCTTTAAACTTCGCAGGTTCTGCGACTATGCTCCCTTTTGTTGTAGATTTGGAGCTTCCCACCATCAGAGCATCTCTAGGATTATCTTCCACTTGAATAAGCCCATTCTTCCTCTTAACAGATCCAATCCTTCGGTTGAGTACCTTGTCAAATAAGAAACACTCATCAGAATTTAAGACCATAGCACATTTAATATCTTTCACTAGCCGTTGAGGAGAAATGAGTTGTGCTCGCAGTCCTGGCACATGCAATACTTCTCTGAGAAGTCCCAGGTGATTGATGTGGACTGTTCCGATTCCGGTTACAGGAAGTACCTGTCCACCGGCAGTGATAACCTTCCTTGGAGTGTAACACAAGGAGTATGTGGTGAAAATATGCCTGCTTGGGGTCATGTGATCTGTTGCCCCTGAGTCGACTATCCAGTCTAAATGGAGAGGAGATGAGTAAAAACTGTTGAAATTAGATGATCACCTGATCTCACCATAGACGTAGAGCCGAGCATACTCTTCAGCCTTTCAACTTCTTCTTTTAGGATGCTTAGTAAGCTTCCTGGCGTAGCTTGAGAGATCTTTCGATCTTCTGAGCTTGTTTCTTCAAAATCATCCTTGGCTTCTTCCTGGGAGGTAGCATTGTTTGCTTGACCTGTGCGTGTCGGTCTTCCATGTAGTTTCCAACATTGGTCAATATTGTGATTTCGTCTCTTGCAGTACTTGCAGAATAATCCATCCTTTGGTTGGAATTTTTTATTCTTCTGACTGTTCTGGGTCGGTGGAGTCTTTTGTGGCACCGTCTTGGACATAAGACTTGTGCCGCTATCTCCCGTCAGCGGTTCTGAAGCCACACCGAAACTCTCTTCTTCTTCACGAATAAGTCGAATAGCTTCTTCGAGGTCCGGCACCTTTTCTCGGTTTAGAATTTGGCTTCTCACAGCTTCATACTCACTATTCAGACCCATAAGGAATTTATATAATCTGTCCTTCAATACATAAGCCCACTCCTCAGAATTTAGATTCCTCACAGGACGATAGTGGTCGATCTCTCTCCATATAGATTGCAGCTCATTGACATAGGACGTTACGTTTCTCTCGCCCTGAGTCAGATTGGCTGCCCTGGTCACCAAGCGATAAATCCTCCAGTCTCTACCCATGGAGCTTCCTTTCTGTGCATGATCCCATATGTCTTTTGCTGTCTTAAGAAGCAGATAATTTTTATACTCTTCTCCAGCCATACTTCGTAGGAGCTATGCACGAATCAATGCATCCTCCCGTTTCCAGACTTTGTATCCCGGATTTGTAGGATTCCTGGAAACAAACAAATGATCTGAGAGATCCATACATTCTAAAATGAGCTCAATGTATTGGCCCCAATGTAATGTGTTGAGTCCATCATATCGTAGCTGCTCTGGGACACCAGGAAAAATGATCTGGGTAGACCGATCATATTCTTGGATCATCTCTGGCATTCTTCTGACTCCCTGTGTTGTCCCGGAGCTAGCTCGATCTTCCAAGTCAGCTATAGGTTGATCCTTCTCCCTCCTTTCAGATGAATCCTACTCTGTCACGTTTCGGACAGGGTGGAAGAATAGTTTGGCAGTCAATGTAGGGTCTCGCCTGTGGAATGCAGATCCTTGCGAGGCTCTGATACCATGTCAACTTCTAGCTGATCCTGCAGTCGTGGAGCTTCTCCACCTGTTCAAAACCTAGCCGCCAGAGAGAGAGAGAGAGAGGAAGGGAGAGACAGTTTCAACCAAAGAAAAAACCTTAACGATTCAAAAGGTTTCCCAGTATTTAAACTGGGTTTACAGTTATTGGGTCTCGCAGACCCAGTACGATGGATCCACAATCATAAGGGTATTTCTACAATAACAAGACTTATAGGGTTTAATAAAAGAAAGTAAAAATAAAAGAAAATTGAAGGAGGGAAGTGGTGGCTGTCTGCTGACAGGTATCTCGCTCATATCTTCTGGACATTGATTTCTTTTTTTATCATTCCGTCACGATCAGACCCATTTCACTTGGCCAGCCTTTTGGTCCTGTGACTGTAATCTTCCCATGTTTTGGTTTTTGGTCAACCCAACCCTACTAAGTGGCAGACTCGTCTTTACTCTTCTATGTGTTCCTTTGAAACAGGGTGGCTCCTTCTCTCTTCTTCCCTCAGTATCTCAGTCCCGTTTCTCCCTCTACAATCCTCGTCCTCGTGATTGTCTCTTCTTCACTGCATCTTCTGGTGGCTCATCCCTGATCAATCCCTACCTCCTCTGTTCAGCCTCTTCCCTGATCATTCCTGGAACTCTCCCATTCGTATCCCTCTTGAACCCCATCCATCTATATCCAATTGAGATTTTCATTATCCGAATTACACCGTAAACAATATGACCAGCTGGTACGTGTCATATTTCTGAATCTCAGACTCCATTTTTGAGCTAATCTTCATATGTGAAAGAAAGGGACGGATTGAGAGGCAAAGAGAGATACAAATACAGAGAGAGGAAAAAAGTGAGAGAGCAAACGAGGGAGAAAGTAAGAGAGGTCGAGCAAAAGGGAGAGAAAGTAAAAGAGGGAGTGTGAAATTGATTCAATCCTGATACACAACAGTGTATCGTAGTCCAACAACAACCTTGAACAAATCTTGAATTGCAAATCCTCTAGGGCATGACCAATAGTAGAATCCAAAATAAAACGAATAGTATCAATGTCACATTGGATAGAAGAAGAAAACGATGAGAAGATAGATGGAGAAGGATCTCCCTCCAGGTCAATCTTTCCCCCTCAGGACGCAGTCGCCCGCTGCTCCGGCCTCCGGTCTCTACGACTGTCCTGATCTTGTCAAACAAACTCCCTGCCCTTGTCTTGCTCAGCTTGCTCTTTTAAAGGGTCTCTCACGTGCAGGCCCACACATGCCTGCAACTAACTTTCATTGTCTTTGGGCCCTCTCTGGTATTTTCGTGTGAGGAATGTATCAGATCCCAACTCTGGGCTTGTATTGGAACTAGGGTGGGGTCGAGACGAGGTAGACGTTCCTGGGGTAATGAGGAGAAACGGGAATGATCTGATGAGGGGTCGAACGGACGGGCCAGGGATAGACCAGGGACGAGCCACCTGAAGACGCGGTGAGGAAGAGAATCACGAGGGCCAGGGATCGTTGAGGATATTTCAGTAATTTTTCCATCAGCATTTTCGTTTTAATTTCTTGTTTAGCCCTACCTTATGGCAAAACAATATTGAAGAGCAAGCCAACCAAAAGATAATAAGACTGATGACAGGCCAGTTCATGATGCGACAGTCCAGAAAATTTTGGGGTGTAATGATAGAAATATAATGCAGGTAAAAGAAGAAATCACCGGATTCTTGATCGCTGAGAGAAATATAAGCTCCGAATGCTTTATCTCCGCCTGCAGGAACTGCAGCAGGGTTGAACTTACAAGAAAAACTGGGCCTCGCTCTCAGACCCTAGCTCTTGGTCATGCGGGCCAACCTTAATGAAGCTTGAGTTTGGCTCAATCAGATCAAATCCCATGTCTCTGCAGTCCTGTAGCCATCCTAGGTTATGCATCAGATTTCAAAATGAAAAGTCAAAGAGGGAGACCAGGCCTAGACGAGGAGAGGGGAGACAAGAACACTTCATTCTTCTTCTTCTTCTTGGCTGCCCTCCTAAAGGGAGGGCATCCCTATTTAAAGGAATTCCATAATAGCCAACTGACTGAAATACCCCTGTGGGCTAACATGACAAAACTACCCCTAGATAGCTTGAGGTTCCTACCAAGGATCCTATCAGAAATCAAGGCATAGAGATTAACACAAAGCAATAGAGAGAGAGAGATAAAGGAAGTAAGACAGAGCAATTGAGTAAGAGAGAGGTGTAGATTTTTTATATGTTTGAATCCTCATTTCCAAGTCATGAAAGTCAACCAAGGGTCTTACAGACCGAGTCAATTTCTTTCTGCCCCATTTCTCCTAGTGCCCTATAGAATAATAGATCCTTTCAACCATGCCAACCTCTAGTCAATGCATGATTACAGTTGTCCACACAACCTTTGATATTTTCAGTGCAGTTTGCATGGTTTTAATGAACTTCAAAATGTTTCTATCCATTTCAATTTACCGTTGTTATTTAATTGCTACATACCTTTAATATCTTGAGCTTCAGTGGGCCTGATTGTTTTCCCAGAGAAACTATGTTCCTTAAGGGACAAGGCTTGTTCACAGTTCATAAGATTTGTGTTTTCTGCAGAATGCTGCTCACGAGACTTTTCATAAAATTCTGAGTTCAAGAGAGAGAAACTCAGGTAAATGACTCCGGCATCAGTTTTTAGAGCTGTTGATGAAACTCATTAATTGATTCGCTATTTCTGTCCCCATATTACTGTACATGATTTGCCTGCGGGAGCACTTGATCCTTCATGAACTACTAAACAATGTTTAAGTGCAGACAAAACATCTTCTACTGTCAGACGCTTGGCGGATCCCTGTGCCCCAAAAGGATTCTCCAAAGGCCTGGAATCAGTTAGTAGCCAAGTAATTGCAACGGGTAACTTTTCAGAGTGTAGATCAGCCGTCCAGGACCTGCTTCAGAAAAGGGAAGGTACCCAGCCTCATGATTTTCCTCATCTTTCTTCAGTTAATCTCCAAAGTCAATGTTTGAAGAAGGTTTATTCAGAATAAATTCCCTGAAGTTCCTGTTCTCAGTTGTCTGGGCTTCTTGTCTCATTTAATAAGTGTTCATTTTCTTGATTCTTGCTGATACTTTTCTATAACCCCAAGGGTATATTGGGCATTTAATCCTATCGGGTCATTTTGAGCATTTTTAGGCAAGTTTTCCCTTTCCCTTTAAATTGTGGTAGCCCTCTCCATGGGAGAATCAATTCGAATAGTTGTGTTTGGGTATCTATCCTAAGGTTTGGCAAAGGCATTCTCGTTGACCTTAGCTCCTTCCCCTCAACCACCAACAAATCCACTACCTCCCTGTGATCGTATCTTATAAGACCCCCGAAGATGTAGATGGTCGAAAAAGCCAAGAATTTCCCTACACAAAAGATAAGCGTTCTTGAAAGGGGTAACAGCAACAATATGATCCCCTTGGATCAATGTACGGTGGAAGAGAATAAGAAGTGAGTCAGCACTGAGGAAGAAAATGGAAGAGGAAGAAGGAATGGGGAACAATAACCAAAGCAACGCCGGATCAGCTCTTGCTCTTCTGGTCAGGAGGATCTCCCGCCAGCCTTCTCGCCTGTGCGATATGAACATCTGAAAAACTGCTCTGATCTGGACAAAATCTTTATTTACAGTCTTCTTGATCCCGCCCTTATTATTATGGCTTCCGCACGTGTTTTACCAGTTGGCACGTGCGAGCTCCCTCCTCTTATGCCTTCTCTAATATGTCTTCATACAGTCCTTGTCAGTATCTCCGGATCTTCAGCTGGTTCCCTCGGCATCAATCATTACCCTATTCCAGATTGAGTCGTCTATTTCTATCTCGTGAATCATCTATCTTCATCAAATGTTGAAAGATTTGATCAATAGAATATCTGGAATAGGTAACGAATCTACCAGTTGGAATGTTAGTTACATCTAGCAGATGTTTATTTCAAATCGTTTTGCAGAGGACTGTGCGTACAAGGAGTGTCGTCTGGGATCAGCTTTTGTTCCTGCATTGCATGGGAGGTTCTTGGCCACGGAGAATTTCTTCTTCACCTCCAAGGTGCTGAGGGAGTAGACAATTAGTCTGACTCCTGGATTCTTCCTGACTTAATAAATTATTTTGAAACGGGGTTTTGCTCATCTCTTTTTTCTTTTTTATTAAAGTTCTTCAGGCTGGGCCGAAAAGCTATTCTCTTGGATTTCA
>NC_135850.1:12055000-12085000 GCF_029677425.1 Wolffia australiana | reverse complement strand
GAGGGAGAAAGAGAGGGAGAGAAAGAGATTGAGAGAGAGAGATAGAGAGAGAGAAAGAGAGTGAGAGAGAGAGAGAGAGAGAGAGAGAGAGAGAGAGAGAGAGAGAGAGAGAGAGAGAGAGAGAGAGAGAGAGAGAGAGAGAGAGAGAGAGAGAGAGAGAGAGAGAGAGAGAGAGAGAGAGAGAGAGAGAGAGAGAGAGAGAGAGAGAGAGAGAGAGAGAGAGAGAGAGAGAGAGAAAGAGAGAAAGAGAGAGAGAGAGTTAAATTGTGGCCATGGAGGGGGGCGCGTGGTGGTGTGCGTGAGCTGATGAATGGCACTCTTAAATTTCGTCGCATCGTGTTCGCCGTGCTTCTCTCTGATACAAAGCCTTCACTATTCCTTCGCCGCTGCCATTATTACTTGCCGCGCGAAGGCCCTGCCCGGTACAATTCTTTAGGAAGATAAAGCAGCTTCACCCCCTATAAAAAAATAACAATAACTGAGCAGCTTTCTATCCCTCCGACATAGTTTCTTGAGTTTCTGCCTCCTTTTCATACTTGAGTTAAGGCCTTTTTGGAGAGATGGTTCATCTGAGTAGAGTTTTCACTGAAATCAAAGCTGGGTGGGAGAACGAAAAGCCAACCTTTTCTCCCTCTCATATTGCTTTTTGCCGTACCTTGTAGTGGAGAGATGGCCCATCTGAGCAGGCTTTGCACTGAGATCAATGCTCGCAGTGGCAAACGAAAAGCTAACTTAGATAGATGGATAGATAGATAGATTGATAGATAGATGGATAGATAGGTAGAGAGATAGATAAATATATAGGTAGGTAGAGAGAGATCATGAATTCAGAAATATATGGATCGTGAAGTGCCCAAGACTCCTTGAGATTCATGTTTAGTGATGTATTGGGTTTTATTATTGTTGTTGTTATGTTGATTGTGTTTAAATCTGGTTGGTTGAGATTACTTGGTATGGTAATATCTTTCCTTTTGAGGGGTTCGTGTTTATCTTTGAGCAGAGTGACTTGTTATATTATTGGGTTTTCAGATGTGTTTTAATTGGTTATCCTGGTGCAGTCACATTTGATTGTGTTTTTAGTCTTCAATTATGTGTTTTCTGTTTAGTTGTCTCATTTTTTGAGTTAATTTACTATTAGAATTCGCCCTGCAGGACTGATAATTTGTCAAATTCTCTATTTCCCTTTCTCCCTCCCTCCCCCCCTCTATTCTCGCTATCTCTTGAGTCAGTTAATGTGTGAATTAATTCCATTATGTTTCTAGGCAATGTTGGCAATGTGTTTGCTATGAAACATTTTATTAAAAAATAATTTATAATATTTGAAATTGATATCAAATGTCACAGATCTATTCTTGAAAAAAAATGTATAGGCTTTTTGTTTTTCACAAACCAAAATTTTTAATGACTGAAAATCATTTTTCATGTCAAAATAAGGTATTTGACTTTATTCAAAGATGGGGACTTAGAATGAATGACATGATTTAAGGCTACTGGTTTTCATGTTTTCTGCATTCTTCCAAATAAAAATGTTACTTTGAATATGAGAGATGGATCCAACTAAAACATACTTACCAGAAAAAATATTACAAGCCATAATCCAGAAAGTTGTGAGATTGTATTACAAGTAGACAAATAGGCAACGTAATGATGAACTTCTGTTAGGAGAGCTCACTTTATAGACTCAATGCCAGAAAATTGATAGATAATTAAGAAACCTTGGATATAGAATAAGGTGAGATACAATCCATTACTAACTCATGTCTAATCAAATCTCAATGCATCATCTGCAATTCACCTTCAATGATGTGATGAAAGCTTGCATTTTCTCCTCTTCTGTAAGGACGTTTAGTGTAATTAATAAAGGGACAAAGGAACTGAAAAAAATGGATGATGATGAAAACTTTAAATAAATGCCATTATGATAATTAAATTGATTATGTTTTGATGTGTGTCCTACTTAGGGTTTTGTATGGTTATTTTAGTAGATTCAGTCCAAATTTTATCAACCATGATAAAATGCATGAACACTTTAGGCAATAATTGATGATGAAATTGACAATGGAATTAAAAAGGTCAAGCTCTTTGTCATTTAGCTTGTGAAATGGCTTTGTAGGTTTAGTTAGATATATTGAAAAATTTCCTATATAAACAAATATGATTAAAATATAATTTATTGACATGGATATGTGAGAAACAATTCTATGTCAAGACCAAGTTTTATTGATTTTTTTTCTTAGATTCAAAACTTACAATAAACATACAATGTTGCACAATAGTAACTTACTATTATAAAAGTATGGTTTATTCATTATTTAATTATGAAAAATATGCATATAACTTGTGGATAATTTTGGCCTTTTTATGGCCACCATGGTGAATTTATTATGCAAAGAGTATTTTATTGTGGAATGTTCCACTATCATGCATAAATCGATAGTTGATAGGAGAAAATTATTAAATATGATATCTATAACATTTCACTTCACACATTATTTTGAAAATATTTTCCTATTTATATCTCAATATTTACCTTGCGTCAAAATATTCAGAAATTTTTTCCCTCATAAACATCAAGATTTCTCCTATTTAAGCTGCAAGCTAATACATATCATTCTTCAAAGTTATGTTTATGAAAATAACCTTTATTTGTGTCTTCATCTTAAGTTTATAGTTCAATTTTATTTAGCTCATTCTTCTTAAAAATTTCTTAGTATCTCATTTTTATCCTCAAAAAACCTCCTCAATGTATAAAAACCAACAAAAGATGACAAAAAATTACAGTACATCATCATCCTTCATAGATGAAGCATGCTAATAAGTAAATGTCTTTAATAATTACATGAAAAGTGATAAAATTTAAGTTTATAAATTCTTCTATAAATATCTAAGATGCAGGTTATGAAAAATATCATGATGAAGTTTTACCCGATTGAATGATTAAGATATGATTTTTGTGTTTGATAGTATCAACAAAGTTACATAACGTAAACTACACCAGAAATGGAGAGGAGGTAAGGGGATAAAGAATAAGAAGTGAAGAGCCTTGAACAATTCTGGCATGGGTGAATTTCATTCAAGGCCTTCCCTTATTTTTTTCTAAGTAGATATGATTCATAAAAATCTTGGAACTTTAAGTATATCATTTGAGGTCCAAAATACCACTTGTCCTCTAGGCCTGCGTATTAGTTTAGTTAACGAGTCTAGTGGCCTACTAAACTTTATGGACCTTCTAAATTAATTAACTATATCATCATATAGATTATTTAATGTTGGATCAATTTAACCTAACTGATAGGTTGAGTTTCCAACCTATGGGGTGCCAAGCTACACCTTGTGTTATAGAAGATACAAAGGAGTGGGTATAGACTCACTCATGGATACTCTTTTTCATCGGTTATCATGTATGTATAGTCCCTCATTCACTTGATACTTCTACGATGTCTTCTGGTATGGTGAACCGTCAAACTCTAATTGTTCATCCATGTTATTACTGATTTGTAGGGAGTGTCCAAATAATATCTGTCTGATATCCGATAGTGGACAACTGATATCTCAAACCCAAAAAACATAGGACGGTGTCTGATATCTGATATCTGATGATATCCATTCTTTAGATGTATACGGATGATAATATTAATTTTAGGGGTTTTAAATAATTGTTGGCAATTGAGATTATTCAATAAAAATATATTTAACTGTACTTAAGAATACTTAGTTAGTGATGAGAAAATGTCATCTCCACAAGGAACAATGATTATGGAATTAACTTCTTATGATAGTGATGATCAACGAGAGAGTAGATGAAGACGAGAGTACAGGATATGAGCTAGTGATATCGAGTAATATGTTAATTTAACCATGAATAAGTGCAAGTGAAGAGTATGATGATGGTCGAGTGTGTGAACGATTGTAGTGGCTGAATGTAGGACGGTGTGATGGAGAGGATAGAAGGACTAGATAAGAGAATATAATTGAGTAAATTGTGAGTGAAAATATGGTGAAAAGCACTAATTAAGCAAACTATGGTGTCGAAAAAGGAGCAACGTAAGGCGAATATACTTAGCTTAGATCCTTACGTGTCGCTAGGATCATGGTGATTTATGAGTGTATGTAAGTTCCCACTCTTCTCCAATGCTTCTCCCCACATACTTAGGATCATGGTGATTTATGAGTGTATGTAAGTTCCCACTCTTTCAATCTGGCCTCACAAATACGAAGCAAGGTTCAAGATAAATTTCACAATGATCCAGACCTCTATTTATAGATAAGAGGTTATGGATGGAAAGAGAAGATGAAGAGGAAGAAATGTTGAAAATCTCAGCTCAATTGGAGTTGTAGATCAAAAGTTATGGCTGTTTGAAGTTGAGCCAATCCTAGCCCTTGATTTCCTTCTCTCTCCTTGATAGTGTGCTCGTTTTGTGTTTTCATTAAGAAGTCAAAACCTAAAAGACCTCTTTATGAAAAAAGGACAATGAAAAAACAAGATAAAAAGCCTAAAAGAGCTCTTTCTCGAGGCTGAAGTGGCGGCGCGTCAACAAGCACCACGTAGGCCTTCTTCTGATAGAGCACACCAGTCCAACCCACTAGAGACATCTTCGGAGCCACCATCATTGTCACCGACAGCCCGCCAGTCCGTGTCAAGCCCAATTGACACGCCAAGGCATCAGTGAAGACACACGGGTTCAATTACCCTGGGTAAAGCATGTCTGTAATCTTCGCATTTTGATCTTCGTCGGTTCATGCTCATTCGATTCATCACTTTACCGTGTTTGTTCTCGTTGTGTCCATATCCATCCTATTGTATGTTGTGTCATTTTTGGGGTCAATTATTTTCAAAAATGTATTTTATTTTGTTTTAAAATGGGGCCCCAAATCATAAAGGCCCCATTATGGACCCTTTGTAAGGGCCCATCATGGCCCTATATAAGGCCATGATGGGCGCCAAGACAGTTAGAGATCTATTTTGCAATTTGTGGAAGTTATTGTTGGTCTAGATCTCTCGTAGAAGAAGGAGACATGAGTGAAAGAGGAAAATAAGCAACGAGGAAGAGAAGTAGGTGGGGGAAAAAAATATGCGCCACCGATGTCCATCGGAGCCCACGGACGCATGAGGACCCGAATGTTTCATCGCGTCCCTCACCTTGCCCAAAGGTCGGTCTTGATCGTGTGTTGGTCGTCCTCCTCGCCCTCCCATTGCACGGTTGAGACGTGTTTGCCCAAACTACCGGGGTGCCCTGCTACTATGGCGATCTGTGCTTTGGAATGTTGGAACCCTACCGCGATGATCAGGAGTGCCTCCGTGAGATCGCATCGCACTCGTGGTTCTCTGTTGATGCGCGGACATTTTCCGACATTGCGTGTGTGCGTTGTGAGCGTGTTGACCAATCTGTGCAATCAAAATGCCTCCGATAACACTTGCGCCCCACCATGCCGCATGAACGAAGCCACACCACTAAAGCCTTCTGACGAGGACCCTGCGCTCCTCCTGTACGCACGTCACTTAGCGTCGCGCATGACCGACAATCACCGCCAGTCTAGGCTGCACTACCCAGACAACGATGCCGCTGGGTGCCGTGGCCACCGTGTTGCACCAAGACTTCATGGTGGACGCTGCCTTGCTTGGCCAATAAGCATCCTATCTTTGTCCATGGATCCTCTTGCAGGTGCTGACCGAACCCACGACTATCCTTTTTTTTTGCCAACACAACCAACCGGCCACTCTCCTCCTCGAGTTGCCGCCAAGTTGGCTCAAGTCCAATTTCATGCCTTTCCCTTGCACCACCTCCGTTGCTACTTGTGCCACCGGTCGCAATCACCCTCCTACACAAGCGCCACCAATGGGCGAATTCCACTCCGGATTGCGGTGTTTGCCATTTTGTCGAGCTGCTCCGTAGGTTTGCTGCATGCATGTCACTGCCCGATCTCCCATGCTCTGCCACAATGTCGCCCGCTGTCATTCATTTATGTGGCCTGACTCCGCCCACAGTGACCATCTTTGAGGTCGCCTGGTCAAGTTTGGTTGACTAAATGAGCCACAACTTGTCGTGTGCTTCCTGCTCCCTCGCCTCCGACCTTACGACATTACACTCCTATGCCGTGTCACTGCCACCATTCGAGTCAAGCCATTCCCACCTATGGTATGCCTCTCTGTTCGTCTATTCACACCGGTCCATGCACTAATGAAGACATTGATGATGAATGATATCACCGACGAGGTACATCATCTCCTTTGCTCGTTAGTTACATTACTTTCTCCAGTATATTTTTCAGCTGCACTCCACGACGCTCGAGTAGGAATTAGGTGAGAGACTATATCAAAAAAATTACGTCACGAGTGAATTCGTAGGTACGGTTCAAGCCCTCCTGTTACGTGCCAGTGCCAACTAAATTATTCCGCTTGACATCGGGCCGTCGTTGCTCCAATGAGGGTTAGAAGGTAACCCTCACCGTCTCCGGTCGTCCACCCCAGAACTCGGAGCTCAGGGAATTCCAATGAGACGGGGCATGCACGTACATCTACCTAAGGTTCACGTCATCACGTAGTTGCATATCCTATAGGGAATTATCCGTTGGACGACACCATTGATGACGTCCCACATCATCTTCTTTCTTCTTTTTTTTTTTTCTTTTGTTTTAAATGTTTGGACGTGAGCGTGCGACGTCATCCTGCACCATAAGCAAACAGTACGTGTTAGTTATTAGTGGGATCATTGCTTCGCGAATCGTGAAGTGGTGATTGCTTGCTTAATGATTGGCTAATGCCAATCATCATAGAGCGCTATAATTCATCACCGTTCGACGAATCGAACGGCGACACGTGGTGGGGTGAAATAAAAAGGTACATATACTTTAAAATAAAAGCCCAAAAAATACGTATAATATATATTTCTGATGGAAATATATGTGGCCAGCAACCCAATCACACATTTCACATCTCGTTCCATCTTCATTAATAGAATATATTCATTATAATGCATGTGTGATGCTTATAATGAAGTCCATGAATACATGAACGGACTTAGTGAATTATGATGAGATCTTAATACGGAGATCACTGGTCTTTAAGCATGTGGTCTAAATATTCCCTATTCGAAGGATACATGAGAAGGACATCAAAGTATCCGGATATAATAGCACTATCTAGCCTCACTCATATGATGGATGTTCCCGTAGCCATTAGTGTGGAGACACTAAGGATAGATAGTGAGTTCTTTAGTGGAAAGAGTTCACTGAATTGATCCATACAGATCCTTGAATGGTATTATACCAAACTGTCAATCAGGTTGATTCACGTCATGGTTGTGTAAGTGGTCCTTAGACTTGAGACACCAATGACATCTTGTCGACGAATGGTTGTACTTTGGCTACATGCAATGTGTCTCTAATCATGGGATTCTAAACAGTCTTAGTTTGGGTACATCAAGAAGTTTACGAAGACGATTGAGTGTTCAAGATGGGATCGTCCACCTTCAGTAAGAGGGACAGCTCAAGGAAGATGATGCGATGAAGTGCTTGGCCAAGGCAGTGAAATATCAGAGACGAGTTCTTCGATGATTTTCGAATGCATCAATACTAACTCAGATGACCGATTAGGGTTTGACAGTTGACCATAACCTAAGTCATCTAAGGAGCATCAAGTGGATGACGGATTGTACATACACGGTAACTGATGATTAACAGGTTCCATGAGTGAGTTGATACACACTCCTTTGTATCTTCTAGGACACGAGGTATAACTTGGCACCCCACATGTCTAAGACTCGACCTATTGATTGGGTTAAATCGATCTGATACTAATTAATCTATATGATGATATATTTAATTAATTTGGAAGGCCAATAAAGGTTGTTGGGCCGTTGGAGTCATTAACTAGACTAATACATGGGCCTAGAGGGTCACACGCAAATGGCCTTTTGAATGTTGGAAGATATACTTAAGTTTTGGGGGTTTTTATGAAAAATACACACTTAGTATAAATAGGGGAAGGCTCTGAACGAAATTCACCCAGGCCCGAATTGTTCAGGGGCCTTCCCTTTCTTCTCCACTCTCCCCACACCCCCTCTCCATGCCCGATGCAATCGGAGCGGCATGATGACGTTGGTGGAGGTAGAATGGCGCTCATCAAGGAGGAGGAGATTCGATGTGCTGAGGATCGCGTGAATATGTCTAGAGGCTGCACACATGAGCAGCTCGAGTCTTCTCACTCCGGGATTCAAGAAATCATGGATGCTATCTGTGGGAAGGTACTTCGTTTAATGTTTTTGTTGATGCCGTTTGATTCATTCAAGTTTTCCGCTGAGAATCATTTTTATTTATTCATTCATGTCAATTCCTCTAGAAACCAACAATTTTGACTTAGAAAAATCATACCTTTCCACATTTAATGTCAAAATTCCAGAAAAATCATATTTTGTCTCAAAAATTACATTCTTTTAGGATCTATTGTTAGAGAAATCCCCAAAAATGTAGAAAATTCAGAAAATCATTCTAAAAATATATTAATCATTTTACGATTGATAGCATGCAAATATGAGTGATCTAATGTAAATATGATGAAATTAATGTAATAAATATGCATGTTATCAGACCCTCCCAACTTAAACCATTGCTAGTCCCTTAGCAATAGTTTTGAAGATACCTTGGGTTGTTACTCACATTGTGATCTTAGAAACGTGGATAAAAAGTGTTTATGATATCAATTACACTTAATGATGAATTCCCTCATGGTTTTGGAAAGAGCTGGTGGTCATGAGGAGGGAAGCTTACTTTTTGTAGGGTATGATACTATAACCATGGTGGTGCTCTCTCTTTCTTTTCAATCTAGGGCACTCTCTCACTTGTAATAGATATGGTGACCTGTGGGGTTCCCTACTAACCTTCCTCTCGCTTGAAGTTAAAAGGTGAACATTCTTCTCCTCTTGTTCAAGCAAAAAATATCAACTGGGTATCAACAAATAATGGCTAATGGAATTCCTATCTAACTAAAGGAAAAGAAATAAGTGAATGGTGGATGGCTCAAAAGAATGGGTAAGGGTAGGTAAGGGATGTCGGGTGGATAGGTAATACATAGATAGCTTACTCCCAAACATATGGATGAGTGGAATACACTAGAAAGGAGTAGAGAATTATTATGATGATGGTGGAACATATAAGTGCTTTGTCTCCTAAGCATGAGATGATGCATGTAGTGATCAATAAATTCCTCTAGCTTCTGGAACAAGAAACCCCATTTTTTATTTTTCTTACTTTTTTATTTATATTTTTATTATTTTTTCTTATCTTTTTTTTGTAAATGGGTGGAAAAAATTGGAAGGAAACATTATAAACAAAGAGGTATTTAATCAAGTAATATCATAGAAAACTTCTCTCCTGCTACTAATGACAATGATGAGATGAGACGATGTAGATGAAGACAAAGAGAATGAAAACAGTGAGAAGATATCATGAAAGAATGATAGTGCAAGGAAAAGAGGAGGAAAGTTATGGGAGCAAAGCATATCATAAGTAATAAGAGGTAATGTAGATGAATATAGATGGGTTCCTAAAGGGATAAATAATGATGGTTGAACTGGTCAAGGTAGGCTAGGAGAAAGGGTGAAGCTAATATATGTTTCAAATATGGTTTAAGGTGGCTCAGGAAAAGTGATTTTGTGCTCTAAAACTTGAAGTGATCACCCCTAACCCAAGAGATATTCTAGTTAACAAGGATCCCTTTTGTTTGAGAGACGCAGCTAGTGGAAAGTGATATAATGGGTGGTTCACTCGGCACTCACCCTAGAAATTAGTACTTCAACCATTTCATTTTCATGTCTGTTCCTCACCCTACCAGACATCCTAGCCACATAGGAAGATATCATAGGTGTAGAATCATGGATCCTACCATTAAGAGGTATACTTGATTCGCTAAAAGAGCCTAACTTCTATGCCCGTATTTCTAGGATTTAAAATGGAGAAACTTCCCAAGGTGGATTTGATTTAAATGAAGGGAGAAATTTTAACCAGATTTTAAAGAAACTCCAACTACTAACCAACCTTGTTAGATTCATGAATTTATAAATTAACACTCTTCTCCCCCCAACTTAAATCTTCATTGTCCCTATTTAAGAAATAAAATTATAAGAGAAATGGTTGTCAAACCTTAATTCTTGTGCAATTGCTGTTGATGTGTTTCCCTGGATCCTTGTGCTCAGTATGGTTGCCTCTGCGCAATTTATTCTCCTAAAAACCAAAATTATCTAGAAAGATAGTTAAGAGAGATAAAATGGAAAATCATTAAAGGAAAAGTACAAAGGTGAATGAAGAAATTTAAGAAATAAGCAAACTACACAAATGCAAGAATAAACCCATGGTTGAAGAATATATATCATCGCTTCCATAGGTTGAGGTTCCAGCTCTAAGTATGGCTTCAAACTTTGTCCATTCACCTTAAACTGTCTACCTGTATTTGGATATGAAATCAAAACAGCTCCATAACCAAACAGTTTAATGATAATAAATGGTCCATCCCATCTGCTTTTAAGCTTTCCTAGAAATAATTTCAATCGAGAATCATAAAGCCATACTCATTGATTCTCATGGAAATTTCTTCTATTTAATTTGCTATCATGAAAGGCTTTCATTTTGGCTTTGTATATTACAGAATTTTTGTACGCTTTGTTTCTTTATTCTTGCAATTCTTGGAGTTGTAACATGCGGGTTTTCCCTACATGTTCTATAGCAAGATTCAATTTTCTAATTGCCTAATAAGCTTGATGTTGAATCTCAACAGGAAGATGGCATGCTTTTCCAAAAATAGTATTGGACTTCTCTAATAAATTTGTTCTTTTGTTGTTCCAACCAATCCTCTGGGGTTCTACCTGAACCTAAATATTTCACTATGTGTGCAAACCATGGGACTTTTCTAGTGCTAATCTTAAGGATATGCTCATCAAGGAAATTCTCAACAATAGGAACTGGGTCACTAATATTGAGTCGGGAGAAATGATCAGCTACATAATTTTCAGGCCGTCGTCTATCCTTAATTTCCAGGTCAAATTCTTACATTAATTGCATCCACCTAATTAATATAGGTTTTGCCTCTTCTTTATTTATTAAATATCTAATAGATGCATGATCGGAAAATATGACTATTTTACTACCTAATAAGTAAGATCTAAATTTATATAATGCAAACATTATAGCTAGCAATTCTTTCTCAGTTATAGTTTAGTGTACCTAGGCGTCCCCTAAGGTTTTGCTGGCATAGTATATGGTCACGGGCTTCTTGTAAATTTGTTGACCAAGTACAGCTACTACTGCAAAATTGGAAGCACATATAACTTCAAAAGTGTTCTAGTCAAGAGTTTGTACAGGTGCTTTCATTAGAGCATCCTTTATCTGGAAAAAGGTGTTCTTCCCTACATCATCAATTATGAAGTTCACATCTTTAGCCAATAAGTTAGTCAACAGTTTTGATAATTTAGCAAAATCTTTCATGAAATGTCTGTAGAAGCCTGTGTGGCCAAGGAATCCTCTAAGTTCATTGATGTTTGTGGAAAGTGGAATGTTCTGGATCACCTCCACTTTGACCTTGTCCACCTCTAATCCACGGCTGCTGACCATGTGTCCTAGTGCTATTCCCTCTTGTACCATGAAGTGGGACTTTTCCTATTGAGTACTAGGCATCTATCCACGAAAATCTGCAAAACCTTATCTAAATTAGTCAAACATGTGTTAAATTTTTTTAGAAAAACAGAGAAATCATCTATAAAAGTTTCTAGACAGTCTCCAACAAAATCTGAAATTAAAGCCATCATGCATCTTTGAAATGTAGATGTCGCATTACAGAGTCCAAATGGCATTCTTCGAAATGCAAAAGTTCCAAACGCACAAATAAAAGTTACCTTTTCGTGATTGTCGGGGTGAATTTATAACTGGTTGTATCATGAATATTCATCTAAGAAACAAAAATAGTTTTGTCCTGCTAATTTTTCTAGAATTTGATCAAGGAAGAGCAGTGGATAGTGATCTTTTTTTGTGACTGCATTAAGCTCCCTAAAATCAATGCATATGCTCCAACTAGCTGGTAGTCTAGTTTGAATTTCTTACCCTTGATCATTTTGAGCTACTGTGATTCCTATTTTCTTAGGGACTACATGCACAAGACTTGCCTAATGGCATTCAGAAATGGAGTAAATAAATCCAGCTTCTAACCATTTTAATATCTCTTTCCTAACTACATCTCGCATGATGGGATTTAACTTTCTTTGACATTCTCTAGTGGGCCAAGCATTTTCTTCTACAAAAATTCTATGAACACGTGTAGATGAACTAGTGCCCTTGATATCAGAAATAGACCATGTAATGGCAGATTTATATTGTCTAAGCATGCCGAGTAATTCTTTCTCTTGATTTTAGGATAAAGATGATGAAATGATATCTGGAAAATCATTGTTTACTCCTAGAAATGCATACTTTAAAGTTGATGGTAATGTTTTCAAATCAATATTTACATCAAGAGATCATATATCCATATCAACAATTGAAGGGTTTGACATTTCTTGAGGAGATTCATATAAAGAGTTGTAATCAGTGTGCTCCAAAACATCGAGAAAACATAATTCTTCGGACAATTTTTTTGGATATTTCATCAACATGGATATGTTAGTTTCCACTTTTTCTTTCCCAACTTTAAGCTCTACTATTCCCTTTTCCGAATCTGTGTTTTCCCTAGCTGTGGCCAAGAAGGGTCTACCTAAAATGATAGGAGCATTTCTAATATCATCGATCCCCTTCATATGGACAATAATGAAATCAACAGGAAAATAATATTGTTCTATTTTGACACAACATCTTCTAATACTCTATATGGCTGCCTAATAGATCCATATTCTAATTGTTACTCTAAAAAGATCGGTTCTAATTCCCCAAATTTAAATTTATCTTATAAGGCTTTGCAAAATACTTACACTTGCTCCTGAATCAAGTAATAATTTATAAGAAATCATTCCTCCTATAGTGCACTTGATTAAGGGGGCTCCTAAATCCCTACATTTTTCTGGAAGATTTTGTGAAATATGACTAACATTTTCAGATAATTAATTATCATATGCTTTTGACTAGGTGGGCACAGATTTTTAAAAATTTTGCAGAAGAAGGAATATGTTGTATTGCTTCCGTCAATCAAATATTGATTGTGACTTGTTCAAAAATCTCTAGCAGACATTGATCATGAGGGTTTGGTTTAACTCTAGAGTTTTTTAGAGCATCAGGGAAAGGAACGGGTGGAACATAACCTATTAGATTAGCCTCTATTTTGGTGGAATCATCATTATCTTCCTGAGATATTTCTACTTCTTCTTTTTGAACTTCAGGAATATCTGACAAAACTTTACCATTTTGTAATTTAGAAACTATATGCATAGTTTCATGCGAAGATGAATCATGACTTTCAATAAAATGTGGATTCCTAGGATCAATATGGGGTTGAGTTGGGAATCGACCTGTTTCATGGATAGGTAATCCATTCTTGTCCATTTTACCTTTTTGTTTGAGGTCAGCCCTTGAGTTGTTTTCTTCTCTCATTTGCTCCATTTCCATCTTGAATTCTTGTAGCATTCCGATCATTTGAGCTTGCATTTGCTCCATTTTATCTTGTTTCTCATGCACATTCCTATAGAGCTCATCATATGAAGGATTAGTAGCTTGGTGAAAGGTATTGCGATTGGGCCTTGGATAGAAATTTTTCTGTTCTTGTTGAAAAGGAATAGGATTTTGATATGTATTCCTTGGCATGCTATTCTTTGGATAGCCATTATCGCTAGGATTCCAAGAATTTTGAGCTATAGGGCTATTCATCTTGGACCGATCAATAGCCATGATTTGCTCATTTATTGGACAATCTACTTCTACATGATTGGCACAAGAGCAATGGGGGCATAGTGAAGTATCTATTTGAGAAGAATGAGAGGAATTAGGTGATTTTAAACTATCAATTTGTGCTGTTAGATCTGAAATGTTTTTAATAATTGTTCAATTTGTATATGGGGTTCAATGCCCCTCACCTCAATCATCCCTCCCCTCTTACAATTTGTGCTTCTCCCATCACAATTAAGAGCAGCATAATAAGCATCATCTTCTGCTAGATGTTTCTAGAATGCCTAGTGCTTCATCTAAATATTTATGTATAAATATATCTCCACTGGCGGTGTCGATCATCTTTTTCTCTTGATCTCATAAATCTGCATAAAAAGTTTGAAAAATTTCCCAATATTCTATCCCATGGTGTGGACATTTTTGGGTCAACTCTTTTAACCTTTCCCTTGCTTCTCCTAGAGATTCGTCGGGCCCTTGACAAAATTCTCTTATTGCTTGTCAACATGAATTTGTCTTTCCAACTGACTAGAATTTTTTAAGAATGTGGTTTCCATCTTTTCTATGAATCAAAATTCAGAGATAGAGATGTAAACAAGCTTCTAGCTTTATATCTAAAACTTAAAGGAAATAATCCCATTTTAATAGCCTCATTGGCAACATTATAGAAGTGAAATGTTTGACAAGTCAAAGTAAATTCTTCCAAATGCTTATACAGATCTTCTTGAGATAAATCATGAAAATTAGGGAGCAACGGAATCATATGGTGATCAATTTTAAAATTTGAAACTTCATCTATAGGTGCACTAATCTTAGCAAGGGGCTCATATCCTAGGGGAGCAGAATATTCATTCAATCTATGTTATCTATTTTGTTCATTTATAACAAAATCCTCAGGATGATTGTTTTGATTCTTCAAAGCCTATCCTCTAGCTCCTTCACTTTCATTCTCATTTTGTTTTTGTGATCGTCTACCGTTCATGATTAGATATATCCTTAAAAATTGTAAAAGTTAAAGAGTTGTACCTTTTCTTTGTGTCTTCGTCGGTCTCGTGGAGCTGATTGCACTACTTTAATCACAATTAGTAATAGAGAGAAAATCACCAAAATAAAATCCTTAATGGCTCCTGTTCCGCGGCAACAGCGCAAATTGATAATATCAATTTTAGGGATTTTAATATGTCATTGGTACTTGAGATTATTCAATAAAAATATATTTAACCGTATTTAGGAATACTTAGTGATGAGTAAGGGTCGTCTCCACAGGGAATAATGATTATGGAATGAACTTCTTATGATAGTGATGATCAACAAGAGAATAGATGACGAGAGTACATGATATGAGCTAGTGATATCGAGTAATAGGATGTAACTTATATGTTAATTTAACAACAAATAAGTGCAAGTGAAGAGTACGATGATGGTCGAGTGTGTGAACGATGATAGTGGATGAATGTATAAAGGTGTGATGGAGAGGGTAGAGAGACTAGATAAGAGAATATAATCGAGTAAACTGTGAGTGAAAATATGATGAAAAGGCACTAATTAAGCAAACGATGGTGTCGGAAAAGGAGTAATGAAAGGCGAAGACACTTACCTTAGATCCTTAGGTTCCGCTAGGATCACTTGGATTTACGAGTCTGGGTAAGTTCCCACTCTTCTCGGATGCTTCTCCCCACATACCCTGGACACCGAGAACGCACTTCATGGATCTCAAAACTCACTATCTTCCAATTTGCCCACACAAGTAGAAAGCAAGTTCAAGATGAAATTCACAATGATCCAGAACTCTATTTGTATATCAAAGGGTATGTGTGGAAAGTGGATGGGAAGGGGAAGCAATGCTGAAAATTTCAGCACAATCAGAGTTGTAGATCAAAAGTTATGGATGTTTGAAGTTAAGCCAATCCTAGACCTTGATTTTATTTTCTCTCCTTGATAGTGTGCTTGTTTTATGTGCTCATTAAGAAGTCAAAGCACTTGAGATTCTGCACTTTTTCTATTCTTCACGGGTGCTTTTGGTATTTCGGGCCACGTGCACCTGAAAAAAGGACACAGAAAAACACAAGAAAAAAGTTTAAAAGAGCTCTTTCTCAAGGCTAAAGTGGCGGCGCGTCAGCGTGCACCACGTAACCCTTTTTTTCTTTCTTCTTCTTTTTTTATTTTGTTTTAAATGAGTGGACGTGAGCATGCCACATCACCCTGCGCCAAAAGCAAACACCACATGTTAGTTATTAGTGTGACCATCGCTTTGCGAATTGGGAAGTGATGATTGCTTGGTTAATGATTGGCTGATGCCAATCATTAACCCCCCTAATGATTGGCATCTGACCCTATAATTCCTCACCGTTTGACGAATCAAACGGCAACACGTGGCGACGCAAAATAAATAAAGCAAAAATACTTGAAACTTTCATGTTAAATAAAATAAAAGCCCAAAAAATATATATAAATATATTTTTTGACTTAGAAAAATCATGCCTTCTCAAGTTTAATATCCAAAATTCCAGATAAATCATATTTTATCTCAAAAATTTTATTATTTTGGAATCTATTGTTAGAAAAATTTCAAAAAATGCATAAAATGCAGAAAAGAATTCTAGAAATAGATTTAATCAATTTAAGCTTGATAACATGGAAATATGTGTGATCTATTGCAAATAGACATGTAAATATGATGAAATTAACGTACTAAATATGCATTTTATCGATGGATATCGAAGGCGGATATTGGATGGGTAAGGCCGAGATGGATATCAGATACTGGATATCGGATTTTGATATCATGATATCGGAACCGGTATCTAGTTATCAACATCCAATATCTGAATATTGTTTTCTGGATCCCATTAATCCCATATGAAGGAATTCTCAAATGTTTAAAGGTATATATGGTGTGCAGACTTTTTCTCTAAGTCCCTATTTTTAGTTGCGCACGCAAATGGATGCGGCCCCTGAAATTATTGGAGAAATTCCCCACCGCTTCTCCATTCTTCGAATTTCAGTAGAAAAACTATAGGAAAATCAAAATTAATTCGTTAAGCCCCTATAAATGATTTATTTGTATTTTTACTCCTACAATGTGTAACCGAGAGTTGTTTTTTAGGGACATATTTCTAAGGAATATTTTAAGAATTTTCCTCAACTCTATAAATTAATCTAAAGGCCTACTTTTCTTATAATTATATCATGTTTCCAGTGAAGATGTCATCTTATCCACAAATAAATTCCCGTAAAAATCAATAAATTTGTGGAAAAATCTTAAAAATTTGGTAATTCATCCCAACAATATATTGACCTGAATTTAATTTTGAGATATTTAATTAAATTTTAATTACAGTAATTCCTGGCCCCAATAAATTCCATATAAGTCTTATATTAACAAAACAAATTAAATAAAACCCAAAATCATTTGGAATAATGATTAAGGTATAACTATTTGATGACACACCTATTTTAAGCTCTTTAAATGGTTGGAAATGGGCTAATTATTTAATTTAAGCACATTATGATGCAAAGATTGAGTATCTCATATCATAATTTAAACTGAAACTAAGATGTAATTGTAGAGGTTGCAAGACTGTTACCCACTAGCTGTAAAATTCATAATAATATTTAATTCCATAAAAGTCATACATTAGCAAAACAAATTAAATGAAACCCAAATTTACTTGGAATAATGATTAACATATAAAAATATGATGCCAACCATACTTTAAGCTCTTTAAATGGATGTAAATGTGCTTATTAATTGAATTAAACACATTATGATATATAGATTGAGTACCTCATATATTAATTTAGACTGAAACTAAGATATATTTGTAGATGTTTCAAGACTGTTATCACTAGTTGTAAAATTCATAAAAATTGAATTCCATCAAATGTATATATTAACATAAGAATTAAATAAAACCCAAATTCACTTGGAATAATGATTTACGTATAATGATATGATACCAACCATACTTTAACCTATGTGAAGCTTCTGTTATATTATGCACACTATGCATGTTTTCTAAATTTTGATTAATTTCTTTACTTCAGTACATGTAACGGTGAGAAGTTAAACACAATAATTTTGCAACAAAAGAAGTTTCTTCTGTAATCTTTCACCCTCAAAATACGTCCTTCATCGTAGAATACCTTTTCCCCATGTCTCCATCAACAGTTTGTACTTACTTGGTCATCACCTACATAGTGAAAGACAACAAATAAAACATGATGCTTATATAAAATATTCATTACACGAGCAGCGATGTAAGGGATGTGTGCCTCGACATGATGCAACAATCCCATCTTCGCTATCCTTGCCATCCGTATCCAGCTCCACATCATTGTACCATCGCTGGTTGTCCACACGCAGCCAACACTTCACAATGATGAGTGTTTCAATGATTATTGGCGATAAGTGTGCTTTCTTGTACGCGATATTAGTGTGGCCCGTAGAGAACATGCGTTCAGCAGGAGTGCTTGTTGCACTGAAAGACAATACCTCCCTTGTAATGGACGCAAGTAAGGGGAAGCGTTTTGCCTCTGTGCAGGCCCACCAAGATAGTGGTGTGAACACTCCCTCATTAGGCACGACCTCGCTGCCCTCAACCAAAATATTGGTTGAACTTGTCTAATGCTGACCTCGCTGACAGGGGGTGCAAGTTGGACTTTTGCCAAGAGTCCAACTCTCTACCTTCTGGGTGATCAGTTTGAAAGTGACCAGGCATTGTATGTGTCGGCGAGTCACGTGGTAAGAGAGATCATACATAGGCGATGGTTGACTCTCTAATTCCCTCACGGAGTATGGCCCCTTTGTGGAATGGGTCCATTAATCCCCGGATAGTGATTACTTCATTCGCTCGCAAGAGTTCTGCATACTGCACTATCTTGCATTACATCGTCTTGAACACTTGCGTCATGTTACATCGATCTCCTTCATGCAACCGCCGTACACAAGAGAAGAAGGTTCCCTCTTCAATTTTCTGGACTACCTCCTCCATGTGGGGTTTTTGTTGTTATTTTGGAAGCGTCTCTATTTACTTTTATGATTGTTGATCAAATTATCATCCAGGCTAAGTCGATAACCTCCATCTTCACTTACTTTCTCATACCATTCTATTCTTTTTGTCTATCATGGGAGTAAGCTATCTATATTCTAAGTCCGTTAGTCATCCTTAACATACCTCTCACCCATTCTTTTGAGACATTCATCATTCTCTTCTCTCTTTACACGTAATTAGATAGAAGCCTCATCACACGTGATTCCTTGATACACATTTGATATTATGTGCTTACATGAGAAGTGAATAATGACTATCTCTTACTCTCAGGAGGGAGGAAACCTAGTGGGGAACCATCATATGTGAGTGAGTGATGTGAGAAAGTGAGGGAAAGCATTACCTAGATTATAGTATCATACCCGGCGAGAAGTAGGCTTCACTCATGACCACCAGCTCTTTCCAAAATCACAAAGGAGTCTCTCATATTCATTCTAGCATTACATAGGTATAAACGTACTTAGAGGTGTGATTGATATCATAATTACTTCAAGCTCATGTTTTTAGGACTATAAGGTGAATGTATCATTCAAGAGATTTAAATGACAGTGCCAAGGGACTAGTAATGATTTAAATTGGGGGGGTCTGATAACATGAATTTCTAGTACGTTATACAATTATATTTACATGTTTATCTGCATTAAAATTCCTCATACTTTCATGTTATCAAGCTTCAAATGATTAAATATATTTTTTAGAATGAAATTCTGAATTTTATATATTTTTTGGGATTTTTATGACCATAAATTCTGAAAGAATATTATTTTTGAGACAGAATGTGATTTTTCAGGAATTTGTTCAACATTAAATTTATAAAGATATGATTTTTGAGTCGAAAAATATATTTATATGTATTTTTGTGCTTTTATTTTAATTAATATGAACTTTTAAATAGTTTATATTTATTTTAAGCCCTTTTAATTTGCACCGCCACATGTCACCGTTTAATTCGTATGACGGCGACAAATTTTAATTGATTCTAATGAATGGCAATAGCCAATCATTAAATGAGTTAATGATTGGCATCAGCCAATCATTCCATCATTCAATCATTGCTTCGAGATTCGTGAAGCGACGATTGCCACTATGACTCATGAAAAAACCTTATTTATTTGTTTCTGCGCAAGGCGATGTGGAAGAATAGAAAAAAAGGCACGCTTTTTCTTGCAATAATGTTATGTGGACCGAGGAGCAAAAGACAAAAAAAATCATTTTGCTCTCTCTCTTTTGATTCCGAAAGTAATTCCTTAATCATTGTTCCCTGTGGAGACAATCCTTACTCATCACTAAGTACTTTTAAGTACGGTTAAATATAATATTATTGAATAATCTTAATCAACAGCAACAAATTTTAACCCTAAAATTGAGATTATCAATGGACAAGAGTAATCAAATGGTAGTATGTTTAATAACAGGGCTAAAGGTTTCAAAGTAGTCAAAACCTTCTTGTTGACTATACCCTTTAGCAACTAAACAATCTTTATAACGATTAACTTCTCCATGAGAATTATATTTAAGTTTATATACCCATTTACATCCAATAACATGTAAATTTGGATTTCTAGGAACTAAAAACCAAGTATAATTATCAAGAAGTGCTTTATATTCAGATTCCATTTTTTGCATCCCATTTTTTGTTTTTAGAAGTTACAAAAGTGTGAAAACAACTTGGAAGAGGATGGTTAATAGTAATGCTTTTCATGGGTAAATGACAAGACTGGCATAAATTAACACCAGAGTATGACAAACAAGGATTTTCCTCAGAAATATAGGCATCAGATAATGGCTTTACTTTAAGTTTGAAACCAGGTTCTGGTGTCTGATCTAAAGTAGTAGACAAATCAAGAATTGATTGACTTGAATCTAGAGAGACATTAGACGATAAGAGACTGCTAGATTGTGTGGTGTTACTTGTAGAAGAAAATGAATTGGGAGAACAGTTTAACGTATGTCACTAAGTATCCAGAACAGAGTGTATAGAAGTAGTGTTCTAAGGTGAAGCTGAAAATTGAAGAGGAATATGATAGAAATTTTCAGGAGGGCAAGTTCCAAGAGAACCAGGCATGGAAGTATTAATGTTTAAATTTGAAAAAGGAAAAATATCTTCATAAAAAAACATGATGATATAAAGAACTCACCAGTATGAAGAGACAAACATTGATATCCAACATGGTAAGCATTGTAGCCCATGAAGACAGATTAATGTTTCAAGTATGGCCTTAAATATGTAAAACAAAGGCATCCAAATGTTATTAGCCAAGAGTGGTTAGGAGAAGTTTGAAAGAGCACTTCAAATGGAGATTAATGTTTTAAAACAGGAGTAGCCATTCAATTTATGAGAAATGTTGCAATAAATACAGCTTCATCCCAAAATTTTCTTTGCATACTAGCTTGATGAAATAATGACATGGCTGTTTCCACAAGATCTCTATGTTTTGTTTTATCTGTTCCTTTTTTTCAAGCATATGTGGACAAGATATTCTTCGAATGATACCATTTTGTTTAAACAATGTATGAATATATTGAAATTCTACTCCTCGATCGGATAGAAAATTTTTGATTTTGTGAGAAAAATTGATTTTCCACTTGCTTCTCAAGTTCCACAACTGTAGAAAGACTTCATATTTCTTTTTAAGTGGATATAACCATGTGAATTTACTAAAGTCATCAATAAACACAAGATAGTAAAGATAACTAGAATGAGAAGGCACAGGAGAAAAAAAAAAGGTAGCTTGTGGGATTTACTAACACAAAAAGATTCACATATGAAATGTTTTCTAAGATGAGAAGTTGGAAGACCAAAATTTTTTATTATAAGCTGTAAAACCCAAAAATGCTGATGTCCAAGCTGAGCATGCCAAATATTTGATGAAGCTTTCTCTCCAATATAAGCTTGAGGAATGTGGAATGTTTGAAGAGTCGAGGCAGTAAAGTCCATCCTTAATTTATCCTCGATGAAGAACTCTGTTTGTCTTTTTGCCCTTCACAATACAGTATGAGAAATGAAATTCAACATATACATCATTATCCATGGTTAATTTTCGAATTGATAGTAAATTTTCAGGAGCATCATTATCCACGTGTAATTTTAAATTTTGGTTATTTCAGGAACATACAATACATATTTTAAATGGATATTTTTATCATATGTAACAATCATAGAAGAACCAATGGACGAGAAGTTCAAACCTGAGCCATTACCTATGTGGAGTTGGTCATTTCCAATATAGCTGGTGGGTTGATGTAGGATATTTTTATCTGAAGTGACATAATGTGTAGCTCCAGTGCCAAGATACCAGGCTTCATTTGTAGATAAACTGTCTGCATTTGCAATGTATGCTCTTGTTGTCGTGATGATGAAGCTATGAATTGTGCATGTTGATCTGTATTTTTACAGGTTAAGTCACTTCTGTTGCAGAATTCACTACAATCTCTATCTTGGTGTCCAAATTGAAAACAAATTTGACATCTTGGCTGAAATGTATTGCTCCTGCCTCTTCCTCTTCCTCAATTCTGATTGTAACTCATGTTGTAGTATCCATCTCTTCTTTTCTGAAATTGGCAGATGGAACAAAAAATGCACTCATGTTTTCTTGGTGATATGACAAATATGCATCATGTCATCAAGCTTCATGTTATTGATGTTTGCATTTATACTAAAAACAAATTGTGAGCACTTGGTGCCCAAACCTCTCAAGAATGCAAAAATTGTGGTGGGATCACTAATTAATTGATTTACAACTTCACACGATTCAACTACTGATCGCAAATAAGCTATAAATTCATTAGCTGTCATAGTACCTTTATTCATGGTATGAAATTGATGATGTAGTTCCATAATGTTTTATTGACTGAAATTTGAGAAGACGTGCTCAAGTTTCTCCCGTGCTTCTCTGGAATATCTTGCTTTGCTGATGTATGGAATGATGATTTATGACAGTGTTGAGTGCAGAAAACTGAGAACTTATTTATCTAGCTTCCACCATGCTTTAAGCATCAGATTATCTATCATTTGGCCTTCTGAATCTGCAATAGAGGTTGGTAGAGCTGATCCTTCAATAAAATTAACTAAATTGTACCCATTTAGAAATATTGGCAGGATGAAACTCTTCCATTCTTGATAATTGTCGTTCTTTAGCTTGATAGACAACCTTTGCTAGTGGGAACAAATGCCGGGACCTGTCATGCGGCTATGAAAGCTCCAGACTGAGGATTGTCCATGATGAAGATCGCAATGTTGAATCTTCAGAGACTTTAGATGCCCCTTAGATTGATGGCTCTGATAACATGTAAAACTCTCGCAGAAGAAGTAGAAGAATACATAGAAGAAGAACAAGAACAAGAATGGTCATAGATGAGAAGGAGATACAAGAACATGTACAGAGATTATGATTGTTGATCTTCCTTATTAAAATCACATTGTATTGGTAGGTATTTATATAGATAAGTAGTAATGTAAAGTTATATTTAGTTATAAATTGAGATCCATCAGTACTCATTCAAGTTTAATTGTAACCATTAGATTATCTAACAGTTATGTTTACCCATCTAGATTTAATCCTATCAACTAGATTTAATCCTAGCCATCTATACTTTCCTATATTTAATCCTATCCATATATTTCTCTTAATGAGTATAGGTACGATGTCCGATTCTTACTAGTCTACTATTATTAAAAATCCTATTGGTCGATGTCGACTCTGACGTGACCTTCATTCCTCTTTACCTCTTCACCTATTCATACTTAAGTTTTTTTTCTCAAAAACCCATTAAGTAAAATATATTCACCCATGATCTTATTTGTTTGACCCATAGGCCCATGTATCATCATATAACTAATTCATCTTATTATCCATATTATCATCCTAATCTTAGATCCATCTAACTCAAGCATTAGATCCATCTCTAAGTACCAAACATTATTGAAATAACCTCACTCACCGCCAAATACACATGAGTGAGTTTAGATAATTGAAAATTTTATTTAATCAAAGAAAATTAACCTAAAAATAGCATCAAAATATGCATCTAATTCATAACTTTATAAGCTTCTTATTATTATTCTGGAATAGTATTGTACCTAAAATTACATAGAACAGATGATTGAATTCTCTTTGATTTTTATTAGTTTGAGTTGTTTTGGTAATTGAAAAGGAATCAGTTTTCCATTTTCATAGAAATTTCCAAAAAAACTTATTAGGTAACTAAACTTTACCCAACTTACTTTCGACTGGAATCAACCCATTCGTTTCAAAATGGATTTTTTTTCAAAGTTGATTCCATGTTATAAAGTAAATAAATGCATATAGAGTTGATTCCAGTTTTCAAATTTCCTTTTAATATTAAATCAAGATATGGAAGATTTAATAGAGCTTCAATTCATAAAATTGGTGGTTGGGGCTAGTCAAGTAATGGAAAGACGCAAGAAAATGAATGCATCATCCATTATTTGATTGATGACAGGTTTTATTTCAATGAATCTTGATAAATTTATAAATTAATAAATTATTATGAGAGATTATTCAATAAGAAAATTGATAAAATATCCTAGGAAATTTAACAAAAAATAGTTAAAAAATAAATTTGTGTACTCAAGATCACATGAAAGAAGGAAGATCAAGTCATTATTTTTTGGATTCATGGACTCAACATGGATATCCATAAGTTTTTAGGAGAGAGACTAATAAAGTTTAATTTGAATTAAATAAGAAATATAATTTTTGTAAAAAATTGAAATGATCGTATGGAATAACTTGGATAAAATAAAAGATACTAGAAGAAAATTCAATATTATTGAACATGATGGCTCCCCTATTAGTCACCAAAAATTTTGGATGATTCAGGTATGAAATGATTATTGATAAAAATAAAGGAGTCCTAACTGAATCATCAACTAGGATGAATAGTTTAGTGAAAAAACTTATGTGAATACTGTGGAGAGTTTAAAAGTACCAGATATTCAAATGTCATTATGAATAACCCCATCTGATACCCTACACAAGATCACCTTACATATGATTAATATATATGGAGTTGATGCTAGAAACCAGAGAATGTATCCAAATGGAATCAGACCATCGTACCTATATTACAAATAGATGTATTTGTACCTATAGGTATGATACAATGTTGAGGTACTACAAATAGATATATTAATAAGAATTCATTTAAAATGAATATATTATATAAATTGATGAATAATTTGACTAATACTACTAATAATTTGACAATTTCATGTTATGCCTAGTCAAAATAAACATGGTACATTACACATATTCCGAAGACCGTGAATGTGAATTCAAGTTGGCCTAATAGTACATGAGAGTAAGGAGGAGGAAATATTACCCTTGGTGGAAATAATACATCAAAATTTGTCATAGGTTAAGTTTTTTTAATCATAAAATGAGGTTTTTATCCAAACTATTTCATACACAAAAAATCGACACTATGATCTTATACCAATTTCTGAACTGTGTGATTAGGGCAAAATTTTATAGTTCATCTAAGATGAATGCATAATTTTTCAAGAAAAAATTAATAAATTGATTTATAATGGAAATAATTTTCAAATTTCTGTGACAAAGACATAATTGAGAAAAGAATATTTGAAATTAATGAAGCATCCAATGGAAATAAAAAATTAAAATATATGTGGCATAAAATTTTAGGTCAATTAGAAAATCCTTAACTAAAAAAATATTTATACTAAACATTACACATGATTACCTGATACCTATTAATTATGAAAGGTATGGATTTTATTCAAAATACGCATTAAAGGAAATCTTTGGGATAAACAAATTATCTCTATTAAAAGGCCTTTAGAATTGTAAAATATGGATCTATTTGACCCAAACGAGACAGAATGTTGGAAGAAAATGGTATAATTTGTTAAACCCCAATGGTTAATAAAGGTACACATGAGTGTAATTTTTCTCAGAAAGTCAGGTATTTGTGACTTTCCTAAAATTTTCTAAACTAGTTCAAAGTAAACTTGAACCCATAATTAAAATAATCATAAATAATCAGGAAAGATAATATGAAATGGATTATTTAGTTTTTATTATTTGTTAAGGACGATACTTAATAATTCCCAATGTCTATAGCTCCAAAAAATGTTGTAGAGAGGAATGAATAAATAATAAAGATGGCTGGAATAATGCTTGATGAATTAAATATGATCAAACCCCAATGGACTAAAGTGGTAAATACATCACTGGGTGACAACTAGTTCAAAGTAAACTTGAACCCATAATTAAAATAATCATAAATAGTCAAGGCAGCTAATATGAAATGGATTATTTAGTGTTTATTATTTGGTAAGGACACCACTTAATAATTCCCAATGCCTGTAGCTCCAAAAAAATGTTGTAGTGTGGAATAAATAAGTAATAAAGATGTCTGGAATAATTCTTGATGACTTAAATCTGATGAAATCCCAAACTAAAGTTGTAAGTACATCACCCGGTCACAACTGGATTAGACTCCATATGAGCTTTGTAAAAACAACTAGCAAATTTTAGGATACATAATCAAGTCGGATAAAAATGTTATATCCTACTGATAGGAAACCTTTTTCAAAAAGTTGAACACATGAGTTGTAAAGGTTACTAAAAGGGCATTCCTAATTGCCTGAGAACATAAACTCTGTACAATGTTGAAAAAAGATAGAGGAACCATTCCTTGTAATATTTTTCAAGATCAAAGAAGATAATGATATGTACTGATCAACACAGGGACATTCCGAGAATAAATATGGATAATAATAAGATTCATCATTGGACGAGTTGGCATATCCATCTTTCGGCAAGCAAATCACTAATGATTTGACGAAAAACCACCAAAAAATTTCCATTTAGATTATCTAAAGTAGATTTGACGTGATCCTAATTTATAGGTAACATAGTCTTTATACCTCATAAAAAACAAATGTAATGGAAGAGTCATTTATCGATACAGACTTGATAAATTCAAAGCATGAGGATGAGAAATTTTTGAAAGAAATGACACAGAAATGTTTGTTTAATCTTGAGGATGGCCGCGTGGTTCACCATGGAAACTCACACTCAAATGGGTGAATTTCTGACAGCCCCAAACTGCTCGCATGGCGAATGGATGGTTCTGGGGAAGAAATCTGAACAGCAAACAAGTAGAAATTTCTGTAGAGAGATGAGAAATGAGAGAGAGAGAGAGAAGCGAGAGAAACAAATAGATCACCTTGTTACTATCTACTCTTATTCTTGCATAACTCTCTTTCATATGTCTCTTAAAATTATTTTATTACGTTTTAATTACTAAATCAATTCATAAGACAATTACCAATTTTGAATGCATTGATAAAATTTTATTTTCTTACTTTTTTTGCTTAAATTTAGAGTCCCAACTATTGGAATTTACTAGTAAGAAGGCTGAGACCGTATTCTTATTTGGTTGAGCACTCGTGAATCATGACGGAAATATAATTTTTCTGATCTTTCCTCTAGGAAAAATTACACTACCTTTTAAATTTTATTTATTATCAAACTTTCCATCTAGTGTACAGTAAGAGAACGAAAATACATCATCTAGCTAGGTCTCACTGAAGTCCTTGGATTCTTCAACTATTTTTATTTTCACCATGCTCTAAAATTTTGGAAGTTAGGTCAAAATACATTTTTTTCATAATCTGATAAGTCTCAAATAGATATTTCATATCTTAAAATAAATGTTGATAGCATAGCCATCATATATTTTATATTTTCCTCTTATCACATCTTGAAAAGTTCAATTTAAGTCCATAAAATACAAATGACTATAATTGGCCGTTCATATATTGATTCACGAATTAATATTAATTAGAAGAACAATGAAACATAAAAATTATCAATGGAAAATATAGATACAAGATGATATGGAGCTTTAAATCAAGAACATACAGTGAGGAACTCATTAATGCTATTACAGACTAATATAAAAGAAAAGAATGTTGAAAAATTACAGTCTCAACATGTGTTCCATCATTTATACTATTATGTTAATACTTCAGAGTTATGTAATCCGTCATAAAATTCATGCTAATTTTAAGTCATCTTGACTTTTATGTCGGTTGCAGCCTCATACCCCAAAGTGAGGTAATTTTTAAGAATCTAAGTCATCTTCGGATTTGTAGTAGAAGACCACTTAGAAGGGAACATTGTGATCTATGAAAATAAACCATTCATAGATATATTTTGTTATTATACTTTTACCATTTAAAATTTTAATAGAGAAGAAAATTGGATAGCCCTTAGGCTAGAATAGTTGGAACTATTTTCAAACAGAAGGTTGGTAGAACATTTATCTTCTCCAGGATGACAATGATGATGAAAAAATTACAATCATCATAGTTTCCTATCTGCAGATAATATGATCATAATGAGGATGATTTTGTCTTTGCGTAATATCTTGTCACTCTCCTTCCGTAATCCTAACTAAAATGATGAGAAACGATGAAAAAGATTATCATTCACTGTGGCCAATTTTAAGATGACTCTGATGAAATCATCATCATCACTCAAGCTCTGGATGGTGATGATGGTGATGACAACATGTTTTGGATGGTAGTACTATTTGGGTCAAACACAACAATACTCTATCTATCTAATATCCATCTATCTATCTATCCATTGATCAACTATATATGTGTATAATATAATATATATATATATATGTTCATCTACCTATCTAGCTATCTATCTAATCATACATCCAACCATCTATCTATCTATCTATCTATCTATCTATATTTTTAAAAAAATAAACATTTTGATTGATATGAATGTGATAGTACATTGTATTACAGTGCTCTTTAGGCATGAACACCATAGGTATGAGATTCCTTGTGTTGGTGTACTTTGACTTGAGCATTCTGCACTCTGTGTCCCTACTATTTTAAATCTTTGCAGTTTTTTTTTTCAATTCTGCAGTTCAAGGTCCTGCGTTTCTCCTTTCTGCTAATATTTGTCATG
Source organism: Wolffia australiana (assembly GCF_029677425.1). Classification (NCBI taxonomy): domain Eukaryota; kingdom Viridiplantae; phylum Streptophyta; class Magnoliopsida; order Alismatales; family Araceae; genus Wolffia; species Wolffia australiana. The sequence continues at coordinate 12,056,112 of NC_135850.1, read as the reverse complement.
TCATGTTGCTTTGTTTTGGTGCCTGTAGTGCTTTTATGTTCCATTTGCTTCTGCTTCATCTCTTCCTATTTATTTATCTATAAATCCAATCATACATCCATCCATCCATCCATCTATCTATCTATCCAACCATCCATCCATCCATCCATCTATCTATCTATCCATACATCCATCCATCCATCTATCTATCAATCTATCTATTCAACCATCAATCCATCCATCCATATATCTGTCTATCTATCCAGCCATACATCCATCCATCTATCTATCCAACCATACATCCATCCAACTATCTATCTCTCTATATCTGTCGTGTCCAAGGGATTCTGTATGTGGGCATTAAATGATGAAAACACCCTGGGGCCGTCAAAAAAGAATCTTTCAGACAAACTTACGATACACTCGTGTGTAAATAAAAATGTCAAAGAAAAATGATAACATTGCCTCTAAGTGAGACATACAAATATCAGCTGGAAGCTGCTGGCGTGGTCCAACATATCCTCACTGCTACGGTTTCCAATGCTTGCCACATTGGCTTATTTCCAGCTGTTCTGTCTTGTTATCATGCCATGAACTCCTCATAGTACATAACCCCATTTTACAGGCATGTTAGGTTTTACAGGCCAAAACTGAGAATAAGAGCAATTAACTGCTGGGGGAATAATTTATTACCAACTATGGCTTGAAAATGACATACCACTTCCGGTTAAAGAAAAAAAACAGATCAAACTTTTAATATTTCTGACTCTTATCTTCACGCCAAATCGCATCTCAGTGGATGTAATATGCGTCAGAGCAGAGGAGAGAAATAATAATTTATTGGGAGAGATAAACCCAGATGCAACACCCGGCGGCAATCCGATATGTCTCACATGGGCTGGTCCAGAAGACGGCTGAACAAGCAATCGTTTGAAGAGAGAGAGAGAGAGAGAGAGAGAGAGAAGAGAGAGATAATAGAGAGAGGGAGAGAGAGAAAGAGATAATAGAGAGAGAGAGAGAAGAGAGAGATAATAGAGAGAGGGAGAGAGAGAAAGAGATAATAGAGAGAGGGTGAGAGAGAAAGAGATAATAGAGAGAGGGAGAGAGATAAAGAGATAATAGAGAGAAGCAGA
>NC_135850.1:11937500-12050000 GCF_029677425.1 Wolffia australiana | reverse complement strand
CGAGAGAGAGAGAGAGAGCAAGAGAGAAAGGGAACGAGAGAGAGAGAGAGAGCAAGAGAGAAAGGGAACGAGAGTGAGAGAGAGAGAGAGAGAGCAAGAGAAAAAGGGAACGAGAGCGAGAGAGGGAGAGAGAGAGAACAAGAGAGAAAGGGAACGAGAGCGAGAGAGAAAGAGAGAGAACGAGACAAAGAGAAGGAGAGAGAGTGAGCAAAAGAGAGAGGGAAAAAAAGAGACGGGAATCTGTGGGGGAGGGAGAAGAGGACAAGGCGAAGAGGAGGAAGAAGAAGACGAGACAGCGTAGAGAGAGAAAGAGAGGGAGCATGTGAGGCATTATTCATGGGCACTTTCAAACTGGTGAGGAGGGCCGACAAGCGCCGAAACTGTCCAAGGGGAGCGGGGGGAAGACGTCTAGAGAGAGAAGATGGGAGAGAAGGAGCTCAAGAACAGCTCATCCATGGAGATTATCTCTTACAGGCTGCACTGGCTCCATTGTCGCTTTGCGAAGCTTCCCTGTTCTGCCAAATTTCTCCCCCCTTCTTTCGTGGAAGCAAGCGGACCGTAGAGCTATTTTTGGTACCGCAGCCCGCCGACATTTCGGCACCGAACAAAGTTGATTTTCCCCCAAACTTATGTACAATAAAAAAATACAGTGGAAGAACATTCTTTATATTCGAACCGTGCGGTTTTGAGCGGTTTTGGACGGTTGGAATATTTCATCCCAGTTGGATTTAAATCATAAATGTGATGGTTTGATTTGAGGGTGGCCAATCAAGTTGGGTTTCGCCCAAACTTATGTAAATATAGTTGAAGAACAGTCCTCATATTCAATCCGTGCAGTATTTAGCGGTTTCAGGCGGTTTTAATATTTTGATCCAGTTGGATTTAAATCATAAATGTGATGGTTTTATTTGAAAATTGTAATGAGGGTGGTCAATCAAGTTGATTTTTGCCCAAACTTAGGTAAATATAGTTGAAGAACAGTCTTCATATTTGAACCGCGCGGTTTTTAGCAGTTTTGGCCGGGTCTAATATTTCCATCCTGGTGGATTTAAATCATAAATGTGATGGTTTTATTTGAAAATTGTAATGAGGGTTGTCAATCAAGTTGATTTTTGCCCACACTTGGGTAAATACAGTGGAAGAATAGTCTTCATATTCGAACCGCGCAGTTTTCAGCAGTTTTGGGCGGGTCTAATATTTCCACCCAGATGGATTTAAATCATAAATGTGATGGTTTTATTTGAAAATTGTAATGAGGGTGGTCGATCAAGTTCATTTTCGCCCAAACTTATGTAGAATAAAGAAATACAGTGGAACAACAGTGTTCATATTCGAACCACATGATTTTGAGAGGTTTTGGGCGTTTCGAATATTTCAACCCAGTAGGATTTAAATTATAAATGTGATGGTTTTATTTTAAAAATTTAATGGGGGTGACCAATCAAGTTGAGCTTCACCCAAACTTAGGCAGAACAAAAAATACAGTTGAAGAACAGTCTTCATATTTAAACTGTGTTGTTTGGGACGGTTTGGGCTGGTAGAGTTTGATTATTTCAATCGGATTGGATTTCAATCATAATCGTGATGGTTTTATTTAAAATTTGTGACTTGGATGGCGAATGTGGTTATTATTGAAAAATAGGGTTGCAGTTGTAAATCATAAATGTGATGTTTCGTTTATGTAGAAAAAAATATACAGCAGGATAACAGTCTTCATATTTGAACCGCAGCCCCGTTGATTTTAAGAAATACAATCAAATATTTTGACCTGATAGTATTTTAAATCATAATAGTGATGGTTTTATTTAAAAATTGTAACTAGTATAGTGATTGTGGTTATATAGAAAAATAAGGTTGCAGTAGTAAATCATAAATCTGATGTTTTGTTTATGTAGAAAAAAAATACAGCCGAAGAACAGTCTTCACGTTTGAACTGCAACGCGGTTGATTTTAAAACAGTGGAATAAGAGAGGAATAACAGTCTTCTTGCTCACATTTTAACATGAACAATCTTTTTGAAACTTAAGCCATACGGGGAAAAATACCTTATGGGAAATGAATTAGTTATTTTTTAGCATTAAAAAAGATCAAGTAGAACTTCACAAAGAGGTATCTTTTTCCAAACTTTGCGTGTATTTGACTAGTGGAATCCTTTATGGTATAATATACTCTGATGAGCTAGAGAAATCCAAAAATTCCAAGGAAAAATGAAGAAAGAATTTTTAGAGAGTGGTGGCGCACACAACCACGCACTATCACCGGACGTGACACCAGTACCACAGGAGACATCCCGTGTCAGGACACGTCGCCAGGACATGTCCCTAGATCCGAGCACCATTTAAATTAGATTTTTGAATTTTACAGTCTTTTTTATTTTTCTCTTTCCTCTAAGGCCTATACATAGGCCAATGATGTACTGAGTTACTTGGTGAATTTTCTTTTGGAATTGGTGTTCTCTTCTTTTTAAGAGAAATTTGCCCTACTCTCCTCTTGGATGTCGGCATCGCCGCCATTTTTCGCCACTGCTGCCGTCGAGAGGAGGCCTCCCTACCTGCATCATTGCCCCACCGCATATGATCGCTGCCCGTGTAGCCTCTCGGCCGCCCGCCACCTGTGCAGTCGTCGCGTGCAGCCGCTAGCCCACGCGGCCGGCTGCCCTCGCAGACGCCACACGTAGTCGCCCGCCCACACGATCGCCCCCCCTTGCAGACGCCGCGTGCAGCTGCTCACCCACGCGGACGTTGTGCCCAACCGTCCGCCCACGCAGCTGCTGCATGCAGCCGCCCAGCCTTGTGGCCTCATGTGTAGCCCCCACCCGTGCAGCCGCTGCACAAAGCCATCATCTGCTACACCAGCGCGTGCAATCACCGCCCGCACGGGTCCCTGCATGTAGCCGCTTCCTGTGCTACATTCTGCACCAACGTGCCTCAAACCCTTTGTCCTGCATCAGTGCACCTCGTTTATTGTTTAGGTTTCTGGGCGCTGCCCTAAACCCCGCAAGGGGGCGACTCCCTCCTTGACCCCCCACCAACTGACCGCGTAGTTGGATCCGTGACACCCTGTCAAAGCGCACGTCATTCGCTCCCCCCAATGACGCGTCAACAACTTTATGCATCGCCTCTTCGCACTTCTCTTGTGCTAAAGGCCCATTCTTCCCTATTTTATGTTGGTATTACTTATCCAGTGTTTCTCGTGTGTTTTTCCACCGCCATCGAACTTAGTTGAATAGGTTTAAATCTTCTCATGATCCACCGTTTGAGATATTGGATTTGGAGATTTTTTTTCACCGTGGTCGTTGAAAGACAGTCCTCCCACCCTTGACCAAGGAAAGGGGCTGCACTACCGCCAGACTTAATTGAATAGGTTTGAATCTTCTCGTGATCGACCATTCGAGATATTAGATTTGGAGCTTTGTTTTCACTGTGGTGGTTGTAACACAGTCCTCACACTATCGACCGAGGAAAGGGGCTTCACCAGAGTTAAATGTTCGAAGTTGATCGTGTTGATTTGTGGTATGTTTTATTCATCCCTACTTGAGTTAGCCTATCCTACCTGTGTCAGTCTTAGTCATCCTACATCAAAGAGATATTTGGCAGTCCTGCTAATAACAAATGACATGGGAGGTTGATTCAACTGAATGAAGGTATGTACGCGCCACATATTTTTTGCTGTGACCAGCCTATGGCTGGCCCTTTTTTGTTTTTTCCTTTGTTTTTTAGGATAATATGGTTACATGAGGAGTTTGGCACATCCATGTGAGAATAACAAAGACGTTTTCATCTTTCTCATTACTCCATTCTTTATACACACCTTGGTTGGACCACTTCCCTTATTGAATAGTTTTTTTTTAATGCAAAGACTCAAAAAACCTGGTGCATATTAGATCCTTGATTTTTCAGCTCCATGAGTGAGACTTGTTGAGCTGTTCTTGTGTCCATCCGCTAGACATATCCACACAATCCCTAGGACATCAAATATCCTCCATCTTAATGATCCCAATTATGATTGAAAAAAAATTGTTTAGATCTCATCAAGAATGATGAAGAGGCATGGGGCTAAGCGACAAGAAGGTTAGGCACCTAAAAAACTATGAATTTCATTCAGGGCATTCCCTTATTTTTTCATAAAAAATCCAAAAGTTTAAGTATGTCTTATGACGTCTAAAAGATCATTTGTGTGTGACCCTCAAAGCCTATATATCAATATATTTAATGAATCTAGTGGCCCAATAATTTGTATTTATCAAAATAATTAATTTTGATAAATACAAATTATTTATTAATTAATCATGGATCAATTTAGCATAATAGATAGATTGATTTTCTAGCCCATGGGTGCCAAGCAACACTTTGTGCTCAAGAAGATATAATGAAGTATATTAGCTCACTCATGGATCATCTCTATCATTTATTACCATGTATATATTGATGTAAATATATGTGTTCAGCAAGCAAATCACACATTCCATATCTCATTGCATGTTCATTGGTACAATATAGTCATTATAGTGCACATGCGACGCTTATAATGAAGTCCATGAATACATGTTCGGACTTAGTGAATTATGATGAGATCGTAATACGGAGATCACTAGTTTGTAAGCATGTGTTCTAAATACCCCTATTCGGGGGATATGTGAGAATAACATTAAAGTATCCGGATAGAATAGCACTAGCTAGCCTTACTCATATGATGAGTATGGCCGGTCACGTAGCCATTAGTGTGGAGACCCTAAGGATAGATAAGGGGAGCTCTTTAGTGGAAAGAGTTCACTGAATTGAACCATATGAATCCCTAATGGTATTATACCACACTGTCTATCAGTTTGTGTAAGTGGTCCTTAGACTTGAGATACCAAAGATGTCTTGTGGACGGACAGTTGTACTTTGACTATGAACTATGTGTCCTTAATCATGGGATTCTAAATAGTATTTGTTCGGGTACATCAAGAAGTTCGGGTACACCAAGATGGGACCGTCCACCCTCAGAATAAGAGGTGACATTTCAAGGAAGACGATGCGATGAAGTCCTTGTCTAGGGCAGTGAAATGTCATAGAAGAGTTCTCCGAAGATTTTCAAACGCATCAGTACTAACTCAGATGACCGAATATGGTTTTACAGTTGACCATACCCTAAGTCATCCTTAGAGTTTCAAGAGGATCCATGAGTGATTGATGATGAACAGGTGCCATGAGTGAGTCAATACATACTCCTTTGTATCTTCTAGAACACGAGGTGTAGCTTGGCACCCCAAGTGTTGGAGACTCAACCTATCGATTGGGTTAAATCAATCTGACGTTAATTAATCTATATGATGATATAGTTAATTAATTTTTAAGTCTAATAAAGGTTACTGGGCCATTCAAGTTGTTAACTAGACTGATACTTGGGCGTAGAGGGTCACACGCAAATGGCCTTTTGCACGTGGAACATATACTTACGTTTTGGGGGGTTTTATGAAAAATACCCACTCCATATAAATGAGGAAGGCTATAAAAAAAATTAAACTAGACCAGAATTGTTCAGGTGCATTCCCCTCTTCTCCCTTCTCCCACACCTCCTCTCTACTCCCAATGTGATCAGGTTGGCGTAACAACGACGACAAAGATTGGACGGGGTTCACCAATGAGAAGGAGGAGATTTAACGTGTCGAGGACTACGTGCACACGTTTAGAAGCTGCAATCTCGAGAAGCTCGACTCATCTCGCTCCATGATCCAAGAAATCATGGATGTGATCTGTGCATAGGTATTTCGTTTAATTCTTTTAATGATGTCGCTTGATGCCGTTTAAGTTTTCCAATGCGGAATGTTTTGATTCGTTCACCTATGTCAAGGCATGCATAACAAAATATGTTAAGTCCCTCATCCACTTGATTCTCATAATACACATTTGGGTATAGTCAACGATGTAACCTTAATCAATCATCCTAGTAAATATTAATGAATTCAAAAATCATTTGAGAACTCTTCTTTGATATTATACTACATTTGCCAAGGCATTCATCACATCATCTTCCTTGAGTTTTGTCCTCTTATACAAAGGATAGACAATTATATCTGACCTCATAGTTATCTTCATGAACTTATTGATGCACCCAAGGTAAGAGTGTTTGAACTTCCATGAATTATTAATTTGCAAGTCAGAGTCAAAGAAAAAGTATCCGATGACAAGACATATTATGTGTCTCATGCCAAATGACCACTTACATAAGCGGGATACGAATAAATCTAATTGAAATTCAGTGAAATCATGTGGATAAATTCATTGAAATATTTTCATTAAAAAGGCCCATTGTATGAGTTGTGTATCGATATTAATGGCTACATTATGATACACAACTAAATCGCATGTACCTGGAAAAGAGGAAAAAACAGAAAACAACAATGACGCCCACTTCCTCAGGCCACATGTGAAGGAGGCCTAGGTCAGTTATCGACCTATGGAATAAGAAGGGGTTTTGGTAACAGAAAGGAGGTAGAGAGAAATGGAGTTTGAGCTAGAGCTCAAGGAGGGGTGTCGGGAGATCCACTCGACATCAGCGGGGAAATACCTATTCGGGCATGCTTACTTCTTTTAGTCTATCTTCACCCCCTAGGGATTCAATCTTCCCCGTATTCCCTCATCAACATTCTATCTTCCTGTTCTTCTCGTTGTGGACATTCCTCAGTCGTTGGAGTGGTTTCCCTTTGTGTTCTCAAGTAATTTCGTCACTCAGTAATCTCACATTATTTTTGAGTGAGAGGTTCATAGCAACTAGTATCATAGCCAGTGAATCCTTGACCCTCAATAAGTGTGATTAGCAACGGGCCTTTTCTTGAATTATCCTCGTCTATTCAGGCAACGAGTTTTCCAACAAGAAGCTTAATCCTATTCAGAGGGAGTCATCAGTGATTCAAGATCCAAGAGGTGAAGGAGGCATGCTTGAGTTTCAGAAACGCACCAACAACGTCCTGATGCATATCATGGAACAGATGAATGAAATGTGTATCAAGATGGATGAAATGAAGAAGGGTTCAAACACACTTCCAGCATGAGAATTACGCCAGTAGTGTTATCTATAGGGTGAGCCACCTCACCATCCTAATTGAAGGTTGGGCTTCGTCTCAAATTGTAAATGAGGAGATTTTCCTGTTTTATGGGGGATAATCTCGAAGGATGGATCAAAAGAGTAAAGAGATTTTTTTGTTTACACCCAATATCAGATGAGGAAAAGATGCATATATTATCCTTGCATTTTGGATGATGCGGCCATAGATTGGTTCATATATGCTGAACAAGATTTTGGCATGACCACATGGGAACATTTCAAGGAGAATTTTGGGGGGTGATATATCATTTCTTCTCATGCCTTTTTTCAGGCACTCTTTGAAATCAAACAGACTGTCTTTGGATCCCAATATAGAGCCAATTTTTAGAGACTCATGCCCAAATTCTGAATTTAGCAAGGAACGTCAACGAAAATGCATACCTCAGAGGTCTAAAGGCTGAAATCCGCTAAGAGGTATTGAAGTCTAAACCCTATGGATTAAAGGAGATCATGGATTTATCCCTTCAAGCTGAGCTCAATTTAGGAGTATTGTGGTCGGCATGGCAGAACAATACATGTTACCCCAATGCTTGCATCACTGATCACACCGGAAAGAGGTCGGCATTACCATATGGCGCTGCTGGAACTGATGCATCTTCCAACAGACAACAATTTCAACAAAAGTTCATTATGTCCAACCCATTTCAGTCAACCCTTGTTTACCGAGCAAGAGACCAAGTTCATTATGAGACGCCAAAATTTGAAGCTGACTGAGACAGAGTTTCAACAAAGGAAGGACAAGGACATGTATTTTTATCGCAATGACATCAATGCAAGAAAAACCTAAATCTCATTATGGCCCTAGATCTTGACCAAGACTTACCTCCTCAAGATGATGAAGAAGCAGATTATATGCAGACTAACGAAGCCCCTATCAACTCAAGTTCCTTATTCACAGCCCAAATTTCTTTTCATTTCTTAGAATCCTCATCCCCCAACGAACTTGTGAAGTTGTGGGGAAATATAAGGGACAAAATGTTAGGGTATTAATTGATGGAGGAGCTCCGCATAAATTTATTTACACTGATCTAGTGGCGGCATTATCTATCAAGGTATTCCAAGGGCAATCTTTTGACTTCCTTCTAGAAAATGGCATTCTTCAACAATTGACGGGTATATGTCTGAATGTTCCTATCAACTTATAAGGATTACATATTATTCAAGGTTTTATCTCTATTTAACTGAGGAACATGGAGGGCATCTTGGGGGTACAATGGTTGAAGTCCTTAGAATGGTTCTCCAACAATTATAAGATGCTGACACTAAAGAATGCATCTACTACAAACAGATCCTGACCTGCTACCAAGAGGGGTTCTAGTTACTACGTTAATTCAAGACATCATCAATAGAAAATGTCAATTCAGGGAAATTTATCAAGCATGCCATCCAGATACTGCAAGGGTATTTCATCTCCAACTACATTCCTCTTTTTCTTCTTTTCTGACCCATTACCCCACTGTTTTTACCCAACAGTCTCAACTCCCTCCTCAACACTCCATTGACCATCAAATCCACCTTCTTCCCAATTCCAAACCTATCAACCTCCGCCCTTTTTGATATTCCCATCTCCATAAGAATGAACTAGAAAAGGTCATCCAGGAACTACTCAATCCCAAATTCATCATACCTTCCAGAAGCCCATTCTCAAGTCTTGCTCTTATGATACAGAAAAAGGATGGGGTTGGCAAATGTGTATCGACTATCGTGCCCTTAACAAAATTATGATACCCAACCGATATAGCATTCGTGTAGTCGATGAATTACTTGAATAGCTCCATGGGTCAGTTATTTTCACAAAATTTGACCTTAAATCTGGGCACTATCAAATTAGAGTGTCTGAACTGGATATTCCCAAAACAGCCTTGAAGACACACCAGGTGCATTAGGTTCATAGTGATGCCTTTTGGATTAACCAGTGCACCAACTACATTTCAGGCCCTCATGAATCTCATCTTTCAACCTCTTTTGAGAAAATGTGTGCTTGTGTTTTTTAATGACATATTGGTGTATAGCGCCTCCTCTGCTGAACATGAAGCCGCTCTACATCTTGTTCTCAAAATTTTTCAAGACAATCATCTCTGGGTTAACTTGTCAAAATGTCAAATTGCAAAAGACCAAATTGATTATTTGGGACATACAATATCACACCACAGAGTCGCTGCTGATGTAGTCAAGATTGAATCCATCGACAATGGGCCCCAACCTACATTTTTCAAACAATTGCAAGGATTCTTAGGGCTAACAAATTACTACCGGCTGTTTGTAGCAAACTATGCTTCAAAGTTCCATCCGGTGGTGTCGTTGTTGAAGAAGGACGGTTTCCACTAGAATGAAGATGCCACCATTGCCTTTAATATGATGAAGCAAGAGCTTTCCTCAGCGCCCATCCTCAAATTACCCGATTTCTCAGAGTCCGTTGCGGAGACGGACGCTTCAAGTATCAGCATTGGCACAACGCTTCTGTAAAATTCTCATCCCATTGTGTATTTCAGTAAGGCTTTATCGGTATAGCGTCAACATAAGTCTGCATACAAGAGAGAACTAATGGTCGTAGTACTTTCAATCAGGAAATGGAAGCATTATCTGTTACTTCTTTAATTCTACATCCATATAGTTCAGTTCAGTCTCCGATTCTTGAACAATCAAAATGAGATACCACAACAATATCACAAATGGATAGCTAAGTGATAACATGATAAATGAACCTATATTTGCATACATTTTAGATGTTTTTAGTATTATTAATTTATAATTTATCATGTTATTGTTTGAATTAACCAAATATTTATGCATTAGCTAATAATTCCAACTTTTGCACATTATGATTATTTTTCACTAACTTCATTGACTTCTATGAAGTCAATCAGTTTTATTTCTGATGAGTATTTTATAGTTCCAAATGTGCAGAAATTTACAGGAATTAGAAGATATCATTATGAGAAAAATTGAAGGATTTTGGGAGCTTAGTGATTATCAAAATGGGCTGCAAATGATGAAACAAAATTGTTGGATTTTAAAGGAGAGACCAGAGGGGCTTGGACCACGACCTGACCTACATATTGGGCTTGCAAACACATTACAAAAGAAACAAACTGGAAATTACAAGGCAAAGCTCTCAACCCATGGAGAAAATGAGGCAAAATGGCAAGAAAAGAGAATAGATAATGCCCAAAGGGGTATTTTAGTAATTCTCACAATGTATAAATAGACTTTTTCTCCCTCACTTTCCCTGATTCTGGACGTGCTCTAGCAAGTGGCTGGCCAGCAGGACAATGCATTTTTCAGAATCCAGGTTGTTCAACTTGCTTAATGTAAGTTTATTGAAGTTTTCTCTTAATCTCGTCTCTTGTTTGCATTGAAAAACGCCTGATCCTGGCGAAATATAAGGATCCATACTTGAGAGGAAGCATTGAGGGCTCAGTAAACTTGCATTGAGGCTTTAGGATCTTAGATTTCTACCTTCTCCATCATTTCCCATCCATTTACCCTTAAAATCCATCACTTTCTCACTCTAAACACTAATTTTTTCTACTTTATCTCTCTAAAATAGGTTTTTTCTCTCACTAGACCTTCATCTATATCCATAGTTACTCCCCTAAAAATTTCATAAAAAATCTTCTTCATTTGCTCATCCAAATTCTATCTCAAACTCCTTCTACACTCTCTCTTAATTTTCTCTCTCTATCTCCTCATTTCGGTCCTTTCTCTCTCTAGAATCTGTTATTTCTCTCTCTAGACGTCCATCCATATCCACATTTCATCACCACAAAATTTCAAAAAAAACCTTCAAATTCCCTCTCAAACTCTCTCTACACTATCTCTTCATTTTCTCTCTCTATCCTCTTATTTCGATCTTTTATCTCTCTAGAAACATTTTTCTCTCACTATAAAATTTCTCCCTTTATCTCTCGAGTTCCTCCTGCATTCCCTACTTCGAATCCCAAAAAAATTGCATTGAAATATCATTTCTTATCCTCTCAAAGCACTTATTTTTTGTCTTCTAGCAGCCATCGTGCGGTGCCGTGCGGCGCCGTGCAGTGCCTGTGCGGCAGAGACCGCCCTCTGCCCGCCGGTCCGCACGCAGCCAGCGCACAAGACCGCAGGGCACAGGGTTGTCCTGTGCAGGACTTAGCCAAATTCGGCTAAGTCCTGGCCATTGGGTTAAGCCCAATAAGCTTAAGCCCAATTTGGCTAAGTCTTGACTTAGCCAAATTGGGCTAACCTTAGTGGGCTGACCCACTAAGGAGGCCAGCCCTCTACGGGCCAATCCAGGCCCGCCAGCCCATTCTGCCGCTCCGCCGCCGCCGCTCCGGCGATCGCCGGAGTAGGTAAATTTCATATTTTTCGTATTTAAAATTAATTAAAAATCAAAAAAAATCAGAAAAATTGGAAAATATTGTTTTCTACGTTGAAAAATCCAAAAAAATTTGGAAAAAAATCTAGAAAATTAATTTAAGCTATTTAAAGTCATTTTAACACCTAAAACATTTCAAAAAAAATCTCTATTTCTCATTTTTAATGCTTATAGTTGTGTTTTTTATGTGAATTAATCCCAGAAAATTCTAAAAATATTTATTTCTGATTAATTTGCTAAGATAAAATAGAAAAATTAGTTTAGAAATTTGAATTTTGTGTTTCTCCTTGTACTTTGGCTTAATTAAAAACATAGGGAATTCTGAAAATTACCAACAAATCTAGAAACATCTCTTAATCTAAAAAAATATATAGTATTTTTCACGTTTAAAATCATTTTCTTCATCCCAAGCTTGAGAAAGAATTCTGAAATTAAATTTCTGCCTCTCCGTGGATCGACCCCTTACTTGCCCTATATTAATTATAGAGTATTTAAGTGGAAATTTTCATAAATATTGTTGGTTAAGTCTGAATCAAAACAACGACATAAAACCCCTTAAATTTGGACTTATCACTAAGCTATTGGGTTATGATTTCAAAATCAAATACAAGGCTGGCAAAAACAATGTTGTAGCAGACTCCGTATCACATTCTATGGAAGTTATGGAAATCCAATGTCATTCATTATTGACTACACATTGGCTCAATGGATCGATACTTATCAAGGAAATCAGTGACGGTCCAAAATTCTCTGCCATAATACAATCTTTGCACACCGACAATCAAGTGCCTCCACATTATTCTCTACAACGAGATCTATTGTTTTACAAAAAGCGATTGGTTCTGCCCCAACAGTCCTCTCCAATTCCATTAGTTCTCTGAGAATTTCACGATACCAAGATAGGGGGACATTATGGTCTTCTCAATACTTTACCTTCTCAATGCCAGATAGGCCAGCAACATAAAGCTTCCACCTTTAGTCATGTGGGTGTATTGCAACCAATGCCTGTTCCAAATCAAATATGGGAAGATGTTTCTCTTGAATTCATCGAAGGGCTTCCATCCTCCTAGGGGTATGATTCTATTCTTTGGGTTGTTGACAGACTCCAAATCCAGTCATTTTATCAGCCTCAGTCATTTTACTGCTCAATATGTAGCTGATATCTTCATTAAGGAAATTATTTGCCTCCACGGCGTCCCAAATTCAATCTTATACGACTGAGGCAGTGTATTTATCAGTTGCTTCTGGTGAGAATTGCACAAACAACAAGGCACCTTATTAAAGATGAGCTCATCTTACCATCTAGAAACAGATGGACAGACTGAAGTCACAAATGAAAGTTTAGAAATTTACTTGTATTATTTTTCTTCTCAATATCCTAAACACAGGGTCAAATGGCTACCCTGGGCCAGATAAAGATATAATTCTTCACATCACTCCTCTATCAACATGACGCCTTTCAAAGCCGTTTATGGACATGACCCACAAAACTTGATCAAATAGGGGGCCACAACATCACCTATTGATTCATTAGATAAAATGCTTCAAGAATGTGACACTACTCTCAAAATCCTCAGGTCACATTTGTCCAAAGTGCAATCCATCATGAAGAGGCAACATGATAAGCATCAAAGAGAGCTCAACTTGCAAGATGTCTCCTATGCGATCATAAAACAAATCGGTCCTGTTGCTTAAAAATTAGACTTGCATGCTACCACCAATATTCACACTACTTTCCATGTCTCCCATCTTCCCAAGGCCATAGGAGATACGACAAAGGTTTTACCTGTAAGTACTAACCTCTCTGCTGATTGAGAATGACAGGTTTTCCCCAAAGCCATTTTATCTTACAGGTTCACCTTTGATTGCATGCAAGTCCTCATCAAATCGCGCAATTTACTGAATTACAAAGCCACCTAGGAAGACGTCCCTGTGCTGGAGAAGCACTTTACCAGTTTACAAATTGAGGACAATTTGGTTTTCAAATGGGGGATGATTGATACGCAACTAACTCGCACGTACTTGGAAAAGAGGAAATAACAGAAAACAACAATGACACCCACTTCCTTAGGCCACGTGTGAAGGGGACCTAGGTCAGTTATCGACCTATGAAATAAGAAGGGGTTTTAGTAACAGAAAGGAGGTAGAGAGAAATGGAGTTTGAGCTAGAGCTCAAGGAGGGGTGTTGGGAGATCTACTCGACATCAGCAGGGAAATACCTATCCGGGCCTGCCTACTTCTTTTAGTGTGTCTTCACCCCCTAGGGATTCAATCTTCCCCATATTCCATCATCAACATTCTATCTTCCCGTTCTTCTCGTTGTGGACATTCCTCAGTCGTTGGAGTGATTTCCCTTTGTGTTCTCAAGTAAATTTCGTCACTCAGTAATCTCACATTATTTTTGGAGTGAGAGGCTTGTATCACAGAATCAGCCATACTTATTATATGGGTGGGACTAGATAGTGTTATTCTATCTAGGTACTTTTTTAGTCCTTCTCAAGTATCTTTAGATATGAATATTAGAACAAATTCTTATAGGGTATATATATATTCATATTATTGTCTCACCATAACTCACAAACTTAGATATTTTATTCTTGGACTTCATCACAAGTATTACACATGCATTAGAATGAATATATTGTATTAATTAACACAGAATGAGATATTGAATGTGTGATTGGCTTGTCTGCCACATATATTTTCATCAATAAGTGCAGAAAATAATGTTCAAGATGGATTCAAATATTATTTAATATTACATGTTCAAATCATTTTTAAAATAAGGGTTATAAACTTCAAGGTAATTATCTTAAGTATAGTTTATAGCATATTTTATATAACTATTGATTCAAAATAAAATAAAATAATAAAAACAATTTTATACAAAAATGTGTCAGATAATTGATAATATGCATTCTTTCACTTACTGACACGCATAAAATTCTGATAATGACATGAGATACATGTTACCAAAATATGTGCAGAAAATTCTGATAAGTCAAGCTATTATGACTTGACTTTCTTGGATAAATGGAAGTTCAATAAAACATTAGTGGTGTATGTTTAGTAATAACTGGACGTCTAATTTCATTGAAATTAAAAAACATGCACCACTGTATTTATTTGTCTACGGATAAAACTGAATGCATAGCCAGAGTAATATGTTGTGCCAAAACACTTTGGGCAGTATAAAATTTTCTGGATTATGAGATCATATATGATAAAAATTTTATATTGGAAAAAAATCAAGTCTCTCAGGATCATATCACTCAATGTGATATTGATCTCAATTTTATTTCCAACCAGCTTATGATCTCACTCTTGTGGTTTTCCAATTTTTTTCCCTTAAATCCAAATTAGTTATGTTACACTCACTTGACTAAATATCAAAATCATACCATTCTATTTTATTTAAAGTAGGATATTTTAGTTTTATTTAATATGTGACGTGATTGGCCGCACACTTCTGCATCTGCTTTTAAATGCTCTTAACATCACGTCTTTGGCTCTAATCGAGCCAAATAACTTGGAAAGCTAATAATAAAGCAAAGAACTCATACGTTGAAGAATTTGAATCTGGAGATGGATCAGAAGAATTGTTTACATCGGTTATGTTTTAACACAATAAAAGTATGAACAATTATGTAGTACATTGACCTATTTTTATTTGAAAGAATGAAATAATTGTAAATTTATCATTAAAATATAATCATGGAATCATATAAAACTATGAAGCACATGACCCACATCTTTATGAGGTTTCTGTAATTTTATGAATTTCATTCAAGTTTCATTTTATAGTTATCTTACCACTCTTTTCTTCAATTATGCTTTTACTATGCAATATGAGTTATATATGATTTTTAGGCGATGATTTTTCCTTGTTGAATTTATTTTATGCAATTTTTTATTTTATGAATATTTATCTATGAATAAATACTTTTCAAGTTTTAATGGGTAGCTTCATTCCACTAGTCTCACACATCCAACTTGAGTGTTCATATTTCAATCATGTTATTTTGAATTTAATCTTCGAAAGCATACCCCTAGGGAAAGCATATCCTTAGGGCATTATGTAGTTAGGGGGATATCATAAATATCCTTTTAACAGAAAAATAAACTCTTTATCTGTTTGGTTGTCTTAGGTCATCAATCAATAAGATAAAATTGTGAAGTCATCACAAATGGTATATTTATGTTAAATATTGTATCATTTAAAGCATAAGATGTGGTAGATAATCTGATTAGCTAACATAATAGAACTCAAAACTTGCTAAAAATTATGTAAGCTAGAAGCTATTTCATAAATCGATAATACTAATTAGAATTTTAATAATAAATTTATATTTTAAAAGGTAATCAAAAAATTTAAATGATATAAACACCAAACATATGAGCATCAAAAGCATATTTTTGTAAAATCTTATCAATAATAGAGGAAATACTAATATCCAACGAGAATGAAGAGGATCTATGAGGAGAAGGGAGAAAAAGGGGAAGATCCCTAAAATTGTTGTCTCCGATAACTTTTTTAGAGCCTTCTCTTATTTATATAAAGTGGGCATTTTTTTGTAAAACCCCCAAACTTTAAGTATATCCTCTAATATCCAAAATACCATTGCATGTGACTGTCTAAGCCCAAAAGTGAGTCGATACACACTCCTTTATATCTTCTAGAGCACGAGGTGTAGCTTGGCACCCCATCGGCTGAAGACTAGACATATTGATTGGGTTAAATTTATGGAACATTAATTAATCAATATGATCATATAGTTAATTAATTTTTAATGCCACTAATAGGTATTGAGCCTTTGGACTCATTGAATTGACAAATACATGGGGCTAGAGGATCACATGCGATGGTCTTTTGGATGTCAAAAGATATACTTAGATTTTGAGAGTTTTATGAAAAATACCCACTAAGTATAAATAAGGGAAGGCCCTAAATAAAACTCACCCATACTGAATTATTCATGGGCCTTTCCCTTCTTCTCCCTTCTCCTCATAGCTCCTATCCATGCGCTATGCGATTGGGATGGTGTCACAATGATGACGAGGGGTGAACTGAGCTCATCAAGATGGAGGAGGAGATTCAAAGTGTTGAGGATCACATATATACTTCTAGAGTCTGCACACATGAGCAGCTCCATATGACTTGTTTAAGGATCAAAGGAAGCATTGATATGATATATGTTGAGGTGATCCTATTCATGTTTTTGTTCATGTAATTACAATTCTGTTGTAAATCTTCCGCTGCAAAGAATCCTTATGTTCATCCAGATCAAGGCTTCTAGAACCCAAAAAAAAGAGTGATTGTTCATCCATAAGATGTATTTGATGTCCTAGGAAACACCATCTATATCTAGATAGGATGAGAAGGGTTATGCATATGGTAAGAGGTAATGATGTGATGGAAACAATAAGATGAGATGGAAGGTATTAATTACTAAGTAGGGTGTGTTGATACGTAAGAGAAGACATAAGTGAGATGATGTAATAAGATCAATGTAAATGAGGGAGTAAGAGAGGCGACGATGTAAGGGAAAGATGATGGATGTAGGAGACGAGAGAGGAGGTAAATGGTAGAAGATAGTGGTTTAAAGATTATGATTTAACACAGAGTGAGATCATGAAGGTGTAGACGATGTGTGACATAGATGATAGATGGTGATGGATTAAGGTGGATGGTGATGAATCTAACTAGTGTATGTGATGGAGAAAAACCAATGTAAGGCAAGAGACTAACCTTGGAATCTAATGGTCCGTCAAGATCAGAGTGATTTTCTAATGCAGATCAGCCTCTCCAAGCACTCAAGATACCAAGAAAACCCTTGACGGCTCTTCAAAACATCAATTTCTTTCAATATGCCTCTCTAGGATGAAGTGAGTTTTAAGATGTTTTTAAAAAGATTGGGGGATCAATTAGATCCAACCATACTAGTGGATATAGAAGAGAAATACAAAGCTATCCTCAAAATTTCAGCTTGATCGGCCTTCTGGATCATTCGATATCAAGCCTTGAAGTTTGATGCTTCCTAGTCCTAAAGTTGGATGTTGTTGAGCCATTGATATCAAGCCATGGATGCTTCCTAACAATTGATTTTAAGTTGGGTGATCACTAACAACAATCATTAACAAACATCAATTATTGCTTGATGTCAATCATTAGGTGGAGTAATCCATTAACATGTGGCACGGTGGAAATGCGTTCGACAAATCAAATATGTTTGAGCCCTATTATCAAAACTAGGGAAGGTTAAGGCCTCTCAATCCAGTTTTATAAAAAACTTAAACTTAGACCTAAAAGTCTATCTAATGTTAGTCTGGTCATGTTGACAAGTTAAGGTTAAAGTTAAAGTTAAAATTGCAATGTCATGGTTTTGAACAGTAGTTCATAGCTTAAACTTCAAAAGAAAAGTTTTTAAACGTGCTGAAATCTTTTGAAGGGTATATAAATTAATATTAAAAACACGATCAGAATGTAATATTTTTTTGTGGAACCAGTACAATAAATAAAATAAAATCTTGACGTGAATTTCTATACAAGAAATATTGTATTATAGATATTATTTCGATCTTGAAAAACATAATATTCACCTTTCAATGGATTCCAATGAACTTGGTTTCCCTCTCATGTGAATTACTTTTCTCAAGCTGGATAGAGAAAAATGTGTAATTATGGACTGTAAGGGTGTAAGAAACATGGATTCTGATTAGAAAGAGAGAACAAGAGTGGCAGGGAAAGAGAGATAATAAGAGAGGGGGAGACCGTGAGAGGGAAAGGGGTAGAATTAAAGATGGTGAGAAAGGGTGAGAGGGAGCGTGAAAGTGAGAGAAGTGGGTTTAGGGGGGACTGGGAGGGGAAGATGGATCAAGAAAAGAAGAATGAAAAACAGATACGTGGGGTAAAAGGTGACAGAAAGGGGAAAAGAGAGAGACATGTAGAGAGAGAAAAAGAGAGGGAAATAGTGAGTTAGATAGGGATACAGTGAGAAGGAAAGAGAGAAAATGATGTTTTGAGGGTGGGGGTGAGAGAGAGAGAGAGAGCCAAAGAGAGCATGAGAGTGAGTGGAAAAGAACGAGAAAGTGATAGATGGGAGAGTGATAACACACAATATTAAAGGGTTAATATGACACTATTTACATATTTCTTCTCATCAAATTGGTTATATGTGTGTATGATTATGAAGCCTAAAATGATTCAATCCATTTTTTGAGTTTTGAGTTTTGAGTTTTGAGTTTTGAGTTTTGAGTTTTGAGTTTTGAGTTTTGAGTTTTGAGTTTTGGTTAATTGGTTCAAGCCTAAAATTGGTTATATGTTTTGAGTTGCGCGAAATTTAACATATTTTTAGGGATCTTCTCACCATGAAGACACTCTCCTTGGTTGAGTGGAGAAAGGGGGCTTTCAAATATGGATAACCTGGGTGCTTGAAATGAGCGTCCCTTCCCTAGGATATTTTGCTCAAGTTTTCCACAAAAAGCCAAAAAAGTAAAACGTATCCACCAATGCCCTTATGACCTTATGCATGTGACTCTCTAGGCCCATGTATCATTCTAGTTAATAAGTTTAGTGGTTCAATAACAATTATTGGTCAATCTTATTAATTAACTATATCAACATATAGATTAATTAACTAAGGGTTTATTTAACGCAATCGATAGATTAAGTTTCCAGCCCATGGGGTGCCAAGCCACACCTCATGGGGTGCCAAGCCACACCTCATACTATCTCATGGAACCTTTACTGTGATCGGTTACTGTATATGTATAATCCATCATTCGTGCGAGACTCTCGAACGACCTAGGGTATGGTTTATCATCAAACCCTAATCCGTTATTCAATTAGTACTGACACATAACAGGGATCATTTGAGAACGCCTTCTCCAATATCCTCATTATTGGGTTCTAGAGGCATTGACATGGATGAACAAATGAAAATATTCTACAGCGGAAGACTTTAACAGAATCAAACGGCATCGATAAAACCATGAAACGAAGTACCTTTACACGGATCATATCCATGATGGAGCAGGCCAAGTCGAGCTACTCAAATGTGCAGCCTCTAGATGTATCCACGCAATCCTCAGCATGTTGGATCTCCTCCTTCTCGTTGACGAGCTCCGTTCTACCTCCATCCTCGTTGTTACGCCATCACGATCGCATTGGGCATGGAGAGGGAATGAGGGGAGATGGGAGAATAAGTGGAAGGGCCCCCAAACAATTCTGTCTTGGGTAAATTTTATTTCAAGGCCTTCCCATATTTATACTAAGACGAAATTTTTCATAAAAACCCTCAAAACTTAATATATCTTCTAACATCCAAAAGACCATTCATCAGTCTAGGCCCATATATCAGTCTTGTTAATGACTTTGGCTGCCCAATAACCTTTATTGGCCTTCCAAATTAATTAAAAATATCAACATATAGATTAATTAATGTTGGATCAATTTAAGCCAATCGATTGGTTGAGTCTCCAACATGTGGGTTGCCAAACTACACCTCGTGCTCTAGAAGATACAAAGGAGTGTGTATCGACTCACTCATGGAACCTATTCATCATCAATTACCATGTACGTATGATCCCTCATCAACTTGATGCTCCTACGATAACTTAGGGTATGGTATACTGTCAAACTCTAATCGGTCATCTGAGTTAGTACTGATACATTCAGAAATCATCGGAGAACACTTCTCCAATATTTCACTGCCTTGGCCAAGGACTTCATCGCATCGTCTTCCTTGAGCTGTCACCTCTTATAGCAAGGGTGGACGATCCCATCTTGACCACTCAATCATCTTTGTGAACTTCTTGATGTACCCGAACTAAGAACGTTTAGAATCTCATGATTAGAGACTCGTTAGCCATTGTCAAAGTACAACCGTCCGTCCACAAGATGTCTTTGGTGTCTCAGGTCTAAGGACCACTTATAAAACTACGACGTGAATCGACCTGATTGGCAGTTCGGTATAATACCATTCAGGGATTCGTACAGATCAGTTCAGTGAACTATTTCCACTAAAGAGCACCCCCCATCTATCCTTAGTGTCTCCACGCCAATGGCTATGGGACTGGCCATAATCATCATATGAGTGAGGCTAGATAGTGGTATTCTATCCGGATACTTCAATGTCCTTCTCATGTATCCTTCGACTATGAATATTTAGAACGCATGCTTAAACACTAGTGATCTCCGTATTATAGTATCATCATAATTCACTAAGTCCAATCATGTATTCATGGACTTCATTATAAGCATCACACGTGCACCATAATGAATATGATGTATTAATGAACATTGAACAAGATGTGGAATGTGTGATTGGCTTGCCATCCACATATATTTCCATCACTCACTACTTTGGCCAAGGTTTTTCTGCATCTCCTTCCTTGAGTCAATCTCCTCTTATACCAAGGGTGGATGATCGCGTCTTGACCACTCAGTCATCTCCGTGAGCTTCTTACTACATCCGAGCTATGACTTTTTTGAATCCCAAGATTAGAGGCTCGTAAGTCATAGTCAAAATGTAGTCGTCCATTCACGAGATGTCCTTGGTGTCTCAGGTCAGTGGATCACTTATACAATAGTGACATGAATAAACTTGATTGACGGTTAGGTATAATATCATTCAGGGATTTGTACGGATCAATTCAGTGAACTCTTTCTACTAAAGAGCACCCACAATCTATCCTAAGTGTCTCCACACCAACATCCACAAGATCAGATATAATTAGCATATAAGTAGGATCAGTTAGTGCTATTCTATCCAAATAATTCAATATCCATCTCGAGTATCCATTGAATAGGAATATTAGAATACATGTGTAAAGACTAGTGATCACTGTATTATGATCTCATCATAATTCACTAGGTCATTGCACATTTTCTTTGAATTCATTATAAACATCACACTGGAATAGTAATGAACATAGTATTTTAATCAATGAACTTAAATAAACATGGTGGTGTGACTGGCTCGATGGCCACATAATATCCATCACTTACTCTAAATGTATCTCTTGTCCTAATCTTAAATTCACATTATAGAGAGTTATTTCCCTAAGATCCGTTCCTTGTGGAGATGACCCTTTTCCATACTAACTCGTCAAATTCATTATGAGTAAATGGTTATAAATTATTTTGATTAAACTCAAATCCACAACAATCTAATTTTACCCCAAATTTAAGTTCATCAATTGGTGCCATTGTCGGGAAAGGGAAATGCTTGCCATTAGGGATTTTTAATATCTTTGTTTGGGAATTGTATTTTGTTTAACTAACCTATGCTCGTGGCTAACTAGTAAAATTTCTTATTAAGTAAAGTATATAAAAAATTAGTGATTAAACTCAAATCCACAACAACATTATTTTACCCTAAATTTGAGTTCACGAGAGAGAAGAGCTAGAAGAACAGTTAATTGGCTAGAGAGGAGAGAGAGATAATGAGGGAGTGCTAGAGACAGTAGGATATATAATATAAATTTATATAAATATCAAAATATTCATTATCTTCAGGCCTTTGGTCTGGTCTGACATACAAAAATTAAAAGTCACTGACATCTTGGTGGGGATCACCAATCAAACATGAAAGAGAGATGTATCTAGAGGTGAATGTGAGAGGGAAAGAGAGAGAGTTAGAGAGGGGGAGAAACCAAGATGGAAAGGAAGACATTGCTGGAGGGAGGGCGGGAGAGAGAGAGAGAAAGAGCTGTAGAGAGTCAGAGATAGAGAGATAGAAAGTGAGCAGTAAAGAGATAAATGGGGAAAAAAAACTACAACATAAGTGAAAGAGCTAGAGAGAGAGAGATAATGAGAGAGTTTTAGCGAGAAGAGTATAAGATATTTTAATAAATTATTATCATCTTCCAGTCCTCAGTCCGGTCTGACCGACAGAAATCAAAAGCCATTGACATCTCGGTGGGGCCCATTGATCAAACATGAGAGAGAGAGTGAGCAAAAGAAAGAGAGAGAGAGAGAGAGAGAGAGAGAGAGTTAGAGATGATGATAGAGTAAAAGGGAAAGGGAGAGATTGGGGGAGGAGAGGAGGGAGAGAGATAGCAAGAGAGAGAGACAGAGAGAGAAACAGCTAGAGAGAGAGATCAAGAAAGAAAAAGCTACAGAGAGCTAGAGAGCAAGAGAGAAATAGCCGAAGAGAGAGATAGGGGGAGAGAGAGAGATGGAATACAAGTGAAAGAGCCAGAGAGGAGAGAGGAAGAGCTACAAAGAGGAGGCAAAGATAAAGAAATAGAAAGAGAGAGGCTAATAAGAGACTCGTAGAGAGAGTAGTGTATATAATATAACTTTGTATAAATATAATGATATTAATTATCTTCTAGTCCCCAGTCCAGGCTAATATACAAAAATCGAATGCCACCGACATCTCAATGGGGCCCACCTATTAAACATGAGAGAGAGAGAGAGAGTTAAAGAAAGAGATGTATGTAGGGAGAAAGTGAGAGGGAAAGGGAGAGATTGGGGAGAGAGACAGGAAGAGAGAGAGAGAGAGAGACAGACAGACAGACAGAGAGAAAGGGAGAGATTGGAGAGGGAGAGGAATGGAGAGAGAGAGAGAGACCAAGAGAGAGAGAGACAGAGAGAAAGAGCTAGAGAGAGCCTGAGAGCTAGAGAGAACCAAAGAGCAAGAGAGAAAGAGCTAGAAAGAGCAAAAGAGCGAGAAAGAAAGATCCACAAAGAGACAACAAGTAAGCAAGGAAGAGATAGATGGGAGGGAAAGAGCTATAATGTGAGTGAAAGAGCTAAAGCAAGAGCGACAAAGATATATATAGAGAGAGAGAGAGAGAGAGAGAGAGATTAGAGAGTGTTAGAGATATTATTGTACATAATAAAACTTTATATAAATATAATAATATTTAGTATCTTCGAGTCTTCAGCTTAGGTAAGTGATGGATCAACGCCAACGTGATGGGGGCCACCGAGCAAACATGAAAGAGAGAGAGGTAGGTAGAGGCAGAAAGTGAAAGGGAGATAGAGAGTTAGAGGGGTAGAAACCAAAAGAAAAAGGGAGAGATTACTGGAGACAGGGAGGGAGGGAGAGAGAGAGAGAGAGCGAAAAAAAGGGCCAAAGAGAAATGAAAGAGAACAAGAAAGAAAGAGCTAGAGAGAGACAAAGTGAGCAAGAATGAGATAGAGAGAGAGTGGAAGAGACAAAGAAAGAGAGAGATTTTGAGAAAGGTGTAGAGAGTACAGTATGCAGTATAACTTTGTATCAATTTAATGATATTAATTATCTTCCAGTCCTCAGTCTGGTCTGACCGACAAAAGTCAAAGGCCGCCGCCATGTGGGCCTCACCAATTAAACATGGAAGACAGGGAGTGAAAGAGAGAGAGGTGAGTAGAGGGAGAAAGTGATAGGGAAAGAGAGAGAGTTAGAGGGGGGGAGATTGGGGAAGGAAGGGCTAGATTCGGAGAGGAAGAAAGAAAGAGCTAGAGAGAGAAAGAGAAAGAGTGAGCAAGTGAGCCAGAAAGAGATAGATGGGAGAGAAAGAGCCAGAGAGGAGAGAGAAAGAGCTAGAGAGAGAGAGAGATAGTGAGACAGTGATAGAGAGAGCAGTATATATAATTATGTAATATAACTTTACATAAATATAATAGTACTAACTGTGGACTAGTCTTCTGTCCGGTCTGACCGAACGGAAAAGCCGCCGACGTCTTGGTTGGGCCCACCGATCGAAAATCGGATTTCAACTCGCATCGACTCGCGATCGAGTTTTTCGGGTGGGGCTCACCGATCGAACATGTTCGATCGGATCGCAACTCGCATCGACTCGCGATCGAGTTTTTCTAGTGGGGCCCACCGATCGAACATGTTCGATCGGATCGCAACTCGCGTCGACTCGCGATCGAGTACCTCGATTTGGGGCGCACCGATCGGACTTGTTCGATCGGATTGCAACTCGCCTCTACTCGCGATCGATATTTGGGGCCCACCGATCGAACATGTTCGATCGGATCGCAACTTGCATCGACTCGCGATCGATTATCTCGATTTGGGGCCCACCGATCGGACATGTTCGACCGCATTGCAACTCGCCTCGAATTGCGATCAATTGTCCGGGTGGGGCCCACCGATCGAACATGTTCGATCGGATCCCGAGTCGCTCGACTCGCGATCGAGTATCTCGGGTGGGGCCCACCGATCGAATATGTTCGATGGGATCGCGAGTCGCCTCGACTCGCGATCGAGTATCTCGATTTGGGGCCGCCCGAACGTTCGATCGGATCGATCGATCTACGTGGCCGGATAGAGATATCCGATCGATCCCGCGGCGGCGGATCGAGTCCTCTGAACATTATTGGCTTGAATAAATAGCTCTCCGCCAATAAATAGCTCGCTCGCTGTACTTGAATCCTCAGTCTTCGCTCGCAAGTACTTGCCGGACGAGCAGTGAATGGCCGGTGAGAGTGCTCAGATTTTGTTCTCAGTAATTCGATTAGACATACGTTTCACGTTTCATTCTATCGGAGGCGCAATTCAAATTTAGTTCCCGAGATTTCGATCAGTAGCGCAATTCGAAGTTAGTTTTCAAGGATCCGATCGGACACGCAATTCTAATTTCGTTTATAGAGTTCGATCACAAGCGCATTTGTAATTTGGTTTTCGAGGATTTGATCAGAAGCGCAATTTAAATTTCGTTAAAAGTTGCATTTCAAATTTTAATATCTAGAGTTCGATCCGAAGTACAATTCGAATTTCATTAATGAGAATTCGATCAGAAGAGCAATTCAAATTTCGTGTTCAGCTATTCCATCGGACTTACATTGCAAATTTCATTCTCCAGTGTTCGATCCGAAGCGCTATTCAAATTTCGTTTTCACGAATTCGATCAGAAGCGCAATTCAAGATTTGTTTTCGAATATGCGATCAGAGGGGGGAATTCCACTTTTGTTATCTATTATAAAAATCAGAGGCGCAATCCAAATTTTAGTTTCCGAAATTTCGATCGGCCACAATTTAAGTTTCGATTTTGAAAATTCTCTCAGAAGCTCAATTTTCAGTTAGTTTCCGAAGATTCAATCGGACGCACAATTCAAATTTCCTTCTTAAGAATTCGATCAGAAGCGCAAATTCAAATTTCCTTCTCGAGGATTCAAATTCCGTAGAATGCACAATTCAAATTTCGTTTTCGCGAACTCGATCGGACACTCAATTTACTCTTCTAGACTTCGATTGGACGGACGATTCAAATTTCGTTTTTCCTGCAGCTGCACTGATCTTCTTCGTGCTCGTGCTGCTGCGATCATCCGACGGCAGAAACGTCGATTTTTCGCGACATGGTGTCACGTCCAGGAACGGAGTTGTTGCTGCAGATGATGGCCGGTGTTCGAAGATTGGCAGAGACGTGCTCAGGGAAGGGGGGAATGCGGTGGACGCCGCCGTGGCGACGGCGCTTTGCTTGGGCGTCGTCAGCCCGGCGTCCAGCGGCATTGGCGGTGGCGCTTTCCTGCTCCTGAGGCTGGCCAACGGCACCGCTCTAGCGTTCGACATGAGGGAGGTTGCTCCCCTCCGATCCTCGCAGGTTCTTCTTCTTCATCTTCTATGTTCTTTGATCTTCGTAATGTTTTTCTTCTTAATCCTCTTCTCGATTCTTCTGGTTTGTTAATCTTCAGTCTTCTTCGATCTTTTTAGTCCTCTTCTTCTTCTTCTTCGATCTTTTTAGTCCTCTTCTTCTTCTTCTTCGATCTTCTTAGTCCTCTTCTTATTCTTCTTTGATCTTCTTAGTCATCTTCTTCTTTTTAAGTCTGCTTCTCTTCTTCTTCTGCTTCTTATTCTTCGATCTTCTTTAGTTTTGTTCTCTTCTTCTTCTTCGATCTTCTTAGTCCTCTTCTTCATCTTCAGTCTTCTTCTCTTCTTATTCTTGGATCTTCTTAGTCCTCTTCTTCTTCTTCTTCAGTCTTCTTCTCTTCTTCTTGTTCGATCTTCTATGTCCTCTTATTCTTCTTCAGTCTTCTTCTCTTCATCTTCTTCTTCTTTGTCCTCTTCTTCTTCTTCAGTCTTCTTCTCTTCTTCTTCTTCAGTCTTCTTTTCTTCTTCGATCTTCTTAGTCCTCTTCTTCTTCTTCAGTCTTCTTCTCTTCTTATTTTTCGATCTTCTTTTTCCTCTTCTTCTTCTTCAGTCTTCTTCTCTTCTTATTCTTCGATCTTCTTAGTCCTCTTCTTCATCTTCAGTCTTCTTCTCTTCTTATTCTTGGATCTTCTTAGTCCTCTTCTTCTTCTTCAGTCTTCTTCTCTTCTTCTTGTTCGATCTTCTATGTCCTCTTATTCTTCTTCAGTCTTCTTCTCTTCATCTTCTTCTTCTTTGTCCTCTTCTTCTTCTTCAGTCTTCTTCTCTTCTTATTCTTCGATCTTCTTAGTCCTCTTCTTCATCTTCAGTCTTCTTCTCTTCTTATTCTTGGATCTTCTTAGTCCTCTTCTTCTTCTTCAGTCTTATTCTCTTTTTCTTCTTCGATCTTCTTAGTCCTCTTCTTCTTCTTCAGTCTTCTTCTCTTCTTATTTTTCGATCTTCTTTGTCCTCTTCTTCTTCTTCAGTCTTCTTCTCTTCTTCTTCTTCAGTCTTCTTCTCTTCTTCTTCTTCGATCTTCTTAGTCCTCTTCTTCTTCTTCAGTCTTCTTCTTCTCTTCTTCTTCGATCTTCTTAGTCCTCTTCTTCTTCTTCAGTCTTATTCTCTTTTTCTTCTTCGATCTTCTTAGTCCTCTTCTTCTTCTTCAGTCTTCTTCTCTTCTTATTTTTCGATCTTCTTTGTCCTCTTCTTCTTCTTCAGTCTTCTTCTCTTCTTCTTCTTCGATTTCCTTAATCTTCTTCTTCTTCTTCAGTCTTCTTCAGTCTTCTTCTCTTCTTCTTCTTCGATCTTCTTTCTTCTTCTTCGGTCTTCTTACTCCTCTCCTTGTTCTTCAGTCTTCTCTTCTTCTTCTTCGATCTTCTTAGTCGTCTTCTTCTTCTTCAGTCTTCTCTTCTTCTTCTTCGATCTTCTTAATCCTCTTCTTCTTCTTCAGTCTTCTTCTCTTCTTCTTCTTCGATCTCCTTAGTCCTCTTCTTCATCATCATCGTCATCATCTTCAAAATCGTCATCATCGTCAACTTCTTTAACTGCTTCATTATCATCATCATCGACCCATCGTCATAATAGTAATTAAGAATATGAATAAGAAAAAGAATCAACTGCTTCATCATCATCATCCACATCATTATAAAAATTGAAACAATAATAATAATCATCATCATCATCATCGTCCTCACCATCATAAATAATAATTGTCATCATCATCATCAACTTCTACGGTTTTCTTCATCGTCATCATCAACTTCTTCTGCTTCTTCATCACCATCATCGTCCTCCTCATTATACTAATAATAATCATCATCATCATCGTCCTCATTATAATAATAATGAAAACAATAATAATTAGCATCATCATTTACATCTTATTCTTCAGAAAATTTCACAAAAATTTCAGAAAAAATTATCTTGGATCATGAACAAGATGAACATGGATTTCCTCTCAGAACATGTACGGTGGGAATCCAGCATCAAAGGCAACCGGAGCGCTATCAATTGCAGTTCCTGGTCTAGTTGCTGGCCTTCACAGAGCGTGGAGCGAGCACGGGAAGCTGCCATGGAAGCGCCTGGTCATGCCTGCGGTAACCCTAGCCTTGAACGGCTTCAAAATTTCCCCTTACTTATACATGCAGATGGTGGCAACTCAATCGGCTATCTTTTCCGACAAAGGGATGACGGAAATTTACACGGCTAATGGTACTTTGCTTCGAATTGGGGATCTTTGCCGGGATGAGAGGCTCGCAGAAACCCTAAAATTGATTTCGGATCGTGGCCCTGAAACGCTGTACAAGGGGACCGTTGGATTAAAATTGATCGGGGATATTCAGAAATCTGGAGGAATCTTGACGATGAGAGATTTGCAGGGGTATAGAGTGAAGGTGAAGAAGCCAATTTCTTCGAGGTTCATGGGGCTGGATCTTCTTGGCATGCCCCCCCCTTCCTCTGGCGGTCCTGGAATGATGCTGGTATGACTGATAATGATGATGATGATATTGATGATAATTATGATATTGATGATGTTCATGATGATGGTGATGATAATAATGATATTAATGATATTGATGATAATT
The DNA here is from genome assembly GCF_029677425.1 of Wolffia australiana. Lineage (NCBI taxonomy): Eukaryota > Viridiplantae > Streptophyta > Magnoliopsida > Alismatales > Araceae > Wolffia > Wolffia australiana. The sequence goes on along the minus strand of NC_135850.1, from coordinate 12,021,408 downwards.
ATGATATTGATAATGTTGATGATGATGGTGTTGATGGAGATAATATTGATGATAATAATGATATTAATGATATTGATGATAATTATGATATTGATAATGTTGATGATGATGGTGTTGATGGTGATAATATTGATGATAATAATGATATTAATGATATTGATGATGGCGATGATATTGATGATGATGCTGATGATATTTACGATTTATTTTAAGAATGATGATATTTATGATATTGATTGTGATGATGGTGGATGTTGATTATGGTTCAGGTGTTGAATATTCTTGCTCAGTTTGGGCTACCAGCGGGGATATCAGGATCGCTTGGGGTTCATCGGATAATTGAATCGTTGAAGCATATGTTTGCAGTGAGGATGAATCTGGGGGATCCTGATTTCGTGGATGTCTCAGATGTGCTGAGAGACATGCTCTCAGTGGATTTCGCCAAGAAATTGAAGAAGAACATTGCTGATAGTCGGACTTTTGGTCCAACGCATTATGGTGGAAGGTGATGACGGTTGACTGACATTTTTATTATTATTTCTGAATTGCGTTTGTTTCCATTATTATTTTCCTTCTTTTAGTCTTAGCCCCACGGATTATTAGGAAGTAGTTCGATCTACAATAAATCGTATTTTTTATTCCATTTCTATTAGGATTAGTTTGTTTTTCCTGATCTGATTTCTGCAACAAAAAAAAAATTACACTTGATCTGGCATCATAAAAATTCCAAATCTGCCCGTTTTCTAGATAGAGTTGATTTATAGAGCAACTTTACTGGTGAGTAAGCAGTAATTATGTCCGAGTAAAAACTCAAGTCGTATGTTTATACCATTTCTGCTGAGATCAGGTTCTCCTGATCACATAATCAACAAAGAACCACTGTTATCTAACTAAAAATCATTTATGCAAGCAACATAGAGTGGAAGAACACATTAATGGAAAATCACCATTAACTTATTTTCTCGAAACTTATTTTGGGTGGATCCAGGTGGAATCAGGTGGGAGATCACGGCACCAGCCACTTGTGCATTGTCGATAGTCTTCGAAATGCTGTTTCGATGACTACCACAGTAAATTCCTACTTTGGGTCAGTAATTCGCTCACCGAGCACTGGGATTATTCTCAACAATGAGATGGATGACTTCTCTGTTCCTGGAAACGTTTCTGGGAACACTCGGCCTCCGGCCCCGGCAAACTTCATTCGCCCTCTGAAGAGGCCATTATCCTCCATGACTCCGACCATTGTTCTTCAGGTGAGATGAAGTTGATGCTAATCTGATTTTGGATGATTTTGGAAAATTAATGAATACTTGCAATTAATTTTTTAATTCTTTTCAGGATGGGCTAGTTTATTTATTTGCTTAAACTTATTTTTTCCCAGGATGGGCATTTAAAGGGGCTTGTGGGAGCAAGTGGAGGCGCCAATATTATTGCAGGAACAACCGAAGTTTTTCTTAATCATTTTGTGAAGAAGATGGACCCACTTTCTGCTGTTCTATCACCTCGAGCTTATCATCAGGTACGAGTGACACCATTTTTAATACCATATTTATTTTTATTTACCTACAAATGTTGCAGCCGGGGCTAATTAATCTTCGAATGAATTCTGCAAAGATTTCTAGAACCCATTTATTTTGGAAGGGCTTCGTTGTTAAATTAACATTAATTGATTAAATCTGTGATCATCATCAGGCACGAATAATACCATATTTAATATCGCATTTATTTTTCTTTTTCGACCAACATTGCCTCTGATCTAGGTAGATTTAACACTTTCAGCAGCGCTCATATCTGGAATTTATTTCTTGCAGTATTTTCAATTAATATTGATTGATAAACTGATTAATTAGCATCAACTGTGAGTAATACCTGTTGAACAGTAGCACCTGAAGATCTCTCAATTTTCCCTCTCTTTCTCTCTCTCTCCACTGTGAGTGGACCACAGTATATAAGTGGCCCACATGGGAGTTTCTTTCTTTCTTTCTTTTATTTTTACTCAAACTCATGTTTCTCCCACATGTGAGCCTCACCAATGAGCCCACACGTGGGACACCTGTATGGGGGCCCTTTAAAGGGCCCCAAACCCTAGCCGCCAAGGAGAAGTACTTTTCGCTTTTTTTCTATTCAACTGGCTTCCCTCTCAGGCGCTGCCTCTGGCTGGAGCACCATCCCTCTCACCTCTCCTAACCTCCTTCAAGGTCTAACATGGTATCAGAGCTGATCCTTCTGCTGTAGTTCTAGTCCTCCTGCAGCAGTTGTTCTGCAGTAGTTCGAGCTCTAGAGGGAGTTCTCAAGTTTTTCGATCTCCAGTTTACACATGGCAAGCCTAGGAGATGAAAACTCAACCCAGGGTACACCTGGACTGGTGCACGATGACCCTGGAGTCAGGGCTAGGGAAGCAAGTGGGTCGAATGCAGAATTAGGGAGATCTGCAATCGTCTTTCCTCCTGCAGAGGTGAAGTTCGATGGAGGAAACATGTTTGAGTGGTCCAAAATGGTCACTCTTACTGTTTATGGTTGTTTTCTGGGAGATCACTTGACTGATCTTCCCAGAAGCCCTGCTGTTGCTGATTTCAAGAAATGGAAAGCGGAAGAATCCCTCATTTTAGGTTGGATGTTGCGGTCTATGACACCTGAGATGAGAAGGGACTTCCTGTACTGTGATACAATAAAGGAATTGTGGGATGAGATCCAGAGGTACACCGCCGAGCAGTCACACGACTGGCGGATCTATGAGCTGAAGGCGCAGGAGTCTCTAGCACGGCAAGGGGGTGAAAATGTCCGACAATACTCCTCTCAGCTGAAGGTAATCTGGAGGGAAATCGACCATCTGTGGCCTACGCAGAATCCACAGTCAGTGGAACGCCAGTACATCTTGAAGCAACGGATTTTTACGTTCCTAATGGGACTGAATTCCGTGTATGAGTCTGTGAGGAGTCAGCTCCTTCACAAAGAGAAGCTACCATCACAGGAGGAAGCTATAGGTGCTATCTTGCAGGCCGAGAGCTGGTTCGGGGTTACCCCGGACTCTCAGGGGCAGAATTCCGCTGCGCTGCTTACGAAGAGGCCTGAGAGTCGGGCAGCCCCCGCCGGGAACAGGACAACACGCCCATCCCAACCAAGTCCAACCGTGGGAGGTGAAGGAGAAGATAGCCGCGGCGCCCTTTTTGCAACTACTGTAAGAAGCGTCGCCATACCAAGGAAAATTGCTGGAAACTTGCATGGAAGAATCAAAACTCTGGGAATAGAGCTCTGGTTGCCTCGTCACAGCCCCAGAATCCCGGAGGAACTGTGTCCAGACCGGAAGTCGAAGAAGTTCAGCAGAAGTTGAGTTCCGCTGCACTAGTCCAGTCAGGTAATTCTCCCTCCCCAGAATGGGTTGCTGATACAGGGGCTACTGATCACATGTCCCCGGAAGGGTCCCTGTTCACTGACTACGTGCAGGCAGAAGGTCCCCACAGAGTCCAGATTGCTGGGGGAGGGTCACTACCAGTCAAGGGAATTGGTGACATATTGGTTGACTCTCTTGGAATCCTGCAGAAGGCTCTGCACGTCCAAGATCTCAAAGCGAACCTCATATCTTTGCAAAAATTAGTTGATGATTACAAGTGGAGATTCGTTCTTGATAGTGATGACTGTTTTTTGTGTGAAAAGGTTTCCGGGAGGAGGATTTCATCCTTTAGGAGAGAAGGTGGGCTGCTCCTCCTCGATGCGTCTCCACAGCAGTGTTTGGTGGCAAGAAGGAAGTGCACTGGGGAGGAGAGGGTGATGCGTCTACATCATCGGATGGGACACCTTCCTTTTGATTTGCTGAAAAATTGTTACCCAACCTTATTTCATGGAATTTTGGATGACAAACTTTCTGTGAGGCCTGTCATTTGGCCAAACACCGTCGTTCAGTTTTTAAATCAGTTGAAGAGCGTTGTTTGTCACCCTTTGAATGTATCCACAGCGATGTATGGGGTCCTTGTCCTACGACTAGTCTGACCGGCAGCCGTTGGTTTGTAATCTTCGTGGACGACTGTACGAGGACGATGTGGACGTACTTGCTGAGGTCAAAGCCTGAAGTACCTGACATTATGATCCGTTTCTGCCAGTTGATTACGACTCAGTTTGGAAAGAAAATAAAGAGATTCAGAACCGACAACGGGACAGAATTCTTCAATTCTGCGGTAGATTCCTATTTCTCGAGCCATGGAATTGTTCATGAATCATCATGTGTTAACACTCCTCAACAAAATGGACTGGCGGAGCATCGTCTCAGATACATTCTGGCCATGACACGCTCCTTGTTGATTCATGCAAGTCTTCCGAAGAACTACTGGGGAGAAGCAGTGCTCACTGCGACATACTTGGTTAACAGGCTTCCGATGAGGGTCATTGGGTATCAGTCCCCGTTAGGATTGTTGAGTGCTGAATTCCCGAAACTTAAACTGTTCTCAGGACTGCCAGCCTGCATCTTTGGCTGCACAGCATTTGTGCACCAGACTGCAGGCAAACTGGATCCAAGAGCTCTGAAGTGTATGTTCGTGGGATACTTGGGTACCAAAAAGGGATACCGGTGCTACCATCCAGCCTCTCGAAGGTTTTTTGTTTCTGTTGATGTCACTTTCAATGAAACAGAATTTACTTATCAGTCTGAGAATCTCCCAAAGACAGTTGTGACAGCTGAGACTTCAGCAGGACTGCATTTTCAATCCCTTCCAGAACGGCGAGCTGGAGGGGTTGGGAGTGAAGGATTGTCTGTGATGACGAGGACGCCAACATCTCATCGGGAGTCAACCGAAGACAACCAGAGTCAACCAAAGTCAACCCACCACGGTCAACCACAGTCAACCCTAAAGCCGACACGCCACAACCGCCAACTTGCACGTCTCCAACCGCGCACGCCTCTACGCGCGTCATGACACGACACCAAAGGCAGATCCACAACTGCCCTTTGGCGTGACATGGCGCACGTCTTTATTTTCTCGTCTTTACTTTCTCGTCAATTTCTCTTTCCTCCAAGGCCTATATAAAGGCCATTGTTTTCAAGAAACTCTTAGGTAGTCATTAATTCAAGAATTGAGTTTTGTTAACTCTTTTTGGAGGACTGCCCAGCCTCCCCTATCCTTCTTAACCCTAGCCGTTGTCGCCGTCGCCGCCGCCACTGCCGCCGCCTCGCGACGTCGGCCTCACATCTCTATTCTCTCTCTCTCTCTCTTTCTCTCTCGTTCTCTCTCTCTCTCGTCCGCCAGCCTTGGCCGCCCAAGCAGCCCTGCCAGGGCCACTCAGGCAGCCCCGACCAGGCCGCCCAGGCCACCCAGCCAGAGCTGCCCAGGCAGCCCCGCCAAGGCCGCCCAGGCAGCCCCGCCAAGACCGCCCAGGCAGCCTCGACCAGGCTGCCCAGCCAGAGCCGCCCAGGCAGCCCCGCCAAGGCCGCCCAGGCAGCCCCGACTAGGCCGCCCAGGCTGCCCAGCCAGAGCCGCCCAGGCAGCACGCTAAGGCCGCCCTAGGCAACCCTCGCTAGGGCTGCCCAAGAGCGCCCAAGACTGCCCAAACCGGGCCGCCCGAGGCCGCGCTCAAGAGGCCCCTGTCCGGGAGCCGTCCGCGCGTCGAGCCGCGCGCGCGCGGGTGTTCACCCACGCTTGACTCTGCGCCCACGACAACTGCACTCAACCAGGGCCGTTGAACGCCCGGAACGTCCAGCCTTGTCCTCGTCCATTGGGCCGCTCAACGCCCGGATTCGCCCAGCTTCGTCACGATCAGAATTGCCCGCGACCTCTTCACGCACTACGGTGCCGAGGTACTTCTGAACTCTTTGGTGTCGATGTGTTCTCCGTTCAGTGTCTTCTCGAGAAGTTTCCACCGCCGTCAGATTTAGGTTTGGTTTGGATCTTCTACTCATCCTCCTCATTCTTGAGAGTTTCCTCGCAACGCGAATTCGGGTATTGATTTCGGTGCTTAGGCGTCATCGCGGTGGGGGAAGACAGTACTCCCGCCCTCGAAAGGGTCGGAGCTGCACCACCAGATTTTCATCGGTTTTAAATCCGAATCCGGCCATGAATTTCTGTAGATTGTTTTATCCCTCACACATCCATCCTACCCTTAGTCCGTTTATCCTGTCGTCCTGCCCTTCCTCGCCTACCCCGTAGTCGTCCTACGTCAGTCTGGGAGTGATAGCTTAACAGAACAAAGGGCACCCGATGAGGAGGGTATGGCAGACCCAGAAGGAGCAGGCCAAGGAGAAGTGGTTGAAGAATCTGGAGACCCAGCAGACGTTGTTGAGGAATCAGCAGAACAAGAGGCCCCTGTGGAGGAGGTAGCAGAAACACAAGCAGAACCGGACTCTGCTAGTGAACTGCCCGAGGTGACTCAAGATGATCTTGGGTGGCCTATCGCACTACGCAAAGGTGTGAGGTCCTGTCGATCGACGGCGAAATACCCGATTGGGCATTATGTGAAGTACGAAAAGTTGGGGACAAACTACAAGAGCTTTCTTACGTCTCTAGGAGACATTTTTATTCCTACCCGAGTTGAGGAGGCTCTTCAAGACCCGGGTTGGAAAGCCGCCATGGATGAGGAGATGGCGGCCCTAGAGAAGAATTGCACTTGGGAACTTGTCTCCCTTCCCAAAGGCAAGCAGTTAGTTTGATGTAAATGGGTGTTTACTCCGAAGTTCCATTGTAGCAGAGTCTTGGAGAGGTTGAAGGCCAGATTGGTCGCGAAAGGATACACTCAAACGCAGGGAGTGGATTATGAGGAGACATTTTCCCTAGTTGCGAAATTTAATACCGTTCGTGTTCTCATCGCGGTGGCTGCAAAGTGTAACTGGGATATTCTACAGTTCGACGTGAAGGATGCGTTTCTCCACGGAGAGTTAGAAGAAGAGGTCTACATGCAACCTCCTCCAGGTTACCAACGGCAAGGACGAGAAACCTTGTCTGCAGGCTGAAGAAGGCCCTCTACGGACTCAAACAGTCCCCGAGAGCCTGGTTCGGCAGATTCACCGGGACAATGTTGATGTTGAAGTATCATCAAGCAAGGGGAGATCATACTATGTTCATCAAGCACGGGTCTGGAGCAAGAATCACCATTCTGCTTGTTTGCGTGGACGACATCCTCATCACAGGGAGTAACTCTGATGAAATTCAGCAGCTGAGTAGCGCTCTGTCCGACCAATTCGATATGAAGAAATTGGGAAAATTGAAGTACTTCTTGGGAATCGAAGTTGCTCATTCAAGTGCTGGGATCTCACTCAGTCAACATAAGTATACCCTGGATCTGCTCAGGGAGACGGGACAGTTGGGATGCAAGCCGGCAACAACTCCACTGGACCCAAATGTAAAGATTGGTAAAGGGGATGATGGAGCAGCAGTGGACAAGAGGTCCTATCAGAGATTGATAGGCAAGCTAATTTATCTCAACCATACCCGGCCGGATATCTCGTTTGCAGTAAGCTTACTCAGTCAGTTTATGAGTGAGCCATACGAAATTCTCCAGCAAGCAGCCTACAGAATCTTGGCATATCTGAAATATACAGTTGGGCAGGGTCTCTTGTTCACACGCGAAGGAGGACTTAGGCTCGAGGCGTATACAGACTCGGACTGGGCTGGCTCCTTGGTCGATCGCAGGTCCACATCGGGTTACTGCACCTTCTTAGGTGGCAGTTTGATCACTTGGAGAAGCAAGAAGCAGAAGAAGGTATCCCTGTCAAGCGCCGAGGCAGAATTACGTGCTCTGAAACGGGGTGTCTCCGAGTGTCAATGGCTGAAACATCTACTTGAAGATCTTGGCCTCTATGATGACAGTGGAACTACTCTCTACTGCGACAATCAGTCAGCCCTTGCAATTGTCAAGAATCCGGTTCAGCACGACCGGACAAAGCACATGGCTTTGAATCGTCATTATCTGACCGAGAACATTGACAGAGGGATCATTCACCCCATGTTTATCCCATCGATGGAGCAGACTGCAGATATATTTACAAAGGCACTGCCGGCATCGAGATTTCAGGCATTGGTGTCCAAGCTCGGCATGGTCAACATCCACACCTAGCTTGAGGGGGGGTGTTGAACAGTAGCACCTGAAGATCTCTCAATTTTCCCTCTCTTTCTCTCTCTCTCCACTGTGAGTGGACCACAGTATATAAGTGGCCCACATGGGAGTTTCTTTCTTTCTTTCTTTTATTTTTACTCAAACTCATGTTTCTCCCACGTGTGAGCCTCACCAATGAGCCCACACGTGGGACACCTGTATGGGGGCCCTTTAAAGGGCCCCAAACCCTAGCTGCCAAGGAGAAGTACTTTTCTCTTTTTTTCTATTCAACTGGCTTCCCTCTCAGGCGCTGCCTCTGGCTGGAGCACCATCCCTCTCACCTCTCCTAACCTCCTTCAAGGTCTAACAATACCAGATTTTCTGCCATATTTAGTTTTATTTTTCTAGAAACGTTGCATTCAATCTTGGTAGATTAAAGATGTTCATCAGACCTCTTTAATCTTCGTAAAAGTACAGGAAGATGTTTGAAAATCTTTTTTTGTCGAGGATTCATTATTTGTATTTTTGTCTTGAAAATCCTCTTTCTATCAAATTAAGAACTGTTTATTAACTGTTTAATGGTCATAGTTTCAAATAATACCATATGTTCTAAGTTACTTATTTTATTTTTTGACCCGTTTTCTTTTCCATTAGCTATTTTAGCTTCTTAAAATACATGATTGTTTTAGGACTTTTTCTGGAAATACTTGGTTATTTTAAAAAAAATTCCTCCATATATCCAGCTCCCCATCTCATACTAAAAAATTAAATATCAACCAATGGATTCCATGATATTACCATTTTCCGAATCACTATCTTGAAGAAATATTCAAAATTTCAATTTCAGCGTAATTACTATTTTCTAAAATTTGTATGATGCTACTTATAATTAGAGCTCTAACACATTCCAAAACTCAATAATTGTTTTTTTTCTTTAGTTGATCCCAAATGTGCTGACGTACGAGAACTGGACAACGGTTTACGGGGCTCATTTTGAGCTACCAGTTCGTGTTCAAGCTGACTTGAAGAAGAAAGGCCATGTTCTTCAGCCTCTAGCAGGGGGCACTATAAGCCAAATGATAGTCTATAATTTCAAAAAGGGGAGTCTTACTGGAGTCAGTGACCCTCGAAAAGGCGGATTCCCTGCTGGATATTAAAGTAAGGCCCTGAACTGAAATCTTCAATTATTTTCGCTGAAAAATGCAATCAGGGCTAACACTATGATATAAGTGCAATTAATTGTGATAATTATTTGTTGAAATTAAGTGTGATAATATCTTAGGGAATTATTCCCACCACCCATTTGGAAAATAACTGTAGAAGGGGGTGGATTTGAAATATGTTCCCATAACAGTTGTGCTAGTCTTAATTTAATGTTTGGGTCATTCAAATGTTGATTCATTATCTTGAGTTATGCCATGTTATAGTGGGTTGTGTTTTCATGCGGAAATATTTATTTACTTAGTTACTTCATGCATCAATATTTATTTACTTAGTTACTTCATGCATAAATATTTCTTTACTTAGTTACCTCATGCATAAATATTTATTTACTTCTTTACTTCATGCAGAAATATTTGAGCTGTGTTTTCTTTATAAATATAAATAATCATAGGCGTATATGTAGAAATAAGTCATATGAAGGCCTTGTGATAGTTCTTGAATATTGGAAGGACTATCAATATTTGCCCCCCTTCTCTTTATTATTGATTCTCTTTCTTATTTTTTACATGACAAGCATAAATTTTCTGACTACTGGTTTCACGACCCTATTTATTTTTTAGGTATGATGATTTAAAAAAGATGGAGGCTACCATTAAATATTTTTTTGAAGAGTAAAAGTCTACGTGGATAGAACCCCCAATATATATAAATATATTGGAGTTTTGAAGATAAAGCAAAAATTATCAGAAAAGAGGAGGCTAACTAATTTAAAGCATGCGATGATTAAAACTCAAATTATATCAAAGCATGTGCTACCCTTGTACAAATAGACTGAATAAGGATGATTGTGTTTTCTTAATTCCAATGTACAAAAAAATTGTTATAATTTCTTCCTCACAATTCAAAGATTCATGAATTATAAATCAAATTTAGGTTTTACTTGAAAAAATAATTTATGGTTCAATTGTAGGAATAAAATTGGAAACAAATTTTTTTCAAATGTATGAAGTTCAATTTAACCAATGAAAATCATTGTGTTTTATTGGTTTGATACATTAAACAGAGAAGAAAAAATTTTCATCTAGGACATACATGTTGGCCTATCTTTTGTTGATAACAATTTTTAGATAAAGAAAAAAATATACATTATTCATATAAAATTATATTTTTGAAAATTGCATGCCTTCTTAATTTGTATAATACTTGATTTCGTTGTTTATATTTGAAGTCTCTCTTTGTAACAGAGTAAGAAAAATGTGAATGAATTTTCCTATTTTATAATTTATATTTTGGTTTAATGATTTGTGAATTTTTTTGTTTTATAGCATGCATATCTGTTTGTCCATCAAATATTGATCATGAGTAAAAGATATAAATGATCACTCGTACAATGTGAGATAAATAAGTTACACTTAACAAGGGAAATGGTAATATGGCTAGACTGATGGGGACAATCTAGCACCGAAGACCGGCCTCAGCTAGCTTGTGGAGCGTTGGCTGAAGGAGAGAACCGGCCTTCTAGTATTCGGCCTAGTCAATGGACCCCCAAAAGTTGACATCACCTTCGTTCGTGCCAAAGAATACATCTATGTGTCGTGCCTTTGTAATGGGGCCCACGTGCTTGGGCGCAGGTGTGAGACTCTCCATCTAGGGGGCCCTTAGGACCCTTATGTGGGCCTTATCCCTTTTTCCTAAGGGAAAGGCCCATATTCACACTTCTTAGAAAAAGGGAGAATAAAGAAGAAGAAAAAACAAGTCTGCTTATTTTATTTTTTATTGTTATTTTTATAGTTTGACATATTTACAAAAATGCCACTATGTATGTGGAAACCCACGCATGTTGTGTCCATAGCCGCGCCCACATCCGTGCATGTCACCGTGCCCACCACCGCGCCCATCACTGCGGCCACCGCTGCACCTGCCGCGGCACCCGCTGCCGCGCCCATTGTCATGCCCCACACCCGCCACTGTGCACCGCATCTGCCGCCACATCTGCCGTTGTGCCCATCTTCGCGTCCACCACCACACCAACGTGCATTGCCCCGCCCATGCCTATCACCTCGTCTCTCGCCTGTCGCCACGCCCCGAGACAGCCGCCCGTGCTGTGATCTGGCTATCGCCCCCCCCCCTTTCCCCTGCACTGCCTCCGCCCCGCGACACCTCGCCAACGCCCGTAGAGCCCGCCTGCACTGTCCACTTGCGCTGCCTGGCCGCCCACCTGGTCAGCCCTTTGCGCACCGGTGCGTTAGCTGTCCATGCGCCGTAACCAGCATCGTTCACCCTCCGCCCACATGCCGTCTCCACCTGTGCACCGTCTTGGCCTATGTGCCACCTCCGTACGTGTGTCACTTCTGCTCGCACCCCGCCTCTGCTCGCGTGCCTCCTCCATCCGCACATCGCTTCTGTCAGTGTGCTACCTCCGCCAGCACACCGCCTCCGTCCGCATGCCGCGTCCACCATCTGTGCTGCCTGTGTGTCACCGTGCGCCGTTTGCATGCCACTTGCACCATGATCGTCAACACTGTCAACTTGTCGCGCATGTCACCGCCGCCGCTGCCCCGTTGCTGCCGGACACCATTACGATTGTCATGACCGATCAGGTGTCGGTCTGCAAGTATGCTCGTCTAACCCTGTTGCACATTCTTTACTTCCATCAGTACCTCCTGATGTGACTCCATCGCTGGGGTTAGGGTAGCGATAGATGGGAGTATTGTCTTGAGTGGTAGGACTCTTCACGATAGGCCTATGGTTGGATCATCAAGGGTGTGTGCACTAGAGGCAGTAGCCATGCTCGTACCGTCGATCTTTATCCCGACGTTCAGGTCATTCGGAGCCTCGTGCCATACTTAGGAACCCCTCACCATCATCTACTGGTCGTTGGTATCTTTCGGTGACAAATCAATACTTTTGGTTGATTTAAATGCCGCATTAGCATTAAGTACCCCTTTGCATTACACTCATCCAATTGACGCCAGAATGGACGTCGGTCTTGTCCTTTCATTCCGCATCACAAACACAACCACACAAAATGTATCACTTAATTTTTTCTCATATTACTTTTGGCACATTTTGATTATGTGCATTCTGTAAGCCGACACTATTTGAACTCAGACTGGGATTTATCTAATTGTTTTGTAGTCCAAAGATCTTGAGTTATTAAAATGAGAAAAGTATATTGACTTGGGACTAGAGATTTTGATTAAGAATTATATTTATGTTTTATATCATATTTTGATGAATTGGCACATTGAAATTTCAATATTTTGTATAGTATTATATTTAATGGAGCTATTTACTGAGGAGAGTATGACTCGGAGATGTGATATATTGAAGTTTTTTGAGAGTTTACACTTCAAAGTTTTCTTCAATGCACTAATATCTTGAAATAATAAGTACAAGTTCAGTGTAATTTTGGTCTCACTGGTAAAATCAACTCAATGCCCAAGATATCCACGAATGCACTCAGCCAAGTTATTTAAATTATATAATTCTATATTTCAAAATCTCAAAAGTTTTACGAACAATGTAAGTCTTATCTTCTCAAATTAACTTCCGATCTTAAATACTCCATGGGACTTCAAGAATTCTCTCGGATAAAAATAATTTCTCAGTTATTTAATATATGACTTTAATCTAACGAGTTAAATGCACTCTATTATTTATAAACCAACAAGTTCATTTGAAATTAACTTCTTATATCTCACTTTGAGATAATTTAAAATGTATCTCAAAATATATGAATTGACGAGACTGCTCTGTCGCTCTCTATTTAACAATCTCCAAGCCAATTATAATATTATATTCAAGTTCAATTTTATTAAGGGATTCTCTCAAAATCATTCTAATCAAGTGGATTTTAAAAAATCCAAGAATCTCAAAGTATATTTTAATTTTCATAATGTCAATATCTAAATAGTAAGATACGATCTACATATTTCTTCCAACATCATTCTTGATATCAACTTTTTCATCTTAATAAAAAACTCAGCAAATGTCTAGAAAATTGATAAAAAAATACTCTACACGGTATGCTTTTCCTACTCTGATTTCTCTTGATTTTCTACAAACTTATGTTCACCTTGAACTTAGTTTGACGACAGAAGACTATACTCAGGATAATCAGAAAAATTCAAGCACAATCAAAGCTATCAAAATTTTGTGAAGCAGATCTCACCAATATCTGCACCCAGACAGCTGATTCAAGTTTCACAGAATAAATTCATCTTATTATATGGTCATGGAAAAACCCATGGACCAAACACTCTCAACTGGACCAAATATCTCCTTAAAATTCTACAGTCATTGTAATTATTTTCCCCAGGCATCATTCAGAGGGCAGAGACTTGTCAGCTTTCAAAGAAAAATGGAGATATTCATCTCTATTGATTAATGACCTAATGCTGCATCGAATCTCTCCTGAATACAGTGCACTAAAAAACCATCCCGTCCGGGGCCTTGGACGGCCGATGGGTTGGTTGGCGGATGAGGTAGCTGACGCACTTGCTGTGCCACGTGTCAAATTCTGAGTGGCTTAATGCTGAAGCACGGTCGACGTACCCACCACTTCATCCTGGACATTGGACCGGATGAGACTGTCTTGGACGGGATGGCAAGTGGACAAACATATTTGGGACGGGACGAACTCTGGATGGGCAGATTCTGAAGAACCTCTAAAATTTGGGACTTAAATAGTTCACTATATTCCTAAACAGTCCCAAATATTTTCTGAAATATTTGGCGTTGCCCTGAAAAGGATATAATAAATGGCCTCTGATACAAGCGCAGAGGAGCTTCATTTATTTCTTCATGTAAGTGAGCTGGTTGCACCGTCAAGGCCGCCGCAGATCATGTGAATGCACTGATTATACTGGGCACTATACTGGTTCCAGTTCAGTATACCATCACATTTCGACCAATATAAGACTTTGGTGTATTATTGTCGTATCAGATTACATCAATAAACCCATCTATCAGAATCTCTCTCTCTCTTGGTCTCTCACTCTATCTCTCGCGCACTCCCTATCTCTCTCTTAGTCTATCGCTCTATCTCTCTCTCGTTCTCCCTCTCTCTCCCTCTTAGTCTATGACGCTATCTCTCTCTCTCTCTCTCTCTCTCTCTCTCTCTCTCTCTCTCTCTCTCTCTCTCTCTCTCTCTCTCTCTCTCTCTCTCTCTCTCTCTCTCTCTCTCTCTCTCTCTCTCTCTCTCTCTCTCTCTCTCTCTCTCTCTCTCTCTTAGTCTATGACTCTATCTCTCTCTCGCTCTCCCTCTCTCTCGCTTAGTCTATGACTCTATCTCTGTCGCTCTCCCTCTCCCTCTCTCTTAGTCTATGACTCTATGTCTCTCTCGCTCTCCCTCTCTCTCTCTTAGTCTATGGCTCTATCTCTGTCGCTCTCCCTCTCCCTCTCTCTTAGTCTATGACTCTATGTCTCTCTCGCTCTCCCTCTCTCTCTTAGTCTATGACTCTATCTCTCTCTCGCTCTCCCTCTCTCTCTTAGTCTCCCACTCTCCCACTCTCTCTCTTAGTCTCTCACTCTATCTCTCTCTCGCTCTCTCTTAATCTCTCACTCTCCCATTCTCTCTCTTAGTCTCTCACTCTATCTCTCTCTCGCTCTCTCTTAATCTCTCGCTCTCCCATTCTCTCTCTTAGTCTCTCACTCTATCTCTCTCTCGCTCTCTCTTAATCTCTCACTCTCCCATTCTCTCTCTTAGTCTCTCACTCTAACTCTCTCTCTCGCTCTCCCTCTCTCTCTCTCTTAGCCTCTCACTCTATTTCTCTCTCGCTCTCTCTCACCTGGTCTCTCACTCTATCTCTCTCTCGCTCTCCCTCTCTCTCTCTTAGTCTCTCACTCTATTTCTCTCTCGCTCTCTCTCACCTAGTCTCTCACTCTATCTCTCTCTCGCTCTCCCTCTCTCTCTCTCTCAGTCTCTCACTTTCCCACTCTCTCTCTTAGTCTCTCACTCTATCTCCCTCTCGCTCTCCCTCTCTATAGTCTATCACTCCTCTCACGCTCTCCCTCTCTCTCTCTCTTATTTTCTCACTTCATTTACCTCTCTCTTAGTCTCTCACTCTATTTCTCTCTCTCGCCTTCCTCAAAGCCTCAAACACACCGTCAATCACCCAAATAATAACAACAAAAAAACCAAAAAACGCAACATACCGACCAAACCCATCTTGCATTAACGCCACATTCGTTTCAACCGAACGTTACGCGACGCCTCTCTCATCGACTGTCGCTTTCAGAAGTTCATTCAACTCATCTCACCGCCATGCCCGTGATGAACTCAAAACCTCTCGCTCTCCCCCTCTCTCTCAGTCTATCTCTCGATCTCTCTCTCGCACTCCCTCTCTCTCTCTCTCTTAGTCGCTCGCTCTATTTCTTTCTCGCTCTCCATTTCTCTTATAGTTTCTCACTCTATTTCTCTCTCGCACTCCCTCTCTCTCTGTCTCTTGCTCTATTTCTTTCTCGCTCTCCATTTCTCTTACAGTTTCTGTCTATTTCTCTCTCGCACTCCCTCTCTCTCTCTTAGTCTCTCGCACTCCCTCTCTCTCTCTTAGTCTCTCGCTCTATTTCTTTCTCGCTCTCCATTTGTCTTATAGTTTCTCTCTCTATCTCTCTTTCGCTCTCCCTCTCTCTTCTTTCTTAGTCGCACGCTCTATTTCTCTCTATTTCTCTCTCGCCCTCCCTCAAACTCACCGCCAATCTCCCAAACAACAACCACAACATCAAAAAAAATCAAAAACGAAACATACCCACCAAACCCAACCGGCATTAACGCCACATTCGTTTCGTTACGCGTCGCCTCTCTGATCAACTGTCGCCTTCAGAAGTTCATTGAATTCATCTCGCCGCCATGCCCGTGATGAACTCTATCTCTCTCTCTCTCTCTCTCTCTCTCTCTCTCTCTCTCTCTCTCTCTCTCTCTCTCTCTCTCTCTCTCTCTCTCTCTCTCTCTCTCTCTCTCTCTCTCTCTCTCTCTCTCTCTCTCTCTCTCTCTCTCTCTCTCTCTCACTCGCTATGTCTCTAAAATATTCACAAGAACAGCGCGGCGACTCTTCATCAAGACTGTTAATCTTCACAAACACATCGATAATCTCCCAAACAACAAAAAAACTAAAAAGAAACGAAAGATACACTTCAAACCCATCTCGCATTAACTCCAAATTCGTTTCAACCGAACGTTACGCGGCGCCTCTCTGATCAACTATCATTTTCAGAAGTTCATTAAATTCATCTCGCCGCTATGTCCGTGATCTTGTGAACTTCATCAGACGCTCTCCGTGCCTTCCATTAAAACAACCGCTTCATACAACCTCCAATCTTGTATAAATTCACGCATTATTCTTCAAGAATTGCATCTTCTTTCATTCTTTCTAATGTCGATCTTTCACTATCTTCATGGCCGGCGAGCCGCCCTCTTTGCTGTTGTTTTCTGCCTGCTTCTTGCCACAAGCCATTGTCTCCGGCCTGCCCCTGGCGACCCTTTGACAGACACTTTCCATGAAGGAGACCACACCCACAAGGTAGGTTTATCTTGTTTATTTCATTGTTTAGAAGTTGCTTTGTTCTAGGTTAGGGTTTTGGACGGATGACGGATGACGGGTGGTGTTTAGGGGAATTGGGTTGGGATGGGAGAGGGGATTGTAAGATAGATTAGTGTACGGTTTGCTCATTTTGCAAGGGTGGACTAGCTCTTGGTTAGGGTTTTGGGACGGGATGGGATGGATGATGGATGACGGATGATATACAAGAGAAATGGGATGGGATGGGAGATGGGCTTGTAAGATAGATGAGTGGAGTAGGTTTTGTTCATTTTGTAAGGGTGGACTAGCTCTAGTTTAGGGTTTTGGGACGGGACGGGATAGATGACGGATGACAGAACGGGTCTTTCAGTTAGTCTTGTGATTTTGGGGAGGGACTTGTAACATAGACTAATGGAATTGGGTTTGTTGAGGGTTTAGTTCCACTTTTAGTTCCGAGGCCTGGACGGATGACAGTAGCTGGTTTCCGTCATGCTTTCGTTTTTCGTCTGTCTGTGAGTTGGGGGGGCAGTCTTGTCATGTTGACGATGATGTTGACATTATGTAGGTTAAGATGTCAATGGTTTTCATAATGGGAAATAGTTTTCCAAGGGTTTAGCTCCACTTTTAGGTCTAAGGTCGGGACAGGTGATGGGAAGTGGCTTCCGTCCCGTACTGTTTGCCATCTGTCCATACATTGGCCAGGGGAAAGTGTTATGGCGTGGACGATGACGTTGACGTTTTGTATGTTAATAAATTATTGTTGAAAGTATCTTCAACAATGTTGATGACGTTGTTGAAGGTTGACTTTGACAGTCAACCATGGTCAAAGTCAACGATGTTCAAATTGCACAACTAACATCTGGTTTGTGTTGTGGGCAGGTGGTGGAAGATGAATCACTGGAGGGAATGTCTTCGACGGGGTCAAGCTTGCCGGACTGCTCGCACGCTTGCGGGCCGTGCTCGCCGTGCCACCGAGTGATGGTCAGCTTGGAGTGCTCGATTGCGGAGTCCTGCGCCATGGTCTACCGCTGCATGTGTGAAGGCAGATTTTACCAGGTCCCCTCCAACTGAGAGGCTCCGTGACGGATGACGGTTTGGGATGAACGGAACATGGCTGAACAGGCCTCCCATGCAGTCACTCATCACAGGGGTTCTCTCCCTTTCCGTTCTGATGAGGAAACAGAGTTGTAAAATAGTTCAATTGAACGGTGTGAAGGGGAACGGGATGGGACGGGACGGCAGAGAACATTCTGTTCCCTCTATTGTCAGATTTTTTTGTACGTGACTTTCTCATATTAATATTCTGGGCATGATCTCATGTGATGACAAATTCCTCTTAAATATCACTGCCCACTTGACTTAAGAGACATATCAATCCCAAACTTTGGAAAATTATGTAGTTCGTAGGGTGCAATTATGGAGTATAGGGTGCCTTATGACATCATGACGTATGTTTTTCTGAGTAATTAAACCAATGTGTGCCACCTGCAAAGTTCAGGGCTTGGGAATACCCTATATACTTAGCATTAAAAACATTGGCTTGGGTATTCATTTAATTTGGTATTTGGGGCATTATAGTTTTAAATGGACATTCTTTTTGTGAGCAAATGTGGAGATGTAATATTGAAAAGATACGTGAAGCTCTTATCTTAAGGTCAAAAAAGACATAAAATAAAATGTAAATGAGGCATTGTGAGTAAAGATGATGAAGCTCGCTATATAAATATACATGATGTTCTAGATTTTCCCTCTAGTTTACGAGGTCTTTGATAAGCTCAAAAATATGTGTTATGTCGTTATTTAGGGGTTTTTCGAACTTAATACACTAAAATTTATATATCCCTTAATGCGTAAGGGGTCGAACCCTAGGGAGGCCGTGGTGATATTCAATTTTCTGTCTAATTAGGGTTTAGAATTTGAAACCTAACTGAAATGATGTTTTGACTACTTATTTAAATGCTAATATTTGTAATTTGCAACTAAACTTATAACTTTTTCAACTTAAATGATTTTAATAATTCTCTGTTATTTAATAACAGAGATTTAAAATCACTTAACTTTATCTTCTTATTTGATTGAAAATCTTTATTTGTTTTGAATTATATAAATTTTTGTTCTTTTTAATGAATTTGAAATCGATTTCTAAAATAGATTTAACTCTAATTTTTGTATTTCCTTAATTTGTTTTATTTATCAGAGGATATTTTACTATTTTTAAAGACTCAGAAAACTATTTTTATGCTATTTTTTTAGAGCATTTTTATTTTTTTCTTAATTAATTCGAAATTGTAAATATGTCCGAAAATAGCAAATTATGAATACAATTCACGATTTGCTCATTTAACAAGAACGAGATCGTGAATGAGATTCACGATTTTTATGCGGATTAAGGGACTGCTAGGATTTGATTTAGGAGTTTGATAACCAATCCACACTTACTGATTTAAAAAACAAACTAAGATCTATGAATTAAGACGATTAAAATCGAAAATGAAAGAACAACGGCGAGCATAAACGGAATGCGAATTTGAGAAAATTGAGTACGAAATAAGGTGTGGAATGAATTCACATTGAGCCTAGAAGTACCGGAATCGATTCGTGAGTCGATTTGAAGAGATTCCATGCAACGAACGATGCCTAATTCCACTGATTTCTTCTTCCGATTGGGAAAAATCTGCAGATTCGGATCGACGGAAATGCGGTCCAACCTCGAGCTCCAAATCATTCCAGGCGATTCTTGAGACTTCGAGCAGGCTCGGCGATCACTCCTCGAGCTTCCAAATCAAGAACGAACAAATAATCTCGTTTTTTCACTTTTTATCGCCGCGGAATCGTAAGAACAGCTTCTTCCGATTCCGTTACTAACTCCTCTCCTTATCGCTTTGTATGCAGGCGATGCAGAGCGTCGCGATAGGCTCATTTGGTGTCTCCCATGGATTGGTGTAGTGCGCGACACGCACGGAGTTGCGTATGTGCGTGTCACGCACCGAAGCCACGATTGCTTTCTGATTGGCTAGTGCCAATCTCTTGAGCTCTGCACCACTCACCAACGCTGTTAGCGATTAAACTGGCCCAATAAGGGCCGGTTTTATTTAAAAAAATGATTTTTATTTAAAATTCAATTGAAATAAAACGTAAAAGCCCTTTATTAATACGTAGAAAATGCTTTATTAATTTCTAAAATATTGTTTTGTGTAATTTCTTTTATTTGTAGAAATAGGTCAATTAAACATTTAATTTCTTTTAAAATTCATTTTAAAAACATTTAAAATGTAAAAATTGACCTAAATATTTATTAAAAGTATTATTTGACTTGAAATTTAAGGAATTTATTATTTTAACCTGAAATCATGATAACATGCTTAAAAATTGATGCTATTATGCATTAAAAGCCCAAAAATGATGAAATTAACAGTTTATCAGCTCTTATTTGCATGTTATCAGTCTTACATTTTATATTTTCAAATCTTTATGGAAACTTTGAAAATATGAAACCTAAGTCATCACAGAAGCCAAATATTTGACTGCCATAATCAAGCCTGATTAAATACTAGGGAATTGTGCTACACATAGAAATGATTTTAGCAAAATATATCAGCAAACTTCTAAACATATTCATGAAAGTGAAGACAAAAATAAAGAAAACATCATGACGAAAATTGACTTTAAGTGGGCTCTGTCAGTTCAGAAGATTCAACTTAATGGAGTTATGCAGACTTAAAGAATAATCAACTCTCCTACAATTTTTTGATAACTGATTACAATAAAGTGGTAGATTTCATCAGCAAAACCAGAATGAATATTGATTCATTTTTCTGGTATAAATCCCACTACCTTATATTTCTTCCAATCGCGAATGAATTAGGCATTTCATAGTATGTACAAACATAAAATATACATTATTTCGGGAGAGAAGTTGAATGTCTGGACTTTGGTAAGACGTTCTATTTTATAAGCGTTGAAATGATTATGATCTAAAGAAAATGAAACAAAATACAAACGAGATACTGTAAAAGAAGACAATGAACCTCATAAACTCTATACCCGTGTTGGTGGGTGCTTTTCTCTTGGACTTGTACTAGATTGGGGTGATTTATCCATAAATTTTGGTAGTTTGTCTGCATTGTTGACTCATGGTTAATGCAAGGACAAAGTTAAGTTGTAGTTTTGACTATTAATAACAAAACGGATTATTCCGATATATAAAATATAAATTCCAATGGCTTTTACTACTATAACCTTCCCAACCACAATTTATTAGTTCTTTCAGACTCAAGGTATCAATGAAATTGAACCCATCTTGTTGATTAAAACCTTCAGACACAAGTCAAGACATAAATTTTAATATTTTTATATACTTGTGAGAGAAAGGTCAAGGTTATACAATAATATGCATATCTGATGATCACTGAACAACATACCAGGTTTGGTTCTGGATGAGGGCATTAAATTCAGTGATAAATGGTTAGGTTCACTTTGAATTCACAAAGAGCTCCTAGAAAAATACAATTTGGAAATTATGACTCTTTGACATGCTCGACTTTGACTTCTTATGTCAATCTGACATGTCCTATATTCCATAATTGGCTTTCAATCACAGCTGAAATTTGGTCAGGAAATTGTGTGAAAAACGACCTAGGAATGAATAAGATAGGTGTCTTTGATAAAAAAATTATGCAAGGTTGACCAAAGTTTTCAACAAGCCCCAATTCATAGAAATCTGATAAGATGTGAGACACATATACTTATAAGAGAATTAAGAGATGCCAGAAATCGTACGTACATACTAGGGTATGTTTGAATTTGCAAAAGGTAAATGCCATAATACACTCAATACCCAAGACCAAATTTTCATTTGCATTCACTCGAGGTCATCTTCTAGCTTAAGGGGGTTAAGGTGTTGAACACCATTAACTCTAGCATCAACAGTTGTTAAAAAGCTTTTTTTGGTCAGGACATGGCCTTATTTTCTTGGAAACTTTTCCATAATTTTACAAGGATACTGAAAAGTAAATTTTTATTGATGATGTTGATATATAAGACAATTAGACAACATCATTGAGAAAAGAAAGTTTGACTCACAAGTCGTAAATACAAGGGGCATAAGATCCTTGATGACGAGGATTGGAATGAAATAAATATCCTTAAGGAGAGAAGGATAAGATGTAAACTTCATGATGGCTCTATTCAAGGGATTCCCTTGGAATTAATAAGCTTCTTGATGCAGTTTCCGCTACACTGACATAGTTCATGATGTCCGGTTGGTCATTATATCTGAAAAATAAAGAGGAAATGTAAGAAAAATAAAAAATGAGGGGAAATGTTATACTTTTTTAGGGATGATCAGCCATGAGGCGCATCCCAGTATAAAATTTCACCTTGTTTTTAGCTGTCTCTCGTTGAATTACACCACAGAAAATTAGAGGGATATGAACCAATTAGGTGGTCCCTTTTGGCTTCCATTGACATGTCACCTATTGATTCAGTCATGTGCCTTACATGCAAGGTGTAGAAGAAGTTATCTCGGTAGACATGTCTCGTCATCATGCAGTCCAATGGGGCTCTAGGGTTCCAGCCCCAACTAATATCCTGAAGTAAATAAAACTTATATATAATACCTTAAACACCCTTGATTAAGGGCATATCTATTATCCTCATTATTATTCAAAAAATATGACTACGGAATATATTTAATGAGTAGTTTTCATTAAAATTAACCAATAAACCATTATTAACAATTAGTTTGGTGAAATCTCAACTGAAAACACTCATATACTCTGATTATAATCATACTAATCAAACTGGGATATTATTTTTAGTTTCATTGGGCATTTAATTATGTGCGAAAATTTTTCATATTTAGTCTTTAATTGGTGAACAAATTTTAGTATTATGTCGAATAATTATTACAGAATCTCCAGAACATAGTGTTCAGGTTTTCTTGGTCCCCATTTGCTATATATGTATGTGGCAATCGTTCTCCCCATTTTCCCACAAGCATGCCGGTTGTGGTCGATGTGGAAAGTATTGAGATTTAGTGGCTTAAATCAACATGATCCAGACTAGTTCAAATTGAAGACAGATATGGAAACCAAATTATTTTTATTTGTTTTTTCTCTGTGTGTTGGTTTTCACATATGTCTCTGATTCAACATTCTAGCGCACAATCGATAGGCGATCGTGTCAATCAAGGCCCCTAAATCCCAACACGAAAAACATGCATCCACACATCATTGTCAAATTTTTAAGGGCATTCTTGATTATGGATGCATTGATATATTGAATCAGGTATGTAAATTTATATGTATGTATACAAAATTCTAGACATTGTTTCTTCATCTGTCATCCACTTTGGGCATTGACCATCCTTGTATGATGTCAACTCATACTTCGGCCACATCACCAGTCAACCGCCATCCAGACACACCATCATCATCCACAACCCTCATCCCAATCTTATTGCCCTTCTTCCAAATATCTATACTAATGATTGTCGACAATAACAACTGAACCATTTGTTAATGAATCATCCATCCACAAAACCTTGACTCTCATCCACTCCTATCAAAATCCCACGCTAAAATACCTACCCACAGAATATACATTCTTTGTCACGATAATAGATGGCACTACCTTTGGTCGCCTTACAATGGTAGTTATTAGGGATCGAAAGCAGTATCATAACAAATGAACACGAACACAAACAGGAAAATGCAAGGCGAACAATGTTTGTAACCATATGACAAGAAATATAAAAGGGGGGTTTTTGGAATGTGGACCAGGCAAACATATCCTGCTATAGTCTTTATCTTCTGCTAACACCTCTCTACTCTCTCTCTCTCTATCTATCTATCTATCTATCTATCTATCTCTCTCTCTCTCTCTCTCTCTCTCTCTCTCTCTACGGCTCCATCTTCTGCTCACTTGGGGAAATGGTGGCCATCAACCCTTTATTTATTCAAGTTATGATGCCAGTCCACCCCAAACCCATACACACAAAAAACAAAAAAAACTATATAAAAAAGAAATACTATAAACAGTGCTCACATTTCACAGAATTTTTTAGAGTTTGAAATGCAGAAGAGTATGCGGAGGCTCCGTCCCATCCCCTTCCCCTTCTCTTCCTCCTCCTTCCACAGACGGAATAACCATCCTGTCTGCGTCCTTGCACTATAATCATCAAGAGGCAAACACTGGTTCCTTTGCAACTGCCTGCCAATGAAAACAAACCAACCAAAAACAAACAAAAACACGAACGCGAACACTAACACCAGTCCAGCCCAAACCCATGAACACAAGAAAAAAAAAACAAAAAAAACTATATAAAAAGAAATACTATAAACAGTGCTCAAATTTCACAGAATTTTTTAGAGTTTGAGATGTTGCAGAGGAGTATGTGGAGGCACCCTCTCATCCCCTTTTTCTCCTCCTCCACAGACAAAATAACCATCCCGTCCGCCTCCGTGCACTCTAATCGTCAAGAGGCGACCGTCTGCCAATACAAACAAACCAACCAAAACACCAACATGAACACAAACGTGAACACCGGTTCGTTCGCGATCGTCTGCTAATGAAAACAAACCAACCAAAAACAAACACGAACACGAACGCGAACACCGGTACCCTCGCGACCGTCTGCCAATACAAACAAACCAACCAAAACACAAACACGAACACAAACGCGCACAAGACCGCCAGTCCAGCCCAAACACATGAACACAATAAACAAAAAACAAAAAAAAACTATATAAAAAGAAATAATACAAACACTGCTCACATTTCTCAGATTTTTTGAGAGTTTGAGATGTTGTAGACGAGTATGTGGAGGCGGCACCCTCTCATCCCCTTCTTCTCCTCCTCCGCAGACGAAATAACCGTCCCGTCCGCATCCGTTCACTGTAATCGTCAAGAGGCAAACACCAGTTCATTCGCAACCGTCTGCCAATGAAAACAAACCAACCAAAACACAAATGTGCACACGCACACCGGTTCCTTCACAACCGTCTGCCAATGAAAACAAACCAACCAAAAACAAACACGAACATGAACGCAAACACCGATTCCTTCCCGACCGTCTGCCAATGAAAACAGACCAACCAAAACACAAACACGCACGCGAACACCGGTTCCGTCGCCACCATCTGCCAATGAAAACAAACCAACCAACAACAAACACAAACACAAAGCAAACACCAGTTCCTTTGCAATCGTCTGCCAATGAAAACAAACCAAACAAAAACAAACAAGAACACGAACGCGAACACTGGTTTTTTCGCGAGCGTCTGCCAATACAAACAAACCAACCAAAACACAAACACGAACACGCACGCGAACACCGGTTCCTTCGCGACCGTCTGCCAATGAAAACAAACCAACCAAAACACGAACGCGAACACCGGTTCCTTCGCGACCGTCTGCCAATACAAGTGATGCAACACGTACGCCCGGGATCTACGGCGCGCGTTGCAACACAGGGCAGGAAACGGACAACGAGTATTATTCGATGTTTTACGTAATGATGCAACGTTTGTGAGAAAACAACGAGAAGTACAACGGAGCAGCTGAGATACGACAAGTGCCCCTGAAGAGTTCCCGTATGTGTCACGTACGATCCGACTCCCAATGACCCGATAGATCAATCGAAGGGCGCCGTAGGAATGGGTATCCTCGATCCAACTATCTATTCCGGAAGCAAGGTGACGGGTAGGATAAAGGGGGAAAATAACTACCCACAACCCAATGTATGAGAACGGCAAAGGGCGAGGTCCGAGAGGAGAGCACATGAGAGTATATAGCAAGAAATAATAAGACGCAAGAGAGGGGTTAGCGTTGTGACCTGCGGACTAAGGTCCAGTAGTCGCGGTGGTCGAAGCCGAGTTTTAATTGGTGTGGCGGTCTGGAGCAGCGAGTTGAAGACGAGTTGGGGTGGTCGGCCGATGAAGTCAGCGCGTCGAGGAGCAGGAGCGTCGGCGACGTCCGGCTCAGCTTGGAGGGCTTCAGACGGGCGTTGGACGGGCGAGGGCAGGCAGGCAGGCAGGGCAGGCGGGAGGATGCGAGGGGCCGGCGCCCCGGGGGCCTGCGGACGGATGCTCGGGAGGGCGGGGCTGACGGCCTGGCAGGCAGCCTGTTCGGGCGTCGGGGACGTTTCAGCGGGCAGAGCGGTCAGCTGGCAGTCGGCTGGCCGGGAAGTCCGGTTCAGGCGTCGGTCAGCAACGGGCGGCCGGTGACGGACAACGGGCAATGGTGGCCGACGACGGTGTGCGGCGATGGACGCTCTGAACGGGCGATGGTGACGGGCGGACGAAGGCAACGACGGTGATCTGCAGGCGACGACGGCAGGCGTTCTCTCCCCCTTCAAGGAAACTCAATCAACTTCAGAAAATGCTCCTTCTTCCTCTAGGGCTTCTCTTCTCCTTTTATAGTGGGAGAGAGGGAACCCTAAGGGAGGCCTGTAATTAGGGAAAACCCCCTAATCGGGCCGTAAAGTGCAGTTCGAAGTATGACAGAAGGGCCAAAATACGGAGGCCCTCCCCAAACAAAAATACAAAGAAGAAGTTCAGAAAAACGTGAGGAAAATATAATTGGGGACGCCTTCTCGTCACGCCGTGTACTTGAACTCCAGGTTCTTCTCGTCACCTCGAGCTTCGCGACGTGGCTGCTGACGTGCTGGAGCGGGTTGACCTGGCGCTTCCAGTTGCGGATGGTCCCCCATCAACAAGCTAACCAACCAAAACACAAACACGAACGCGAACGCGAACACGCACAAGACCGCCAGTCCAGCCCAAACCCATGAACACAATAAACAAAAAACAAAAAAAAACTATATAAAAAGAAATAATACAAACACTGCTCACATTTCTCAGAATTTTTGAGAGTTTGAGATGTTGCAGACGAGTATGTGGAGGAGGCACCCTCTCACCCCCTTCTTCTTCTCCTCCTTCTCCTCCTCCGGCCAAGCTCCGTTCATGGCGGAGTACCTGGTCTCCTCCTGCGGGCTCTCCGCCAAGGAAGCCCAGAAGCTCTCCCCGGCCTTCGCCCACCTCAAATCCCCGGCCAAGCCCATCGCCGCCGTCCGCGCCCTCACCGACCACGGCCTGGACCTCTCCGCCGTCCGATCCATGGTCCTCAAGGTCCCCCGCGTGCTCCTCGCCGGCGCCGCCCGAACCCTCCATCCGAAGATCTCGGCCCTCCGATCCGCCGGCTTCTCCTCCGCCGAGATCTCCGTCGTCCTCTCCGCAAACCCTAACATCGTCTTCTTCCGCGATGTTCCCCGCCGGGCCGAGTTCTGGCTGAGGTTGCTCGGCGGCGGCCCCAATTTGCTGAAGACGCTGCGCCGCGACCCCCGCCTGCTCTGCTACAGCCTCGACAACCGCATCTCCCCCGCCCTCGCCCTCCTCCGAGACCTCGGCGTGCCCGAGTAGGGTTCGTTCCTCTTCCTCCTACTCCTGCTCCTGCTCCTACTCCTCGGCGATGACGACTGCGACGACGTCGTCGTCGCCGTCAAATTGCGCAATGCGGTTTGAATTGCTCGCTCTCGTCTCGTGCCCGGGCCCGGGGCAGACACGATTGGCAGTTTTGATTCTTGAATTGAGTGACGACGTCGTCAGCGTCGTCGGCGTCGTCGGCGGCGGCGTCGTCATCGTCGGCGTTGTCTTCGCTGTCGTCGTGGCCGTTGTATTGCACAATGTGGTTAGAATTGCTCACTTTCGTCTCATTCCCGGGCCCGGGCAGATCCAATTGGCGGTTTTGATTCTTGAATTGAGTGACGACGTCGTCGGCGTTGGTGTCGGCATCGTCGTCGCCGTCGTATTGCGCAATGCGGTTTGAATTGCTCGCTTTTGTCTCGTCCCCCGGCCCGGGAAGACCCAATTGGCGGTTTTGATTCTTGAATTGAGTGACGTCGTCGTCAGCGCCGTCGGCGTCGTCGTCGCTGTTGTCGTGGCCGTCGTATTGCGCAATGTGGTTCGAATTGCTCGCTTTCGTCTCGTTCCCGGGCCCGGGGCAGACCCGATTGGGGGTTTTGATTCTTGAATTGAGTGACAATGTCGTCGGCGTTGTCGTCGGCGTCGTCATCGCCGTTGTATTGCACTGTGCGGTTTGAATTGCTTGCTTTTGTCTCGTCTCCCAACCTGGGGCAGACTCAATTGGCGGTTTTGATTCTTGAATTGAGTGACGACGTCGTTAGCGTCGTCGGCGGCGTCGTTGTCGCCGTCGTATTGCGCAATGCAGTTCGAATTGCTCGCTTTTGTCTCGTCCCCCGGCCCGGGACAGACCCAATTCGCGGTTTTGATTCTTCAATTGAGTGATGTGGTCGTTGGTGTTGTCGTCGGCTTCGTCGTGGCCGTCGTATTGCGCAAAGCGGTTTGAATTGCTTGCTTTTGTCTCGTCTTCCGGCCCGGGGCAGATCCGATTGGCGGTTTTGATTCTTGAATTGAGTGATGGGGTTGTTGGCGTTGGCGTCGGCGTCGTCGTGGCCGTCGTATTGCGCAATGCTCGCTTTCGTCTCGTCTCCCGGCCCGGGGCAGACCCAATTGGTGGTTTTGATTCTTGAATTGAGTGACGTCGTCGTCAGTGTTGTCGTTGGCGTCATCGTCGCCGTCATATTGCGCAATGCGGTTCGAATTGCTTGCTTTTGTCTTGTCTCCCAGCCCGGGGCAGACCCAATTTGTGGCTTTGATTGTCGAATTGAGTGACATCGTTGTTGACGTCGTCGTCGCCGTCGTATTGCGCAATGCGGTTTGAATTGCTCGCTTTTGCCTCATCCCCCGGCCTGGGGCTGATCCAATTGGCAGTTTTGATTCTTGAATTGAGTGCTGTCGTTGTCGGTGTTGTCGTCGCCGTGGTATTGCGCAATGCGGTTTGAATTGCTCGCTTTCGTCCTGTCCCCCGGCCCGGGGCAGACCGATTGGCTTGTTTTGATTCTTGAATTGAGTGACATCGTTCTTGGCATCGTTGTCGCCATCGTATTGTGCAATGCGGTTTGAATTGCTCACTTTCATCTCGTCCCCACCCGGGGCAGACCCAATCGGCAGTTTTGATTCTTGAATTGAGTGACGTCGTTGTTGGCGTCGTCATCGCCGTCGTATTGCGCTATGCAGTTTGAATTGCTTGCTTTCGTCTCGGCCTGGGGCAGACCCAATTTGCATTTTTGATTCTTGAATTGAGTGGGGTTGTCGTCGGCGTCGTCGTTGTCGTCATATTGCCCTATGCGGTTTGAATTGCTGGCTTTCATCTCGTCCCCCGGCCCGGGGCAGACCCAATTGGCGGTTTTGATTCTTGAATTGAGTGAATAACTATTGTGAGTTATTGGTAAAACAGGTTCAGTGTTTGCATTCAGGTTGGGAGTTCAAAGATGTTTTCTTTAACTTAATTCTTGGCATTGAGGGTAGTGATTTTTTTGTTATTTAGCGTCGCCGTATGGTGCAATGCGGTTCGATATGCTTGCTTTCGCCTCGTCCCCAGGCCCGGGGCAGAGCAAATTGGCAGTTTTGATTCTTGAATTGGATGAATTACTCTTGTGGGTTATTGGAAGAACAGGTTCGGTCTTTGCATTTAGGTTCTGAGTTCAAATATGTTTTTTTGTGATATGTATTCTTTGGCGTTCAGGTCGCGAGTTCAAAGATGTTTTTTTTTAAACGTAGTCGTCGTCATTAGAATGTTGCACGGCGCGTCAACCACCCAAAAATTTGATGGAGTATGATCAACGTCATCGTCAACCACCCAAAAATTTGTCTCTGAGATGACGAGTGGCCATCCTCCTCGTCATTCGTCCAGGACTAGGATGACGATGAGGCGACAACTTCGTCCTCCTCACTCTGCCCGCGAAGTCATCAATCGCGGGCAAGATCTAATTGTTTTTCGTGTTGATCTTAGGGCGATGGTGCCGCCACTGATCGTGAGAAGGCCGAGCTTGATCGCAGGGAAGCCGGAGAGGATCAGATCTGTGTTTGACAGGTAGTGTTCTTCGTCCTTCGTCCTCAGTTGACGACGATAACAAAGCCGTCTTTGTCGTAGTCTCTTGTCCAGATTTCGTCGGTCCTCCATCCTAAGTTTGTCGATGGCATTGTAATCGTCAACGTAGGTCAGTGACGTTGACGTGGTTGCCAATTTTTAATCTAAATTTAGGGAAGATGATTGTTAAGGACGACGGAAGGATGCATCGACAGTTAAACAATGATCAGTCATTGTCTATTCTCCATCCAAATTTTGTCAATGGCATCGTATTCATCAACTTAGGTCGATGACATTGACATGATTTTTAACCAAGATTTTGCGAAAAATGATGGCTTGACAATGACGAACGGTTGACGTCAACAGTGATCATACTCCATCAAATTTCCATCCAAATTTCGTCAACAACATCATATTCATCAATGCGGAACAATGGTGTTGACGTGGTTGCCAATATTTAACCAAACTTTGGGAAGAGGGTTGATGTCAACAGTCAACGATGATCCGTCAACGTCAACTCTCAATCCTAAATATGGTCAACAACATCCTATTCATCAATGTAGACCAGCAGCACTGTCGTGGCTGCCGATGTTTAACCAAAACTCGGGGAAGACAACGGTTAACGACAACTGACGGCTGACGACAACAATCAACGATGATCGGCCACCATCAATTCCCCATCCATATTTGGTCAACAGCATCGTATTCATAAATGTCAGTCAACGACATTGACGTGGTTGCCGATGTTTAACCAAAAAACTCAGGGAAGACGACGGTTAACGACAACTGACAGTTGACAGAAACAGTCAACGATGATCGGTCGCCGTCAATTGCCCATCCAAATGTGGTCAACAGCATCGAATTCGAAAACGTCGGTCAACGACATTGATGTGGTTGCCGATGTTTAACCAAAAAACTCAGGGAAGGCGACGGTTAACGACGACTGACAGTTGACAGAAACAGTCAACGGTGATCGGTCGCCGTCAATTGCCCATCCAAATGTGGTCAACAGCATCTAATTCGAAAACGTCGGTCAACGACATTGATGTGGTTGCCGATGTTTAACCAAAAAACTCAGGGAAGACGACGGTTAACGACGACTGACAGTTGACAGAAACAGTCAACGATGATCGGTCGCCGTACATTCCCCATCCAAATGTGGTCAACAGCATCGAATTCGAAAACGTCGGTCAACGACGTTGCCGATGTTTAACCATAAAACTCAGGGAAGACAACGGTTAACGACGATCGACGGACGATCGACGGTTGACGGCAATGGTCAATGATGATCGGTCGCCGTCAATTCCCCATCCAAATTTGGTCAACAGCATCGAATTCATCAACACTACTTCAAAAATGACAGAGTAGCGAGCTTGGGGATCGCACCTGGATCGCGCAAGTTCGTCGAGGCGCTGGCGTCGGTGGATAATCTCAGCAGATCTACCTTCGAAGCGAAGATGGAGCTGCTCAGGAGCTTGGGATGGACGGAGGAGGAGATCTTGGCAGCAATTCATCGCTTCCCAGTCTTGCTGCGGTACTCGGAGAAGAAGATCAACGCGGCTATGGAGTTGCTCGTCAAGGAGGCCGGCTGCGATCCATCCTACGTTGCGCGCCATCCGACGCTGGTCGGATTCAGCGTGGAGAAGAGGATCTTGCCGAGGATCGCTGTTCTGAAGCGTCTGAGGAGCGAGGGGATTGCTTCTGGGGATAATTGCTTGTTGTCCGCGATTCTTGCCAGCGAGGAAGCCTTCGTGGAGCGGTTCATTGATCGTTATGGCGAGGCGATCCCCGATCTTCTGGAGTTGTACCGCGATCTCCTCGGAAAAAACAAGGATTGATTCGCGTCCAGATCTGAAATTTTTTTTTTTGAAAATCCGTGGAAAATTTGGCGGAGATTTCTTCAGGAGGAGACGATTTGTTGATCGTCGTGGCGAGGCGATCCCCGAGCTTCTGGAGTTGTACCGCGATCGCCTCGGAAAACACAAAGATTGGTCCGCGTCCGGATCTGAAAAATTTTTCGAAAATCCGTGGAAAATTTGGTGGAAATTTCTTCAGGAGGAGACGATTGTTGATCGTCGTGGCGAGGCGATCCCCGAGCTTCTGGAGTCGTACCGCGATCTCCTCGGAAAAAACAAGGATTGGTCCGCGTCCGGATCTGAAATTTTTTTCGAAAATCCGTGGAAAATTTGGTGGAAATTTCTTCAGGAGGAGACGATTGTTGATCGTCGTAGCGAGGCGATCCACAAGCTTCTGGAGTTGTACCGCGATCTCCTCGGAAAAAACAAGGATTGGTCCGCGTCCGGATCCGAAATTTTTTTTTGAAAATCCGTGGAAAATTTGGTGGAAATTTCTTCAGGAGGAGACGATTTGTTGATCGTCGTGGCGAGGCGATCCCCGAGCTTCTGGAGTTGTACCGCGATCACCTCGGAAAACACGAAGATTGATCCGCGTCCGGATCTGAAATTTTTTTTGAAATTCCGTGGAAATTTTGGCGGAGATTTCATGCGGAAGAGACGATTTGTCGCGGAATTTCTTGCGAGTTTGTAAGAATTGCGCCGGAAGATCTGAATCTGCTGCGGATTGGAGGAGAATTTTCCGGGATTTCTGGAAGAATTTCGTGGAAATTTTAGAGTGGTTCTCCCACGTTCTGACGAGAATATATAGTTTTGATTTTGTACCAAACGGCGGGAATGAGGGAACTAGAGAGAGAGAGGGGGAAATAGAGGGTACACTTAGAGAAAGAGAGAGAAATGGAGAGTAAGAGAGAGAAAATAAAGAGATTATCAGAGAGAGAAAGAGAAAGAGAAAGAGAGAGAGAGAGAGAGAGAGAGAGTTAGAGAAAGAGGAAGAGAGATAGTTAGAGAAAGGGAGAGAGAGTATAGGGGACGGCACGTCTGGGACGTGACAGGACGGGTGACGCTAGGTGACGGACGAGGACTTAACAAACTACTCGCCACATCCCCCTCCCGTCACGCGTTCCAGTATTTTACAAATTCCCGCCACGCTTCCTGCCCGCGTACTCCCGTCCCCAGACGGTGTCACTGCCACTGGCGACAAAAAACAATGTCTTGTTCTCTCTCTCTGGCTCTTGCTTGTTCTCTTTCTCTTTCTTGAGCTGTTACACACATTGCTAGGGAACGGCGATCGTCACCCCTCACGTCACGCATCATCGTGACAAAAATGTGACAGATGACGTGATGGTGACGGTGACGGTGACGCGTGACGAAGTTTACGTGACGGTGACGGGGTGCCCTGGATGTGTGACGTGATGAAATGGCCGTCACGGATGGCGGCCATGACGTTTATTTAATTCAGTTTTATTCACTCTTTTATGCGTAAGAGATTAGACTGTAACAAATTAAAAGGGGTTGACGAAAGTTTAAATTTTCAAGGATTCACTCACTTTCCTAGTCTCGGAACCAATACCAATCAAATGATCGGAGGACGCTGATGAAGAACAAAAACAAATCTAATGGTGATGTGGTTGAAAAGGGAAAAGCCATGAAAACTACTCGAGAATCAAGCAGATAAGCAAACGCCGCTGAAGCAATCCGCCGCGTCGGAGATCAAGGAGAAAGAGGGGAAATTGGATCAAATTGGCAACATATTTGCAATTTTAAGGATGGAATACTCACCTAATAGGCAAAAGAGAACGCCGTCGATTTCAAATGGTAACATAATCAAGCTCAAGGGACGCCCTTTCTTTACTCTCTTGGATTTTCCACTAGTTTCAATGTGATCTCGCACAATTGGAGACAATAATAGGATGAGAAGCGAAAGCAAGGGGAGGGGAAATCATTATTCCTTAGAGAAGTTAGAACTTAGAAGTTAGAAACCTAGAATTTAGATACTATTTCCGTCAAAAGTGACGGTGACGCCGTCATGGTGATGATGACGTGACGGAACGACGATGGAGGGACGCATGATGGGTATGTGACGGTTTTTTTTCCAGACTCCTCAGACGTGTGACAAGACAGTGACGTGACGAACAGTTCCTCATGTCACCGTTCGTCACCGATCGTCATCCGTCCCGTCATGTAATGGACATGTCGTTCCCTACACATTGCCATATATCTCTCTCGCCTGCTCTTGCTTGTTCTCTATCACTTGTCTCTACTGCTCTTGTTGTGCCGAGATTCAATTTCCTTGTCCTCGAAACCCAGAAGCTGGAAATAAAGAAATTTGATTACCTGATGTTCAAATACCAGAAGCTCGAATCAGATTTCTATTTCTCCGAAGTTCAATTTTTAATTGGTCTATAGCCAGATGTCTGCATGAGATCTTCATCACCGTCATCCGTCACATCACACGTCACGTCATCCATCATGATTACGTCACCATGACGTGTGATGTGACGGATGACGGCTGCCGTACTCTTTGAGAGTACAAGAGAAAGTGGGAGAGAGAAAGTTGGAGACAGGGAGCGAGAGAGAGTAATAGAAAGAGGAAGAGAGAGGGACGATAAGAAAGAGTAAGAGTGCGAGAAAGAGGAAGAGAGAGAGAGAAAGAGACAAAGAATTGGACAAAGGGACAGAGAGAGTATGAGAAAGAGAGAGGGAGTATGCGAAAGAGGAGAGAGAGAGAGAGTTAGACAAAGGGACAGAGAGAATAAGAGAGAGAGAGAAAGAGTTAGACAAAGGGACAGAGAGAGTAAGAGAGAGAGAGAGAGAGAGAGAGAGAGAGAGAGAGAGAGAGAGAGAGTTAGACAAAGGGACAGAGAGAGTAAGAGAGAGAGAGAAAGAGAAAGAGAAGAATTAAATGGATAAAGAGAGTAAGAGAGAGAGAGAGTTAGACAAAGGGACATAGAGAGTAAGAGAGAGAGAAAGCGTTAGACAAAGGGGCGGAGAGAGTAAGAGAGAGAGATATAAAGAGTTAGAGAGAGAGAGAGAGAGAGAGAGAGAGAGAGAGAGAGAGAGAGAGAGAGAGAGAGAGAGAGAGAGAGAGAGAGAGAGAGAGAGAGAGAGAGAGAGAGAGAGAGAGAGAGAGAGAGAGAGAGAGAGAGAGAGAGAGAGAGAGAGAGAGAGAGAGAGAGAGAGAGGAAGAAGTAGAGAGTCAGAGAAAGGGAGAGAGAGAGAGCGAAAGGAGTCCGTTTCAATTTAATCGAAAATAATCGAAGCCCTAGATTAGTACTAATATATAAGGCTCGTAATGCGAAACATAGGAAAATACTATTTCCAGTAATATATCTCGATACACACTATTTGACAAACACACTCAACAACTATTTGCCACGTCGGAAAAGTACGGTTTCCGTGCGTAGCAATACGTATTTAAAATAAGCAGCCGTTAACCACCGCCTCCTCCATCTCTCTTTCGACAGTGAAAGTTAAAAACCTAGAACGAAGAACGAAGGAGAACGAAGAAGAACGAAGAACGAAGGAGAACGAAGAAGAACGAAGAAGAACGAAGAAGAACGAAGAAGAACGACGACGAAGAAGAAGAAGAAGAAGAAGAAGGCAAGCGGCGGCAGTGACAGATCTGTCGTTATTTATTGTTGGCTCGACATCTCGACGGACTCCGTATTCAGTTTCAGTAGGTTCGACCTCTTTTTTCGGACTTCAAGCTGTGGTATTGTGTTTTCGAGACTTGAAAGCAGTGATTTTGAATCGAGTGGAATCGGATTCCTTCTGCCTCGGTAAGTTTGGTTGTTTAATTTGTTCTTTTGGTTTTTTCTCTTTTTTCTTCCTGTTTTCTTGTTGGTTATGTGCTTGGAGACATGTTGTGATCGATATAGTCGTGAATCTGGAATGTACTGAATCTTTTAGCAGCAGGAAGCAGCTTATGCTTTAGGTTTTTGGCTGCCATCCTCACTGGAAATTAGAAGTTGAGGCCATTTTCTAAAACAAATAAATAATTGTGAAAGAGACGGTGATTGGTGCAACCGGGTTCGATCTCCGAATGGGCTTTCTTCTTTCGTGTGCGTGGTATGTTGTAATGATGATTTCCACGTTTAGAATCAGAATGTGAGGTCTGACTGAGGGTTTGCAGGACAGAGTAAACTCAGAATCAAAAAGAGAAAACCTGCCCTAGTTTCATGATCTTGGAAACTATTTTCATGAATAAGAGTGCAATCAAAGTTCTTACCAAACCAGATGACAAGGTATAGTAATAAAATTATCTTCCGGAAGATTTTTTTCATCTGAAATTGGGGAAGATGATATCTTCCCCCTCTGCCAGATCAAACCGTTGGAGTTTTCTGTTGTAGCGCTTGAATCAGTTGGATTCAAATAAAATTCCATGATATCACCATTTGTGTTGTCTCTTGTATTTTAAATGTTGAATCATATTTAATACATCCTATGCTTCTCTGAATTTTTAGACGAGGGGTTATTCGATTTTTGGTCTTCAATATTTCGGGCGAATAGCGGATGAACGTTAAAAAAAATATATGGGCATCGTTAAACTTTTTGTATAGTGGCCTAATGAGTGGATAAGATCATGCACATTGTCTGGAATTGTTTTCTTTTTATTACTTTGGCGAGATTTTTTAGGAAGAGTTTTATGTTATGGATTTAACCTAATGTTTCTGGTTTTAATTCTACCATAATTTCTGTACTTGAAGAAACTACCGTATTTTCTCCTGATTTGGCACAGTTCATTTAATATTTCCTTTTTGTATTATGATGCAGTTCAAGGCTCTACACATATAGGTTTCTGACGAGATAAGGTAGGCCAAACCCTCAAGGAATGCCATGGCTACAAAAACCCAAAGGTCAAAAGGTTATCTCATTCACACTCTTGATTTCGTCTCCTTTGATTCTCTTCAGTTTTTTTCCTAGCATATCAATTATAAACTCACCGGAAAGAGGTGATCAACCCGATACTTTAGAGATATTAACAAGAGGTACAAGGAGGATAATATGCCATTAATCAGAAAAATATGCAATTGATCAGGCTCATTGTCTGTTCTTTGGTGAAGCTTTCTAAATTATATTACCTTTTTTTGCATTATTCATCAGATATTTTGGCGTTAATTCCTATGCTTACCTTCGGTTGACTCTTTTGTGCTAGAATTTGTTTTTACTTGTTTATTACTAATATGCCTTGTTTTTAAAAGCAAAAATCTGGTTATATCTTCTTTCTGCTCTTTGCGTTTTTGCTTAAGCAGGATGTTTTTACTGAATAGAGGTAGTCAGTTACAATTTTAGTCTATTCACGTCGTAATCTGTTTGTATCAAGGTCGAGAAATTTAGCCTTTCAATAAACTAGCTAATTTTTCAGGCCCTTGAGGCTCCCAAGGAACCTCCTCGGCGGAAAACACATTGGGATTATGTATTGGAAGAGATGGTTTGGCTTTCAAAGGTATTCTCGATCTTATACTTTTTTCTCTTAGAGACTCTCGTTGTTTGACAATTAATTTATTTTTAGTTTCATCCGATCGCTGTTGTGTTACTGAGCCAATCTTATTTATCATTCTCTCAGGACTTTGAGTCCGAGAGGAAATGGAAATTGTCTCAGGCTAAGAAGGTTGCTGTACGTGTAATAAAAAATACACTTGATCCAGCCACTAAGGAGGAAAAGAAATTCAAGGTCTCTCAATTTCACTTCCTTTTATTCAATGCAT
This sequence comes from Wolffia australiana, assembly GCF_029677425.1. Taxonomy (NCBI): domain Eukaryota; kingdom Viridiplantae; phylum Streptophyta; class Magnoliopsida; order Alismatales; family Araceae; genus Wolffia; species Wolffia australiana. The sequence continues at coordinate 11,984,190 of NC_135850.1, read as the reverse complement.
GTGAGTTGCTTAAATGAGGAGAGCGTCGGGTCATTGTAGTGTTATTTCAGGGATGTATACTTAAGGGTTTCTTTAAATTTCTGTTATTTTCTTGACTTATTCCAATTTCTAGAAATTTATCTTCTCATAGTCGCATCACGTTATTTATCATCTCATAGTCGCATCACGTTAATTTCATTGAAATCAATCTGCTCATCACTGTCTCCGAACATCAGACATGCATTTCATTTTCTGAGGTTTTTTTAACTGTCAATATAGGAAGAGGAACAACGCCTGAAGAAGCTCGCGAGCAATATCGCCAAAGATGTGAAGAAATTCTGGATTAAGATTGAGAAGCTGGTATGGGGACTTTTTTAAGCCTGTTACGGGGCCTTGAGAATGTGCTCTAAAATTTGCAATTTTGTTAGTATTCTTTATTTCTTGAAAATGAAATTCAATTGAAATTAATTTCAGGTTTCCTACAAGCATCAACTCGAACTTGAAGAAAAGAAGAAGAAGGCGCTTGATAAGCAACTTGACTTCCTTTTGGACCAAACTGAAAGGTCGTCTGCAGTCTGTCATTCGGGAAATGATGACTGTCACTTTTTTTAGGTGTTTTTCCTTAGTTGACCGGGCTATATATTTTTTAGGTATTCAACAATGCTTGCAGAAAATCTAATGGAGAAGCAGCATATTTCTCTGCCGGAGATAGAATATGCTCAGCCTAAACAAGAAGAAATTGAAAAGCATTTGGCAGGTCAGAAACCTCTAATTTAAGAAAATGTTTGATTTAAACACTTAATGATCTTCAAATTACTTGATTCTTGCAGACAAAATGCCGGATGTCTTGGACAATGATGCTGAGTACGATATCCAACCTGGAGATGATATAGTATGGCCCCATATACTTATATTTTTCTATTTTTCCGTTTTCTTCCTCAAATCTTGGAGAAGCCATTGGAACAGAAAAAAATGCATGGTCTTATCTAATTTTTGTTGTCATAAAGATTTACGATGTGCCTAATCTTTTTTGTGTTTTATTGGTTGGAAAGCTAAATTTCTATCAGACCAGGTTTTAGTGATTTGGCAAAGCAGCATCTCAAAATATTTTTACCTTTTCTCTCTGATAGGAGGATGACGAGCACACGCTTGAAGAAGATGAAGCACTCATCACTGAGGAAGAGAGGAGAGAGGAACTGGAAGCTTTGAAGAATGAAGTCGATCTTCCAATCGCAGAAATTTTGAAGCGTTACCGGTATGGCGGTGAGATATTATTTTAGGAAAAATGTTGAATTCCTTGCTATTTTTGTAATCTTAATCATCACAATTAATCTCAGTCAGTAGGGAAGACAATCCAGAAAGTCCAGGATATTTGTCTGCCAAGTCTCCAATGTCAGAAGATGAAAGTAAGGGCAGGCGTTGCCTATATGCTTCTTTAAATTTTTTATCATTCTGGTATATTTCTTTTATAATATCATTGATTTCAGGCTCTGCACAAGAAGCTGAAAGTTCGTCTGTTGATGAACAAGAAGATCCAACTTCTCTGCACGTATGGCGTGCAACAGTCAAATAGTTCTTATTTCCCTTCATATCACATGTCGTCATTGCACTGTTTGTTTCATAATTTTCATCTTCTATTTACTTTGTTCTTCTCTGATCATAGGAAGAAAGGGATGGAGATATCATTGCCGATTCAGTTAGGAAAAGCCCAAGTCCCGAGAATCTGCTTCTTGACTCAAGTGATGAGATGGTATGTTGGAAAGTTACATTCTTGAGAATGAATTTGGATGGATATCTTAGTAAAGATGCATACTCGTGTCCATGAAAATGTTTACTTTTCGGAAGAATTTTAGACGTAATTTTCTTCTTTTGATATTGGAAGCATGTGATGAAACGGATATCTATCGTGATGAATAGTTTTATGTACCTTAAATCAAGCGAATGAATTGAACTGATTAAATAATTGGGAGTGCTAACTAGCATCTTGCAACTTCCGTCTGGCAGGATGACAGGGACTTCGTTGGCCCAGTTGAAGAAGAAAAGGTGCGCTTTAAGATAATCCATTACATCTTTTTACTATAAGCTGCATCAATTAATCTGGTCTCTTGGATTTATCCACTTTTTTTAGGATGTTTATTTCATGATTATCGAAATGTCATCCGAATTTCTTTTTTGACTGAATCCATTTTTATGTATTTCGTTATTTGTGCATTCAAGTGGCATAAAGTCAAATCTAATGCGTACCTCCGCTATTCTTTGCATCTGAATTTATCTAAATATATGTACGCAGGATGACGAAACGACATTGGCTGAAGAGGAGGAATTATCCAAAAATGACCAAGCTGACCCGTTGAATGAAGTGAGAATAATCTACACTTCGGCTATGTTTCCCTATTTGTCTTTGCACGTAGAGACCGAGATTCTCATCGGTTAGTTCTCTAGGCACATGGTATTAAATGGAGATTATATCTACAGATCGAACTGCTGCAAAGGGAGGGAGAGATGCCGATAGAAGAGTTGCTCGCCAGATATAAAATGGTATGCCTAGCAATAACTTCCTATTCTCCTATTGAGGATCTGATGACACCTATTGTCCACAGGTTGACGTTGAGCATGCCTCGTCGAGCTCTGATACTTCTGAAGGTGTTGACTATGCTGAGGAAACACGAATCGCGGTGGAAGAAGAGTCAGTGAGAAAAGATTTAGAGGGAGAAGATATAATTGCTGATGCAGCGGCTGCCGCCAGGTCAGCACAACCGACCGGTAACACATTCTCCACCACTAAAGTCCGTACAAAGGTCCCTTTCCTATTAAAGCATCCGCTCAGGGAGTATCAACATATCGGCTTGGACTGGCTCGTCACGATGTACGAGAAGAGGCTGAATGGGATCTTGGCAGACGAGATGGGCCTGGGAAAGACCATTATGACAATATCTCTTCTGGCTCATTTAGCCTGTGAGAAAGGCATTTGGGGGCCCCACCTCATTGTCGTCCCGACAAGCGTCATGTTGAACTGGGAGACTGAGTTCCTCAAATGGTGCCCTGCCTTCAAAATTTTAACTTACTTTGGAACTGCCAAGGAGAGGAAGAACAAGCGGCAGGGCTGGCTCAAACCTAATTATTTCCACGTGTGCATTACCACTTATAGGCTTGTGATTCAAGATGCGAAGGTTTTCAAGAGGAAGAAGTGGAAGTACCTCATTCTTGATGAAGCCCATCTGATAAAGAACTGGAAGTCACAGAGATGGCAGACTTTGTTGAATTTCAACTCTAAGAGAAGGATCTTGCTGACTGGGACGCCACTGCAGAATGATCTCATGGAGCTTTGGTCTCTGATGCACTTCCTAATGCCGCATATATTTCAATCCCACCAAGAATTTAAAGACTGGTTCAGCAACCCAATCTCGGGTATGGTCGAAGGTCAGGAGAAAGTCAACAAGGAAGTTGTTGACCGGCTGCACAATGTTCTTCGCCCCTTCATATTGCGGCGCCTGAAGAGGGACGTGGAGAAGCAGCTCCCTCGGAAACATGAACATGTCATCTACTGCCGTCTCTCGAAAAGGCAGAGAAACTTGTACGAAGATTTTATTGCCAGTTCAGAAACACAGGCAACGTTAGCTAGCTCAAATTTCTTTGGGATGATCAGCGTAATAATGCAGCTCAGAAAAGTATGCAACCACCCTGATCTCTTTGAGGGCCGTCCAATCATCAGCTCTTTCGACATGCCTGGCATTGACATGCAATTGAATTCCGCTGTCTGTTCGATCCTTACCAGCGGGCCGTTCTCTGGTGTTGACTTGGAGGATTTAAATCTTGTCTTCACTCAAAATGAGTATGATATGCCATCCTGGGAATTTGATGAAGTCAAAGATGTTGAAACCGAGGATGAGGATCTCTCTCTCTCTAACATCGGATCTGGTAACAGTATCTTTGATTCAGTGCATAGGGCTCTTCTGATGGAAAGATCAAGAGAGAGAAAGGAACGAGCCGCCTCTATTGCATGGTGGAATTCCTTGAGATGCCAGAGGAAGCCTGTTTACGGGTCTAATCTAAGAGAACTTCTCACTATAAAGCACCCTGTGGTAAATGTTCAATCACAGAAGATGCAGCCTTCATGCTATTTGAGCTACTCCTCATTATTATCAGATCTAGTGCTTCAACCGGTGGAGAGATTACAGACTATGCTTGATGTTGTTGAGTCTTTCATGTTTGCCATCCCCCCCGCCCGGGCACCGTCCCCGGTGTGTTGGTGGAGCAGGGGGAGTTCTTCTGTTTTTCTCTCGGTCGATGAGAGAGAAAGGTGGAGAGAGGTTTTTAACCCTCTTCTCTCTCCTCTCAGACCGGCTATGGTGCGGAGACAGGTATACTTTCCTGATAGGCGGTTGATACAGTTTGACTGCGGGAAGCTGCAGAAACTCGCAGTACTTTTAAGGCGATTGAAATCAGAGGGGCATCGGGCTTTGATTTTCACGCAGATGACGAAAATGCTTGATATTTTGGAGGCATTCATCAATATATACGGTTACACATACTTGAGACTAGATGGCTCGACACTGCCCGAAGAGAGGCAAACTCTTATGCAGCGTTTCAACACAAACCCTAAAATATTTCTTTTTATTTTGTCTACACGCAGCGGTGGAGTTGGTATTAATCTGGTAGGAGCAGACACTGTTATTTTCTATGATAGTGACTGGAATCCAGCCATGGATCAGCAAGCCCAGGACAGATGTCACAGAATAGGGCAAACACGTGAGGTTCATATTTATAGATTGATCAGTGAGTCGACAATTGAAGAAAATATTCTGAAGAAAGCCAACCAGAAACGGGTTCTTGATGATTTAGTCATACAAAGTGGTAGCTATAACACCGAGTTCTTCAAGAAACTTGATCCCATGGAGCTTTTCAAAGAGAGATTGGACGATTTGTCCAATGCTGATGTGGAAGCCGCTCTGAAACAGGCGGAAGACGAAGTTGACTATATGGCTTTGAAAAAGGTTGAGCAGGAGGAGGAAGTGGAGAATCAAGAGTTCACTGAAGAGACCAATTTTGGAAAGCTGGAAGAGGATGAAATAGTCAACGAAGATGAAGTGAAAGCAGATACTAAAGCTGAAGAACAGTCAAATGCTCTCGATGATGTAAATAATGTCATGGTCTTACGCACTGAGGAGGAGATAGACATGCTGGCTGACGTGAAACAGATGGCGGCAGCTGCTGCTGCGGCTGGGGAAGCAAGCTCTTCGTTTGAGAATCAGCTTCGGCCGATTGATCGATATGCTATGAGGTTCCTAGATTTATGGGATCCTGTAATAAATAAATCTGCCATCGAGGGGCGTGACAATGTGGCTGAGGAAGAGTGGGAACTTGATCGAATTGAAAGATTCAAGGATGACCTTGAAGCCGAAAGTGACGAGGATGAGGAGCCCATTTTATATGAAAGTAAGTTTTTTGGCTTCTTTTTCCCTTTTATCCGCTTGGTCTAGTTATGTGATCTTCTCTTTGATTCTTATGCTGGTCAAATGATTGTGATGTCGACTTAATTCTTGTGATTTGGGCTTTAAACTGATGTTGTATTTATGATTAGCTGTTTTGTTGATTCCCGGTTTTGAATGGTTGACCCGCAGGTTGGGACGTTGACTTCGCTACGGAAGCGTACAGACAGCATGTTGAGGCCTTAGCACAACAGCAGGTCATGCCCAACATAGGATTAATTGAAATATTTTTCTGTTAAGGGAGTGTCTCGGTTTTCCTGATTCATTTTTATTCTTACTCAGATGATAGAAGATCTAGAGTTTGAATCCGAGGAGCCAACTGCGATCGATGCTGGTATTGGCGAACCTAGCAGGTTAGGACTTGGTATTTATTCTTCGTTCAGTTTCCGTCATTCTTAATTTCCGATTTTCTTAAGTCAGTGGTGTTGGCTATTTATTAATAGTTGAAAAAGTTAATGAGAACTGACGTCAGTTTTGCATGACTTATTTTATCCTGAAGAAAATTTGTTTTCTGATATAATCTGTCTTACAGTCAACGAAAGCCGAAAACGAAGAAGAAAACAAAGAAAAGTAAGCTTAAGTCTCTTAAGAGAGGAACCGGCCCAATGGAAGATGATCAAGCACCTCAATCGATCAGCAAGAAGCGGAAAGAATTGACAGTTGCAATCGAAGATGAGGAACCTCCTAGAAAACCTCCCAAAAAGGCCAGAAAGGGTTCCGGACTTGGAGATAATCAAGGGCCAGAAACGCTAGAGGCTCGATCAGGGGACGAGATGAGCGAAGATCTCAGACCCCCCATCAGATTGAAGCTCGGTGGCAAGATATCAATCACGCCAATGCCAGTGAAGAGAGTAATGGTTGTCAAACCAGAGAAATTCAGGAAAAAAGGGAATATCTGGTCGAAGGATTGCATACCGTCTTCGTCGGACGCTTGGTCTCCCCTTGAGGATGCGATTCTCTGCGCAGTAGTCCACGAGTACAGCACGAACTGGCGGTTAGTGAGTGACGCCCTCTACAGTGTGTCGACCGGCGGGTTTTACCGGGGAATATTCCGTCATCCTGTTCATTGTTGTGAGAGATTCAGAGAGCTCTTCTTCAAGTACGTGGCTTGCGGAGTGGAAGGTGCTGCGCCGTCTAATCTAGGAAAGACTCTCCTCAGAGTAACAGAGGTAGTTTCTCTCTCGACAAAATTCTATTTGGAATTTCTTAAAAAAAAAACATTCTATTTGCAATATTTTTCTTAGCGTTAGTCTCTGGCCGTGGAGTATGTTTATGTTCTCTACGTTTGCCTTTTTCTCCTTGCCAGTTCACCTCCCATTTTTATTCCAGAAAAGTAGTTATCCTTTGTGACAGAAATATCCCATCTTTTTGGCATGAAGCCATTTAAGCTTTCTCATTTCTAATTAGTGTTTGCCACATTGACCATGACGATGATGAGAGGACAATGATGAGGTGCCATTGTCCCCGTCATTCGTCCTCGTCCTCGTCGGTGGCCACAACGATGAAGATGTAATTGTCATCAGGATCCTAAAGTATAGAGAATGAAGACGATGACGATTCATCTCATCTGAAAGAGTAAAAAAAAAATAGTGAGCAGACTATCACAAGGATGAAGACTATCATAATTCCTCATCTGGATGAAGACTAATGACAAGGATGACGATCGGTCGTCCTTGTCCATGATGATGGATAACTCTACATTTTCTTTCCTCATCTCTATTTCATTTCAACCCTATTTCTGAAAGTTTTGACTCCATCCATTCTTCTTGTTTTTTCATTTCAACCTTATTTTTTCGCCTGATTATTTTTACTCTTCAACCCTATTTCTGAACCTTTTGATTCCACCCAGTCTTATCAAATCATTTCTCGATTGGATGAACTTACCCCTAAATTATTTTTCTTCTATTCCAGGAACAAGTGGCCATGCTGCTGACTGCAGTCTGCGATCAGCCAGACTTGGACTTCCTTCTCCAGAAACATTTTGCAGCCATTCTTTCTCTAGTTTGGAAAGCCAAGTTCTTGGGGTCCTATTCTCTCTCCTCCAGCTCGTTATTCTCCGCCACATCTACGAAGAAAAAACCCAGAAAATTCACTGAGAAGATGAACTCAGTAGCATTGGCAGAGTGTGGCCGGCTGGTGGCTTCGTCACTGGACAATGCCGGCGCACCGGTGGAGGATGCGGCCGCTCCCATGCTTTCGGAAGAAGACCGGTCAATGGGGGAGCAACTTGAGTTGACTTTGGAATTCCCTGTTGACTCTGGGGAAACGGCTGCCTCCTTTCCCTCTCTTATCATGTTGACCATTGCCGACCCTCCACAGCAGGGGGACGAGTGCACTTCGAGCAAAGATTCGGTCTGTAGATCGTCCTCTGGCACGTCAGAGGACCGATTCAGGTACCAAGTCATTGAAAATTTTCCTTTTTGTGGATTTGATCGTTCTCTTGCATTTTCGTGAAATGGAAATATTTGTGGATTTCTTTTTTGCAGAATTTGATATGTTTGCGTTATTTATAATACTAAGCGATTTTCTGGCATAATCTCTTGTTTGAATGTTTTTCATAATCTGTGCCTGTACGAAGTATCTCCAAAACCCCTTTTGATCCATATTTTGTATTCCATATCATTTCTGTGCTGATTCGGATTAAAGATTCGAGTACTAAGTCTCTTAAACTTTCTTCTCTTCGCTGGTTTAAATCTATTTAATAGGTTTTTTTGTCTGGCATTGTTATGGAATTGAAATGCTTATAAAATTTTAGAGACATTAAGTGTCAGTTCAATGATCAACCAATCAGAAGGATCGGACGATCAGTTTAGTTGAAAATTCTACTCAATTGACCAGATATTGAAATGATCAGACCATACAATTCCATCTGATCTCGATCTGGCCGACTCAGACGATCCAGATTGAGGCCGTCAGATCGGTTTTTTGCGTTGTGATTTGATCGTCGGACCCCTAACATTGATGCTCTGTTTTCTGATTTCAACTTTAAATGCAAGTAGTTTGAAATTTATTTACCCCTTCTGATCCATGACTCATATCTCATCTTTCATATTTATGCTGCTCGAAATTTACTAGTTGTTGCCCCCATTGTTTTTTATCCCATTAATGAAAATACTAAACAAAATTTTGAATTAATATCTGGTAAGTCAAAAGTCAATGGATTTCTTACTTCAATTCCATCTGATCTCGAACTGGCCGACTCAGACGATCCCGATTGAGGCCGTGAGATCGGTTTTTGCAATATGATTTGATCGCCGGACCCCTAACATTGATGCTCTGTTTTCTTATTTCAACTTTAAATGCAAATAGTTTGAAATTTATTTACCCCTTCTGATCCATGTCTCATATCTCATATTTCATATTTGTGGTGCTCGAAATTTACGAGTTGTTGACCAATTGTTTTTTATCCCATTAATGAAAATACCTAACAAAATTTTTAATTAATATCTGGTAAGTTAAAAGTCAACGGATTTCTTGCTTCCAGGACGGCATCCAGAGCTTGCATTGAAGGAGAAGGCCCGGGCTGGGCCACGTCAGCGTTCTCGGCGGGGCCCACCCGTCAACGCGGTGGACCCAAGCACCGGGCAGTCAACGACTCTCTCAGACCCTCCAAAGCGAAGACTCCAACACCAGCTGAGCTGGACGTTGACCTAGTCGTTGACCTGGACGTTGACTTAGGTGAGATTCAAGCAATCTTGGCCGTCGAAGACGCATGGGACGGCCCGGATCGCGCCGCGGAAGCGGAAGTGGTTGACTCTGAAGTAGTTGATTCAGACTACGACCCGAGCTTCATCGCCGGGCTCGAAGATCTTGACCTTCCGGAGACTGTGGAGTTTGGGTGATGGTCAACTTGTTGACTTTTGGAAGCCCAAGTTTTTTGAGGTGTGTAAGCAGCTGGCTGAAATCAAAGATGTGCCTGGACGGCGGGCAAGTTGACAATTATCAAAGATGAAAGGTTGGTTGGGCAGAGATTTGTTGTACAGGGAGGGGCCAAGGTAAAATATTGCATACTGTTCCTCAATTATCTCAATATAGCTCCATGCTTTTGTCTCTGTTTTCGGCGTGCAATGGTGTATTTCTGTTCTGGTTTCGTCCGTGTCCAAAACTGTCCTGAGACGAAAAACCTGGGCGAAAGACGAGACGGAAATTTGTCTCAAAGGACGTTTGATCAAAATACCGTCCCGTCCGCTGGCATTGGATGGGATGAGAGACTAGGGAACGGCAGTTGTCATCCGTCACATCACACGTCACGGTGACGGCAACGTGCCGGATGACGTGACGGTGAGGAAATTAGGAGTCCGTGAGGGTGGCAGTGATGGATGAAGAAGTGGGCGTGACGGTGACGCGACGGTGACGGGGGGCCTCGAATGAGTGAGGTGACAGCACGGCCGACACGGATGACGGCTGTGATAGATTTTTAAAAATGACCAAAAAAGCTTGAAAGTTGTTAGATTTAAGCTTTTTGATGGCTGAGATTTCGCAATGTGGTGTAGCTAACTCGATTTCTTGGTATTTTGCATAAAAGTCCCTGCATTAATTCACGTCTGCAAAAGGATGTCGTCCAAAGATAATTGAAGATATGCCCCTCTAATTCTCTCTCCTCTGCATGGTTGTTTTTCCCATCACACATCACGGTGACAGGACGTGACGGGGACGCCACAAACCATGACGGTGACGCGAACGTGACGGACTTTTCCAAAATCCTCAGACATGTGACAGGACGGTGACGTGACGAAACTTTCATCACGTCGCTGTCCGTCACGGATCGTCATCCTTCCCGTCATGTCCCGGACGTGCCGTTCCCTATGGGGGACAAGTGTGCTAAAATTTCATTTCATGATTTTTAAACTTATATGAATTAGAACGTCTATCGATGGGATGGGAGCCGACAGTTTTGGATGGGACAGTTCCTGGAGTTCCTGGATGGGATGGTTTTGGACGGGTCAGTTCTGGGACGGGACGTTTTTGCACGAAAACCGTCCCAAACTGTCCAGTGTCCCCGTCCCCGATGATTGTGCACTATACTTGGGGAGCTGTGGTCTCTCTCTTTCTCTCTCTACTTATATCTATATCTGTTACTCTAATTTATCTCTCTATTCATCTTTCTTCTGTACTTGCTCTTTCTCACTTATCTTTACCCCACTCTCCCTTCCCTTATGTTTTCTCTATCATGTTTCTCTTTCTCTCCCTTATATGTCTATCCTTCTATTACTGTCTCTCTCCCCCTCTTTACTCCCTCCAGTCTCTTTTTTCCCCCTCCTGCATTTACTTCTACTCTTCCTGTCTCTCTCTATTCACTCTCTATACCTTTTTTTTCTCCATTTCCCTTCTCGCTACGCCTCTCTCTCTCTCTCTCTATCTTTTTCCCCCTCTTTCCCTCACATCTCATTTCCTGCCTCGCTCTTCCCTCCTCTCCACCTGTTATCCCTGTATTCAGTATTCCTCGTGGCTCTCTCTCTATGTATATATATCGATGTCTGTCTCTCACTATCAGTCTATTTATCTATCTATATCTATCTCTTTCTATCAATCTCTATATACCTATCTCTCTCTATCTAAATATTTGCCTATTTATCAATCTCTATATATCTTTATCTCTCTCTATCTAAATATTTGCCTATCTGTATATAAATATATTGATTTCTCTCTAACTAACTATTATCCTATCTATCTGTATATATAAACATGTGAATCTCCATCTCTCTCTCTCTCTGTATCTATCTCTATCTATCCATGTATTTATATATCTCTCTGCCTATCTCTATTGATCTACCTATATATATATAGGTCTGTATCTATCCATGTATTTATATATCTCTCCGCCTATCTCTATCGATCTACCTATATATATATAGGTCTGTATCTATCCATGTATTTATATATCTCTCTGCCTATCTCTATCTATCTATCTATTTATCTATCTATATATATATATCCATGTATTTATATATCTCTTTGCCTGTCTCTATCTATTTGTCTATCAATATATAAATATCTCTCTCTCTCTCTCTCTAATTATTTACCTATCTATCTCTATCTATCCATGTATTTATCTATCTCTCTGCTTATCTTTATTCTCCATATCTCCAATCTCTACAGCTAAAGAATGCTCTGACAAGTGTGAGGTGAGGAGAGAGAAAGTGGTCAAAGCAGGATGAAGTAGCAAAGCAGGCAAACATGATACAACACATATGGCGTCTCTCCATGGGGTATGTGGATGCACCTCTGTCTATCCACGCGAGACCAAACACGCATTTCTTTCACACCTTGAATCCTGCACCGCCTTTCCGCCCGCCGGTAGACTCGGCGGCGACAATGGCGGTGTCTGCGACGTCATCCTTGCCGTCCTTCTTGGAGTAGTAGATGTACGGCCATGCTAGAGTCCCCCAGTCAACGGTCCCCTTCCCGTCGCGCCGCGTGTAGTACAGGAAGGGCCAGCCGCGTGTCCCAAAGTCAACGCTGGTCTTGGAGTGGTCACCCACTTCCTCCCCGTTGACCAACTCTGTTCATACATCACAAATCCTAAATTTCATCCCAGGAATTACCAGTGAATTACATGAATATGGATAATAGAAGAAACAAGGAAGATTAGTTTTAGAGAGAGAGCTGAGTTGGAAAGGTAGATATGCCTCGGGAAAGAGAGATAAGAGATGCAGATGTATAGAGAGATGAAGAGAGAGAGTGATGATGGATAGGTCGATTGATAGGTAAAGAGAGATAAGAGATGCAGATGTATAGAGAGATGAAGAGAGAGAGTGATGATGGATAGGTCGATTGATAGGTAAAGAGAGAGATTATGATAGATTGGTCGAAAGAGAGGTAGAGAGAAAGAAAGAGATGATGGATAGGTTGATAGAGAGGTAAAGAGAGAGAGATGATGATGGATAGGTTGATAGAGAGGTAAAGAGAGAGAGATGATGATGGATAGGTTGATAGATAGGTAAAGAGAGAGAGATGATGATGGATAGGTTGATAGAGAGGTAAAGAGAGAGAGATAATGATGGATAGGTTGATAGAGAGGTAAAGAGAGAGAGATGATAATGAAAATGTTGATAGAGAGGTAAAGAGAGAGATGATGATGGATTGGTTGATAGAGAGGTAAAGAGAGAGATGATGATTGGTTGATAGAGAGGTAAAGAAAGAGAGAGAGAGAGAGATGATGGATAGGTTGATAGAGAGGTAAAGAGAGTGAGAGAGAGATGATGGATAGGTTGATAGAGAGGTAAAGAGAGAGATGATGATTGGTTGATAGAGAGGTAAAGAAAGAGAGAGAGAGAGAGATGATGGATAGGTTGATAGAGAGGTAAAGAGAGTGAGAGAGAGATGATGGATAGGTTGATAGAGAGGTAAAGAGAGAGATGATGATTGGTTGATAGAGAGGTAAAGAAAGAGAGAGAGAGAGAGATGATGGATAGGTTGATAGAGAGGTAAAGAGAGTGAGAGAGAGATGATGGATAGGTTGATAGAGAGGTAAAGAGAGTGAGTGAGAGAGAGAGAGAGATGATGGATAGGTCGATAGAGAGGTAAAGAGAGAGAGAGAGATGATGGATTGATCGATAGATAGGTAAAGAGAGAGATATATAAGAGGAGAGAGAGAGAGGGTTATGGTGGATAGATGGAGTTGTAAAAAAATTGCGTGGATAAAGAGGCATAACTAGAGAGAGAAAGCAGTGCTGGAACGGCAGGCATAGCATGTGATAGAGAAAGAGAGAGAGAGAGATTAAGTGATAGACAGCTATAGGAGAGGAATAGTGAGAGAGATACATGCACAGACATCTATATAAGAAAGTAAGAAATTGAGAGGAAGAGAAAGAAATAGAATTATACTGGATAGATAGAAAGACAAAGAAATCGACATATTGACATACTAATTAAAAATATATTTAGAAAACTAAAAGGATAGATAGATCTTATAACATAGAGATAAATACGATGAATGATTGATAGACGAATGGATACATCAAAATATAGATTAACAGGTAATTGTATTTTTATAAACGAACATAAATAAAGAGAGAGAGATAGATGAAGATAGAGATAGAGATAGAGAAAGTTATACTGGAGGGATGGCTGATGGCGGTCTCCGTCTTAGGGTTCGAAGTTGGAAGGGCAAGATTCAAGATATCATTGAAGGTCACCGCCGCCCGGCCCCCGGAGAAGAGGAGCTAGAAATTAACGATGACAATCATCAACAAGTTTAAAAAAACGCAAACCCATTATCCTGATAAACATTTATAATCAGAGGCAACGAATTATCATCAACATGGAATTGGTGCCCACCGAAACCAAGAACAAACACAAACCCATAATCCTAATTATGATTGAGATTAAAAGTCAGGATCATTGAATTATCATCAACATGGAATTGGTGCTCATCTTAACCAAGAACAAACAAAAACCCATAATCCTAATTATGATTGAGATTAAAAGTCAGGATCATTGAATTATCATCAACATGGAGGTTGAATCTTGAAGTCTAACCTTAAGGAAAACAAACGTGAACTCATGATCGGAATTAACAATCAGTTCATCACCATGGAGATTGTAACCCGATTAAAACTCCAGAGTCATAATCATAACCATAATCAAGATCAATAATCAGAAGCATTGGATTTCCCCGGAACAAACACAAAATCATAACCATAATCATGATCGAGATCAAACTCCAAAATCCAAATTTGCGAATTCTCATCAGTATGGAGTTTGAAACTCGTGGACTGACCACGATAAAGACCAAAAAAAACTCGCAATCATAATCATGATCGAGATAATAAAAAAAAGCAGGAGTATTCAATTCCCTTCAACATGGAGATTGATGCTCGGGGGTTCCCTCTGAAGACCAAACACAAACCCCTAAAAATTCCCAATCATGATCGAGATAAAAAACCAAAATTACTGAATTCTCATTCCCATCAAAATTCAAGCTCGCAGGCTCAACTAGTCAAACTCCAAAATCCAAAAACATAATCGCGATCAAGATCAAACTCCAAAATCCAAATTTGCGTATTTTCATCAGTATGGAGCATCGATCTCCATGTTGAAGGGACTTGAATACTTCTGCTTTTTATCTTGGGGCCTACACGCACTAAAGACCAAACACAAACCCCAAACAATTAACAATCATGATCGAGATAAAAAACCAAAATTACTGAATTCTCATTCGCATCAAGATTCAAGCTCGCAGGCTCTACTAGTCAAACTCCAAAAACATAATCATGATCAAGATCAAACTCCAAAATCCAAAAACATAATCGTGATCAAGATCAAACCCCAAAATCCAAATTTGCGAATTCTCATCAGTATAAAGCATCGATCTCCATGTTGAAGGGAATTGAATCCTTCTGCTTTTTATCTTGGGCTCTACCCTCACTGAAGACCAAACACAAACCCCAAACAATTAACAATCATGCTCGAGATAAAAAACCAGAACTACTGAATTCTCATCCACATCGAGATTCAACAGGCTCAACTAGTCAGTAGAAAAAAAAAACAAATTTTGATTACCATAAACACGATCGAAACATAAAATCCGAAGGGTGTGAGCACGCCAGCTCACTACGATGAATAACAGTCACAAACCCATGATCAAGATCATGATCAAGAAGAAAAGAACTGGAGAAATCGAATTTCCGGGGTTGGGGGAGATGCGAAGATGGGAAATTTCAAAAAAGGAAGTTGCAGGCGAAGATCTCACCGAGAGAAAGAGGAAGAAGCAGACGAAGCCGCGATCCATGCTGAGCGGTCGCCGTAAAACGAAGAAGTTGGAATCGAGCAGAGAAGATTTAATCAGAGGGATGGAGGAGTTGATGGGCCAATGGGCTGCCGACACTTGTTTTTTTTATGTTACCAAGTCAGGCCTCTCTCTCTCTCTCTCTCTCTCTCTCTTCTTTCACACTTGTGTCTTCTTTCTCTCTCTTATGGTCTCTTCTCTCTCTTTCTTTGTCTTCTCTTCTCAGTCTATCTCTCTCTTTCTTTGTCTTCTCTTCTCTCTCTATCTCTCTCTCTTTCTTCTCCTCCCTCTCTCTCTCCCTTCTCTTCTCTGTCTCTATCTCTCTCTATCTCTCTTCTCTCTCTCCCTTCTCTTCTCTGTCTCTATCTCTCTCTATCTCTCTTTCTTCTCCTCTCTCTCTCTCTCCCTTCTCTCTCCCGTTCTCTCTCCCTTCTCTCTCTCGTCCTCTCTCCCATCTCTCTTCTATCTCTCTCGTTCTCTCTCCCTTCTTTCTTCTCCCTCTCGTTCTCTCTCCCTTCTCTCTCTCGTCCTCTCTCCCTTCTCTCTTCTATCTCTCTCGTTCTCTCTCCCTTCTTTCTTCTCCCTCTCGTTCTCTCTCCCTTCTCTCTTCTCTCTCTCGTTCTCTCTCCCTTCTCTCTTCTCTCTATCTCTCGTTCTCTCTCCCTTCTCTCTTCTCTCTATCTCTCGTTCTCTCTCCCTTCTCTCTTCTCTCTTCTCTCTATCTCTCGTTCTCTCTCCCTTCTCTCTTCTCTCTTCTCTCTATCTCTCGTTCTCTCTCCCTTCTCTCTTCTCTCTGTCTCTCGTTCTCTCTCCCTTCTCTTCTCTCTCTCTCTCTTTCTCTCTCCCTTCTCTTCTCTCTCTCTCTCTCTCCCCTTTCTCTCCTCTCTCTCGTTCTCTCTCTTTTCTCTTCTCGTTCTCTCTTTTTTCTTTTCTCGCTCTCTCTCTCGTTCTCTCTCCTTTCTCTTCTCTCTCTCTCTCTCTCGTTCTCTCTCCCTTCTCTTTTCTCTCTCGTTCTCTCTTTTTTCTCTTCTCTCTCTCTCTCTCGTTCTCTCTCCCTTTTCTTTTCTCTCTCGTTCTCTCTTTTTTCTCTTCTCGCTCTCTCTCTCGTTCCCTCTCCTTTCTCTTCTCTCTCTCTCGTTCTCTCTCTCTCTTTCTCTTCTCTCTCGTTCTCTATTCCTATTTCTCCCTCTCTCTTTCTCTCTCTTCTATCTTCCTTCTCTCTCTCTCTCTCCCTCCACTCTTCTCTTCTCTCTTTCTTTTCTCTCTCTCTCTCTCTCTCTTCCTCCACCCTTCTATTCTCTCTCTTCTCTCTCTATTTCTCCCTCTCTCTTCTATCTTTCTTCTCTCTCTCCCTCCACCCTTCTATTCTCTCTCTTCTCTCCCTCTCGTTCTCTGTTTTATCCTCTCTTCTCTTTCTTCTCTTGCCTCTCAATTTCTCACACTCTTTCTCTTCTCTCTCTCCCTCCAATTTTCTCTTCCAACTCTCCCTTTCTCTCTCATTGAATACTTAACATGAAGCACGCGGTCCAATCTCTCTCACCAGTCTCTATCTTGTGTTTATCTGGATTCTGGATTGGGACAAAACCCTATTTCTTCATATAAAGAGACAGAAATTTAACCTTCCAACTCTAATTATCACATCACTATCCATGCCTCTCTTGACCCTTCCATCTGTCTTCATTTGGAATATCAGATCTCTCCCTATCAAATAACTACTCTTCAGCCCTTCTCCCAATGGTTCGAGGCCAGGTGGCAATAACAGGACCGATTGGCCAACCATCACGTCTAGGGATTGTCACGCGTCATCCATCACGTCACTCGTCACCGTGACAGATGACTTGACGGTGACGGTTTAGGGGACCGTGACGGATGACGAAGTGGTCGTGACGGGGACGTGATGGTGACGGGGTGCCCAAGATGCGTGACGTGATGGAACGGTCGTCACGGATGATGGCTGTGATGGAAATTTTGAAAGGTTAAAACGGACAGAAAATACATATAAAAATTATTATTTTTAATCTTTCAGGCAGCTGAGATTTAGCCACGTGACGTGGCCATTTCGATTTCCTGGCATTTTGCACAGAAGTCCCTGTTTTTTTTGCGCGTGCTAACCTACGTCGTCTATGAATAATTGGAGATATACCCCTCCGTTCAAGTAGGGTTTTATTCACGTCATCGGTGACGGTGACGCCGTCATGGTGACGAGGACGCGACGGGAGGCCCTATGGAGGGACGATGACGGGAACGTGACGGTTTTTTTGCATATGCTGGGACACGTGACGTGACAGTGGCGTGATAAAAGTTTCGTCATGTCACCGTCTGTCACATTTCGTTATCCGTTCCGTCACATATATCTGATTTAATCATCATCACCATTCCGTCATCAGTCCTGTTCAGTCATTCGTCCATGGGAGAGAATGAAGCAACTACTATTCGACCCTTCTCTCTAGGGTTGGAGGACAGGGGACGAACACAGACTGAATTGCTGTCCATATAGTGCAGCGATGCGGACGGAATGGTAATTTTGACGCGACGAAGAATTGTCCACTCATCCCTGGATGGGACGATTGCTGCGTCCATGGATGAAATAACCGTCCCATCTGGGTCCTTGGATGGGGTATAGGACGTTTATTTTGTCCTGTGGGAGTATAATATGCGCGTGACAGGTCCACCTGGCCGACGCATGTGCCACGTGTCAATTTCTGAGTGGTCTAATGCTGACGCAAACCCTGTTTGTCTGGGGACGTTAGATGGGATGAGAATTTCTTGGACGGGACGGTTTCAGACTGGACGGGACATGGATGGAAAAAAAATGGGACGGGACGAGACCTGGACAGGACAATTCACACGAAATTCTAATAATTGGGATGTAGGACGGGACGAACTTTGTCCCATCCATCGTCCACGTTCCGGATATCCGGAACTTTGCGTACTGTCATCTATCTCAGAGGGTTCATTTTGGACTCTAACCTCTATCCATCCTAATTTGTCATCAATCCCCTTTAGTCATTCGTCCATGGCGAAGAACGAATAAACTACTATTCCGCCCTCTCAAGGGATGGAGGGGTGGCAAATGACGGGGCCGAGTCATCCAAATTCATCATCATCTCCGTCATCAGTACCGTTCAGTCATTTGCCCATGGCGAAGAACGAAGCACCAACTCTTCCACCTTGAAAGAGTTGGGGGACGGGTGGCGAATACTGGGGCTGTTCCATCATCAATCTCCTTCAGTGGTCATTCGTCCATTGCTGGAGAACGGTACCGACGACGTACTTGGAGGTACACGGCCTACGGCCATTGAGTCTCGGCTCTCGACAACTGCCCCGCCAACTGCAGGAGGAAGGCCCAATGGCACTACCAATGTTGTTCACCATAATTGTAATAGTCAACAATGCAATTATCAATAAACTATGGTGGTCTTTGCAAGACATTTATTTTTCACCTTTTAATTACTAGATTCCTATATTTAAAATGCGACATATAGTGTAGATTCTGTAATATTAGTATTCCAACGTATTATTAGTTCTATTATTTCCACTCCGCCCACCCGTTCTCTTGTTCCGCCGTCCGTTACATCAGATCCATGACAGATGACTGCACGGATGACGGATTGACGACTTACACATGGCTATTATTATTATATCATCGACATATCTCTCAACCATATTAATATATCTCCGTCCAAGCACGCGAGGACATTTTCGAATTCACAAGAAATAGATTGAAGCTTTTCGAATGTAGTTGAGACCAATTATTAATTATCGTTCACCGCGAAGATAACATTGCTAAATGAAAAATAACGCATTTAAACGATGGAAAATATATGCACATAACACAATCAGAGCGCACTAAATATACTTTTAAAGTAGAAAATAGATGATTTTATAATCGGCAGAAAAACATAGAAAAAATAGCTCTGTTTCTTCATAAACTTATCTCAAGTTTGTTACGGAAGGGAGAGAATCAAAAAGAACATTTCAAAGAGAAAGCAAAGGTAAACCTTCGGGAATTTTATGTTATGTAATCAAATTCAATAATCGGCAATCTTCAAAACAATGGCTAGGAGATGAAATAATTAAATATCCAAGCATAAATCAAACATAAACCGATGAATAAATATAATCTCAACCATAAAAAATTTAAAATCTTGTATAAATTGTACATCAGTGATAAAATAACGCCGAAAGTGTTCGGAAAGAACATACATTGTGAGTTATTAACTTAATTGAATCATTAAAAGAAACTTCCAACGAAACAAAATAAGCAAATAGTTGACAAAAGAAGCAACACCAGATCATTAAAATCATACAAAACAAACATCTTAGAATCTTAGAAACAATCAACCGTAAGAAATTTCGAACCTTGTACAGATTCTAATCCCAAACTTGCCAAGAACTAGAACATTACAATCAAACAATAACGAGATAATAACGTCAAAATTTCTCAATTTGTAACCCTGATTGAAACATAGATACGGAAAGATTTCTTTGGAGACAAACCCAGAAAGGAGTATACAACAATATCTCGAATGCATAAACAAAACTAATTCTGATCAAAATTCTAACAGTTCATTAAAATCTCTTGAAAGGAACACAAAATCATGCCAAAGATCGAGCAAAAGAACGCAATCGCCTCTAACGGTAAGACTTCTGGAAACGCGCACGAGCTCCGCGACCGCCAAACTTCTTCGGCTCGCATCGGCGAGGATCGGCGACAAGCAGAGTACGATCATACCTGATGAGAATATCCTTGATCTCTTTCTTTGCCTGTTCATCGACATACTTCTGGTAGTACGCGACGAGCGCCTTGGCAATGCTCTGACGAACGGCGTAGATCTGAGAGACGTGACCTCCGCCCTTGACGCGGATCCGGATGTCAACGCCGGCGAAGCGGTGGCGGCCGAGGAGGAGAATCGGCTCGTAAGCCTTGTGACGGAGAATTTCAGGCGTGACAAGCTCGATCGGACGGCCGTTGATCTTGATCAGACCGCGGCCGCGCTTGCAGTACGCCACGGCGACCGCGTTCTTCTTCCTCCCGAAGCATTGGACAGACTCCACCGGTGCCGCCGCCATGGCTACAGCGCAGAAATTGTTGATTTTGTTGATCAAACACGCGAAAATGGAGTAGAATCTCAGATTGTTGATTGAATCAAACGATAACAGGAGAGAATCCGAGATTTTTTTGGACCAGTCGAATGAGAACAGAAGAGAATATGAGATTGTTGATACGATGAAACGAGAACAGAAGAGAATATGAGATTGTCGATTCAATCAAACAAGATAGTAGAATCTGAGATTATTGATCAAACAAACTATGAGAGAAGAGAATCTGAGATTATTGAGAAGAGATCCGTACCTTGTTCTTGATCCTGACGAGAAGACGCCGGTATTTGGGGCTGGGACTGTTTAGGGTTTGAAGGAAACGCGAATTTAAAGGGGAGGTTGTTATGATAAGAAATGACGAAAATACCCTTTAGTAGTAGAAAAGGCGGAAATACCTCTATTTTTTAAATTTTATGTGAATAGACTTTTTTCTGGGGGGAATTTTCCCTTTCTCTTTAAATAATAATTTCCGGATGGTGTATTAATTGTATTGTTTTTTTTGTGAAAACGATTCAGTGTGTCATTTTTTCTAGCTACGGGTTTTATGAAAAATGATGATAAAATAAATAAATGAAACCAGCAGCTTGCAAATATGGAAATAAATGTAGTATTTTAAAAAAATTTATATGGGTTGAAGGTTCTTAGACAGATGACGGTCGGTCATCGGCTTCGTCCCTTACTGTCATCAGAGATCTGTCCTGATCTTGTGTGTCTCTGTTACGTTACGTCATCGGGTGCTAGTGATTTACTCTAGGTTTACAACTGTACGATGTCGGAAGGGACGGAACGAAACTGCAGATTCTATGACAGATGACTGATATACATGTTATTCCATCATGTCTGTTATATTTTGGTCATGCGGCGTCCGTGCCTGAGTAATGGAGTTTTGTAAATGACAAAAATGTGGTTTGCTTAGTTTAGGGTTAATGTTTTGGGGGAAATACTTTTTCCTGAAAACGGAGATTGTATGAGGTTTTAGAAAGAATGAAATTATTATGCAATTGTTCAACTTTGTCATATAATCAAGCATAATTTATAAAATAAATGGGGCAAGCCATTTGACACTCTCTATACTGGTATTGAATTTGGGATAAACATATCAAAGTATGAAAATATGAGGGAGTTGTAATCAAAACATAAGAACACAGAATGTGATGTTTATTTATTTAGTGTTAAATAGCTTGGCTTAGAGTTTATTTTGCAGGGAGACATGTATATTTTTAAGCTAAAGCTTTGACTGATGCAATCATCCAGTTCTTCGCCATCATAATTTACTCCCTCTTACACTAACGAATGATAAGCATTTTGATTTTTTCTTAATTAATATTATCTATTATATTTTTGTAACATTTATTCAAGATTTAAATTATAACAAATCTTGAAATTTGGAAGAAGAACAGATTATTAATTCAAATCACTTTGTTTTTTATAAAAAGAGATTTGAGTCCCCAATTATAAATAGTATAGTTGTTCTTTTAGTATCAGCAATGAGGTTTGATATGATTTTTACATGTATTCCTGAAACACCAAGTCGGAGATTCTCCAAGACCCACCATATAATCTGTAATTTAAATAAACAAATATTGTCTCCATTATGAAGAGCAAGTGTATGACCAATCACTGTCTTGATTATAGTAGATTCTCCAGACTGAGTTATTATTATTTATTTTTCCTTTTTTACTAATAAATGATTAGGTATAAATACATTTTTTTATCGAGCACGACACAACAGATGACTTTGTGTTCTTATGTGCTCATTTATGATATGAATTATAAATTATCTCTACATATTTTATTTCCATGCTTCTTTTTCCAAGTGCAGTACAACCCTATGGTGTGAGCAGCCCAGTTTCTATCATTTGGTGCTCTCCCCACAATAATGGTCAATATCGTTCATAGATACTCATTTTACTGCACAATACTTACGTAGCCAGCACTTAAATCCAATGCTTCCAAAATTCCCTTGGTTTTCCCCAACATTACCTACTTATTAAACTGTTGTTTTGATGTTTTTGATATTAGACAGAATTCCCAGAAAATGACACTTAATGTGTCTGATTTATCCTCTTTTACAATCAGTTTCATTTCAACGCATGCTGCTTTGGCTAATTGTCTATCCTTTCCGAGTGTGATTTCTATGTTATATATGATAGTGCCTAAGGCATTAGATGTTGAAGTAAATTGTTATCTTTTCTCAAAAAAAAACATCTTAGTCCAAGTGGCTAAGACGACTTGAGAGGAGGGGTTGAATTAGATTCTTTAAATAATGTCCACACAAATTTAGGCTTTATAAAATAATCAATAAAGCACATATAATATCTATGGTTGATAGATAAGTATGCATTCGCCATCATGTTTCACAAGCCAAATGGTGTATCATCGATATAAAAATTTGACCAAATACATAGAATGGTGTATCATCTATGACTTGACATGTTGACTGGATGGTAATAAAACACATCAGATGCGCTTGAGAGTTCCATAGTTTGACCCATATGAAACTATTATCTTCCTATGCATGACTTCATATATGATTAAACATGTCCGAGATAAGGTAAACCCATTGAACAGGGGTCGAATTGACATAGTCCACTTTCAACAGTCATCACAACACATAGTTATGCAGCGTAATATAATGCACTAAGCCTTAATCTTTAAAACCCCTCCCCAAATTTTCAATCTTCTTCCAACACATGCAACATTCTAGATGCATTCAATGATATCTAGACGGATGGTAATTATATGATTCATATGACAACGTACCACACTAGTGGATATACACAGATCCAAATATCTCAAATCACTCATTTTATGATCTTCTACATCCTAGATATACTCGTCCAATCACATAGCATTTGTTCTTCGTGTAGCATTCATACCGAATAACCCTATCAAATTACATTGATCCTTCCGTAAATTATGGGTCATGTAGGTGACATCTTCATTTTTCCCCAGGAGCTACTTATAATTATCACCGATTATTATTCAATCTGCCACTGAGCATTAAATTAAATGTAAATAACCTGTCTTACATACCACTAATAGATTTAGAGCCAAAATTTTACTCTTGTTCAGCCTCATGGTATGAGAGGCACACAAAGACTTGATTAATGATGGCCACCCACCAAAATATAAGAACTCATGATTCTCATCCGCATGGTTTTGTTATCCAGTATGAATAATAAATAATAAAAGTCCAGGTTGGTCGGTGCGCCTAGTAATCAGAGACTACTAAGTTTGGTTAAGAGAGCTCTTGTTAGGTGAAAGATTTATTTTTCACTAAATGTTACGAGCAAATGATAAACTATAGACTCTTCTTGTTCAGATGGATGTCCACCCCATAGCATTCATGGATTGTATACATCCTTAGTGCAACATTACAGTTTTTCATTCAGAGAAATCAGCAAAAAATTGAAAATTAAACATATATTAATGTGTATTTGAGAGATTGACCTAGAACTGAAGAATGGTCACATGAGTCCATTTATTTCAAAGTCGATTTCAAGGGGTGACTTTTTCATTAACATTGGCTGAAAACACATTTTAACATCTAAAAGTTTAGATGGTCTACCCTTTTTCAAGCTAGCCATTTTAATTATTTCAATGTTATCATCAGGGGTGACCTTTTTCATAAATATAGTATGACAACACATTTTAACATCTAAAAGTATAGATAATCTTCCATTTTTCAAGCTGGGCATTTTAATTCTTTTCAATGTTATCATCAGGGGTGACCTTTTTCTTAAATATAGTATGACAACACATTTTAACATCTAAAAGCATCGATAATCTACCATTTTTCAAGCTGAGCATTTTAATTATTTCAATGTTATCATCAGGAGTGACCTTTTACACAAATATAGTATGACAACGCATTATAACATCTAAAAGTATAGATAATCTACCATTTTTCAAGCTGGGCATTTTAATTATTTCAATGTTATCAGCGGGTTTATGATACGATCTGTATCGAATTGGTCAAATATATCAAGAGAAGTACTTACAGATGGAATATCGCAATTTCCACCCCCAAATCAGTCTTCAGAATTTCCTGTTGATGTCGATCCTCCAATAGCTAGCCCCCTTGTTGGTATGAACGCCCTCAGAAGACTCTTGCCGCATACAGCTGGTCTGTCCAAGACTCTCCCACGCCCTTCAAGAACTCTAACTGACCATCGGTGCCTTTCTTGGAGGTCTCCCCCTCTTATTTATAGGCATCCTTTATTCTCTTATCACTCCCAGTCAAGACTGGGAGCTAGTAGCCACATCAGCATCACGTGGACCACCAGGTCCTCTGGTGCCTGTTGACTGGTCAACAGGCTTTATTTGGCTTCCTCTTCTTTTCCTTCTCTCATATATTCTAATGGGAACCGTATCAGTTTATAAATGACGAATTAGTCTCAGGGGGATGATCTTTGTGAATAATAACATTTGAGGTTTTCTTATTTTTTATGATAATTTTTTTGGAAATTCTTTAGTCCGAATGACGACATAGTGCAAGGCTTTAGAATGTAGGAAATCAACATCGAGATGATCCACTTTCTTCTATAAATTGTTCATAAAATAAAACACATAAAAATCCCTGTATATCGGTTGTGATAGTGGGAGAATCATATCAAAATATAAATATTTAACGGAAATATAAATAATTTGAATTTGCGCTTAAAAACTTGACTACTTTAAATACTAAGTGAATACATACAGTAAATACTACACAAAAAATTCTCACATCACCCTGAAAAATACCAACTATAACTGCAAATTTCTACAAGAAAAAAGAAAATAATCCGGGTCGTAAATCACGATCATAATAATAATTAATAATCAGGAACTAAAAATCTCAGAGTACGAAAATTTTCCCTTATCTAAACAAGGGGCCTCGAAAAATATACAAATTCCTCTGAGAAAAAAGGGAAAATTTTCAGGCCGAAGAGAAGCTTCTTGAATGTTGTAATGCTAAATTAATCTTAACTCCATTCAGAATATAAGATGCCAATAAAAATAAATACTTACCGATCACCATACTAAATCTCCAATAGATGAATTAATCAGGACAAAAAATCTTCGAATACGAATATTTTCCACATAGCTTATATACATAAAACGTTACATATACAAATTTCCTCACTCATCCCTAAAGAGAGGGCCTCGCAAAAACATCACGAATTGCTAGCCAAAAAGAAAAGAAAAGAAAATTTTCTGGGTTTGAACCTAACCCGAGATATCCGGCGGAGACGATCTTCTTTAAGCAGTGCCTGTTATTAATCTCTCTTGCTGATCCAATTTCTTCACTTTCAGAAGACCAACAAGAACTTGAACTCCGAAGAACGCGCATAAGGCCAGAGCAGCTGTGGCTGGGAGCTGTACATTTAATCAATAGGGAGTGAGCTCTGAGATGAACTTTAATGCCTGACATTTTGTGTTTGTTCGTTCGCAACACGAAGACGCGGGAAAATGAAGAAGTAATTTTGGACACAACCACGAACACGAACACGAACATGAACAAAGGAACTCTTCGCGAACATGTTTATCGGTTCATGAACGTCGCGTTGAATGAAAATATAAATTTTAGTTTCACTATAGCTTTTGGCAAAGTTGGTAAGCACTTGAATCCAACACGAACAAATGGCAAAACACCCTTAGTAGAAAACAATGAACTTCCCATCCCTAGCAGAAAATGAACTTGAGTGTTTTATTTTTGAAATAAAAAATATGGATGAAGTTCTTCCTTGGTTTTTTTTTAAGAAAGAAATATCTGTTAGAACACCAGTACTTCTAACAATATAAATCTTGATATTCGAATATTCCCCACTGAATTGAAATAAAAAATGACAATATTTTTTTGAAATAAAAAATATGGATAAACTTGAGTTGACTTTGTCTACTCACCCGGATAGCGTTGAAGTGGAGGATTGCTGCGAGGTTGACCAAGCTCCCCGCCACAACAGCCTGTTCAATCATTTTCATTAGCCGGTCAAAAAAAGTTATATAGAATTAAGGGGATTGAGAGTAAGAGACGATCATTTTTTTTTTTCTATCCACTTTTCTTGCATTAAGTATGATAAATTTTAGGGAGATTGTAAAGTTCTTCATTTTTCTAAGAAATTCAACTCACTATCCCGACCAGTTCCTGGAAAAGAATGATTTTCAAAGAAGAAACTAGCTAGTTATTCCTAATTTGGGAAAAAAAATCGGTTTGGTGTAAATTTTTCTTTCCTGTTAGTGACGAGACTGCGAGATATCTTCATTCAATTAGAGTTCCGATTAGTTTCTATAAAAAAAATGGTATTTTTGTCTAAGAATTCTCCAGTTCTTCCTTTTTTGAGAAAAAACTCCTGTTTTGAAGACAATGGGAAAAGCAATCGTTTGTAATGATAGTTTTTCAAAAAAAAATCCAGTTCTTCATTAATATTTTTATTAGTTGAAGAGAATTTGAGCAGTATCCATTGAACTTACGTTTCCGATCAGTCTCTGCACCGTAGCAACCCTTTGGAACGATCTTTCGGATTCAAGAGTCCGAACCCGAAGCTTCAGATCGCCTTGCTCCTGTGAATAAATAGATAATCGGTCAGCGATGATCAGAAAAGAAATTAAATTAAGAAAAATACGAGGGAAACGAAATAAAGAAATCGGTTAAGAGTTTCATCATTCACCAGCTTCTGAATGATTTCTGCCAGTCGCTCAACCCGGTCAGCTTGCCTAAATAGATTGCGGAAAGCAACAGCCTGTCGATCCCATCGTTTCCTTAGATCCTGAAAGAAATAAACCAATAATTATGGGTTAGATAGGTGTTCACATACTTTTAACCCACCATTCATTTTCCTACTTCGTATTAAAAAATTAGGAGAGATCAGAGAATTGTAAAACTGACTTTTTGTACTTTATTTATTTCCTGAAAGTAGATGAATCAAGAATAATCATGTACATAAATGTTCATAGATTCTTAACTAATGGTATTATTGTGTTAAGCAGAAGTCAACGAATTTCTTTTCCTAAGTAGGATTTAAAAATAAGGAGACATCAGTATCATAAAACTGAAATGAATAATATCCGGAAACATATTTGTTCAAATATTTTTAACTACAGATCTAGTTAAGTTGAATCATGTGCTCGCGTATTCCTTCTCTTACATGGTATTTCAAAATGGGGAGACATTAGTACCATAAATAGAAAATTCGTAGTTTCTTTATCTCGATATATGTTCAAGGTTCTTAAACAATGATCTAACTGGCGTTAATGAGTCGCCCAAAAATTCCTTTCCACAAGTAATATTTGAAAATAGGGAGACATTACAGTTATTGGTTTCAGAGAGCAGAATAATTAATAATCTACATCACAACAAATTCGAAAGTTTTTTAATCCAATAATGCGATGCTGGTGAATCAGGGTTACACCAATTCTTTTTTCCATTTCTGGTATTTAAGAATAGGGAGAAACCGGTGAAAACTAATTTAGAAAAAAGTCAACTTAAAATGTATCTTCTCAAAAAAGGTATTTTATCCTGAAGATTACTGATATACACGACAAGGATGGCGAGGGCGATACGATAAACTCACCTTCATTACAACCTCAACCCCAGCCTCTCGGAATTTCAACAGCTCTAATGCATATCTATAAAAATAGCATTGATATTTGATTAAAGCAAAAAAATTTCAACTGCGGGACACATTAAGAAGAGAAGATAAACTCACGGTTTGGCAATCTCCGTGATATCAAATCTGGGGTCAAGACCCTTTCCGATTCCGTCCAAAACTGCAGAATTAACCCCTTTGTGAGAAGAAAGACAGAACAGAGAGTACGGTTCTACAATCCTAATCATATTGGAAGATTGATCGGATTCGATCTCTCATAGATCTTCCATAGATCTATCATAGATCAATGTATCGGAAACAATAAAATAACACTGTTTTCAAGAAAATAAATATTTATCCATAGATAAGATTGGTAAAAAATAAAAATAATTGAAATGACCGATAAAAAGTCTGGCAAAAAGGATCATAAAGCAAATGAGTCATGCAAAAGTCAGGCAACTTGCCTAAAAGTTTCGTCCCCTTTCATTAAATTTAAGAGATTGCTTTTTAATCGATCGAAAATTGGTCATGATCCAGTCAACTAGAAGGATCAAAATGATTAAATGATCGATGGGATCATTTAGAATGGACTGCAGGACCGTAGAGAGAGAGAGAGAGAGAGATAAAGATAGATAGATGGATGAATAGATAGGAGATAGACAGAGAGGGATAGAGACGGAGATCAGCAAATACCAGAAAATGCCCTGACAACAAAAGTGAAGGTAGCAGGGAAACGAAAGGGTTGATCAGCAGCAATGGCAAGAAGATCCTCTCCTGCGACATTATGATAAAATTATTGAAATAAATATACAACAGGCTCGAAATTCCAGGAAAAACTAATGAACAAGCTTACCAATGGCAGCAAGCCGTTGTTTCTTCTTTTCCAGTTTTTCCTCTTTGGATAACTGCTTCTTGAATCCAAGCTCAGCGTTTGCAATTTCTCTTTCCTTCCTCTGTGCCTGGAGGCGCTCCTCAAAGCTGAATTTCATATTCCAAAAAAGCGTAAATTTAATAATTTTTAAATATTATTTATATTGAAGAACATAATATTTAAATATTATACGCAACCAGTATTTACCTGTTGAGAAAGAACTGAGCGGTCCTTCTGACAGCTGTCCTATCGCCAGTGGGAACAAGCACCCCCATTTGGATCATTGCGTCAAGAACCTGATTGAAGGTGAATCCCACGTAAATATTCTTTTAAGTTTTTCTACCCATAAAATCAAGTTTTTGGGGCAAAAACAACCACAAACTTAAAAATAGGAAAAATAGGTTCAACTGGACACATGTAATTCTAGGGTTTCCAAGATTCAATATTCTGGGAACGGTGATGAAAGTTGGTGATCATCTAAAGACAAATCTAACCTATACCAGACACGAATGAGAGCTCACCCTGCAGATTCAATATGATTCGAGTAGACTCAGGACTTATAAATCAAGATAAAGAATGTGGGACAACATACTCTGTCCGGGTCCTTCTCATATACTCCATAAAAGGCTTCAAGTAGTCCCTCTCTTATGTTTGGGCTAATGCTGCAAACATCGAGAAATGGATAATAGGATAGGTCAGAAACAAAGTAAATAACTTGAAGAATAAGGGTGCGATTAAATTGATCTTTAGGAGAGAGGCAATGGTAACGATCCACTACCTTCCCATCATTCCAAAATCGTAGAAGATGAGCCGTCCACCGTTGACATCGTCGACAGCAATATTTCCTGGGTGCTGCAGTCAGAGAAGCAAAAGTTAAGTTTATTTCCCTAAAACAAGCTCGACATAGTGCGTTAGAACCATCAAAGAAGAATCCAGCTCAGGGCTTTCGACATACATCGCAGCTAAAATCCAACTGGGGATATTCTTTATAGTAAAGGTTTCAGTATTAACGAAATCTATGTTGACCATCAATTTATGTTTGAAGAGATAGACTTATCAGAACCCACATGATATGAATCGTGTTTCTATTATAATTGGCCTCAAATGAAAACGTTGTCATCCATGATTGGGCTGACGATGATGACTCATCACCGACAGACAGATAATGATGCAAATAACGACGACAATGATAGCATCAAATGATCCATCTCATCTTGGAAACTTATACCTGAACATTCTTGTAGACTGGATGACGATGACGATGACATGATAAAAAGCTCTATTTTATCTTGGAAAGAGATAGATGACAATGATGACGACGAAAATTGAAGAAGCCAAGGGTCGTCGGAGGAGAAGAACAACAAATGTGAAACAGAGTATAAACTCTGTTGGAGAAAAAATTAGGGTTACAACTGTATTTATAGAGAAAGAGAGAGGGAGGGAGAGAGAAAAGATTAATGGATTAGCCCATTCAGCCAAACAAGAGAGTAAGATAGAAATTGATTAAGGCCTATTTCAATCATAATGGCTCTGGGAAACCAGATTATGATGACGAAGATTTTCTTCTCCAAAAGATGGATGACAATGTCATTGATGATGATGGCTCTTGGAAACTGCATGACAATGACAATGAAAATTCATAATCTTTATCGTTCTCGTTGGTGCTGAACCCTAGTTTCTATGATCTGCCGAGTGAAAATAAAAAAACCTCATGGGGAAGAAAAGGCTCTGCAGAATATTCAAGAAACATGCTAAAACTGTCCGCAGTTAACATTGCCGAGAAAATGATTTGATTATATATACGGGAGCGATATGATGAAGCAATTTCTTATAATTACTCAATAGCCCTAGTGAAACAAGAGATTATCAGCTCACCGGATCAGCATGGAAAAAGCCATGAGAGAGAATTTGCTCCAGATAAGACTCGACAGTATATCTGCTCAACCTGAAAGTTGATAAAACGATTTAATAAAACGCATGTTTACAAAGAAAACTAAAGAGAACCAACTTTACGTCAACGTCTTTACAAGTCCTTAAAAATAGAAAGAATTGCATTCTCACCTTTGACGGTCAACGCCCAACTCATCTAAGGCTTTTATTTTGTTTATTTTTATTCCGGGCACGTACTCCATGGTAAGAACCTGAGAAAATTAGATCAGAGATATTATTGAACTACGTCATGAAAAATAATTAAAATCAGAACACACCTGTGGCGTGGTGTACTCCCAGAATATATTCGGTACTTTCACGTAGTCCATGTCCTTGAAGTTCTTGGCGAATAACTCTGCGTTTGCAGCTTCTTTTGTATAATCAATTTCCTGAAACAAAGCAGCATATAGTGTAATAGTAAAGCATAAAGCACAATAATAAATACATAAAATTCCGGACAAGTCAAACCTGATATAGGACATTAGCACACTCGTCATAAATGGCAACCCAGTCCCTCTTTGCGCCATCAGATTTTGGATCGATCTTCTGGAGATTTTCGGCTATAACCTGGATGATAACGCATATTTTTTAATTGGAAAAAATAAAAATAAAAAAGACCAGAAAATCGGAATGATCGAATGTGATAATCACCCCACACATAGATGCAATTATGCAGCACCATCCTTTTTTATTTAACATTCTTTTTTTATTGTCATAAAAGATCCTAGTTTGATTTTTGAAATTATCATAATAGCCGATATTTTTGATTGTGGTTGGAAAGATGGTTAATTCTAAAAAACACCGAGATTTAAATTGATCTTTCATTCATCTAGTCCGAAAACAAAAAAATTCTAAACAAATCCGACGGTGGTTTTTATGCTCATTCTTGCGATGGCAGACATTACCAGTAAGGATGAGCGGTAAGAATCATCACCAAGATAAACACGAGATCAAGTCTCCTAAGAAAACGCAAAAAACACAACACCAAAAAGCAAGGATACAAGGAATAGCAATTAAAAAAGATAGGGCGTCATTGACTAACATAAAAGACTTACCCTAAGGTTCTTCAGATCAATATCAAATAGATCCTTAAGGCCAGGGCGCTGTACTTTGATCACAACCTCTTGACCGTTGAGTTTAGCTCGGTGTACCTGGCCTGGAAAGGAAATTGTAATCAACCCCTCGTTAAGCTAGATGGCGAGAAAAAAGATAACTTTTCGCCAACATTAAGAGAATAAAAAAAGAAAATGTAATACCAAGACTTGCAGCTGCGATTGGCTCATACTCGAACCTATCAAATAATTCACTAACAGGGGCCCCAAGTTCCTCTTCGAGTATGGAAACGGCCACTTCTGAGGGAAATGGTGGCACTTGATCCTGAAATTTTCGGAACGAAGCTATAAATTTCATAGAAAAGGAAGTAAAACTGTCGACCCATTACTACTAATGTTGGCAGTAAGATTAAAACTTGATGAAATATCACAAATGTATTGTATGCAGATGTCGCCGAGAACATCTTTCATTAGATAGAAATTCCCGGACTTAAGAACTCTCCAGGGATGAGAAATAAAATTTGATGCTTTCTAGAAACATTACATAGCTATAACATTAACAAAAACAGAGTTTTCTGCCTGGGAAGTGATCTTCCGCGAGCAGAAACCTAACCTTCTTCACATACACCAATATGGATTTGACTGAGTTCATCTTATACAGAGACGTTTGAAAAACTTTATTCAAAATAAGTTGGATAAATCCCCCACCACATGGAGTTTCTCTTAGTAAGCCTTCGTGTAAGATGATGTTAATGATATTCAGATGAGAAGCAGACGGAAACCGGCCACAACGGCAATCATATTGTTTTATGGATATTTAATTGGAGGGAAGATGCAATGAATTTACATCGTCACTATGGAAATTCATTAATTTTTCTTGAATCTCTGGAAAGGATCCCCTTCCACCTGAGTGCTTCTTTCCATTAAGACGGCTCGACCAGACAGGAAGAGTAGAAACATTAAATCGGGCAAAAAAAGTGAAAATTTTTCAAAACCTTTCGTCACCCAAATTTTTAACCGAGAGCACGCAACTAAACAATTTTCTTCACAACTATCTCCATCAGATGCAATAACGCTGAAACAAGGTACGATTCTTGGTTCAATTGAACTCGTTGCAGGTAGATTGACTTCTAAGAGATTGAAAAAGCTAATTCTTTAGAGAGCCGCATTTATCCGACAAAAAGATGACTGACAGAGATAAGTGAGACAGTGATAACGTGCACAGGAAAGACTAACCGAAAAGTGTTAAAAAATTAGTAGAGACTTAAAGAGAAAAAAAGTTGAAAGGTAAAGAGAGAAAATTAGATGATGAAAAAGAAGGAGCGTCATATTTTCCCCACCAATTAAACCAATATTACTCATCAGTTCATTCATTCACCTGAAGCTCAGATAGCTGGTCAACATACTCTTGTGGTAGAATGTCAACCCTTGTGGAGAATTGTTGACCGATCTTAATAAAAGTGGGACCCAGCCTTAAAATACTTTCTTTAAGCCACTTGGCAAGGACTTTCCTCCTCTGTACTTTCTTCTCTTCTGTCATGCCACCTGCATGTGCAACGCGACAGATGTGACTGACGAAAGAAGTTTCTTTTTAAATTATTATTACATTAATAGATATCAATTACATCGAAGTCTTTAGTAATAAAAACATTGATCAAAAAAATTAAAATTACTGAAAATATGGAATAGAGTAAAAGTGTGCCTTTAGTAGAAAAAAAAAACAAACCAAATTATAATTCAAGAGAGAAAAAAACTGGCATTGACGGAAAAGCTATGGGAAGATCAAAAGCTAACCTTGGTACGAGAATTTCTGATTGCTTAGCCACGACTTAAACACAAAGGCAAAAACGAAACCCCAAATCTCCAACGTTCTCTGTATCGTCGAGTAGGTCTTGAATCTGTTCCAGCGCCCACCTGGAGCAACAGAAACCTACGGAGACAAAAAAGATTCCAGCCCAAACTGTGTTATATTTTACGAAAATCTTCTTAGATCATCCAATATTGATCTTCGAGGCAGAAGAAGAACTAATGTTACTAGAAAAATAATGTCCACATCTTCCACAGGTGGAGAACTTATGCGTTTCTTCAATGAGGCTCAACAAATCCAGCGCAAGATGGGATATTCTTAAACCAACGTTGTTTAAAAAGAAATTCAACATAAAACAAAAATATTTAAATTCCGAGAAATATTTAAATTTTTGGAAGGATAAAAAGTTTTCACTGTAGAATTATAAAAGTGAACTATTCTAGTTATCAAACTGGCTTCATGAGTTGCAGCAATTTACGTATTTCTCTCCTCTCAGTACCCAAACCAAAAAATATATATCCCTACTGTCAGAGAACGCTGAATCATTTGCCACGGTTCAGTGTTTTCAGCGATCAGTTCCTCCTGACATTTAATTCTACATAAAATTAACAACTCCATAGTATCACGCTTCATGCTCATAGCAATCAAACATTAGAAAGAACTTTCACTCATTTTAACAAGAAAACCCATCAAACGTCGAAAACTATTTCGACCTTCTCTTCAATCTACGTATAAAACTTGAATTGCTAAAACCCCAAAATTGTGAGGAACCAATAAGATCACCAAAGCAAGGTTTATTCCCCCCACCATGCCATTACACATAATCCTTTCTCAAACCAATAAACACATCTGAGAGGGTAGAATTGAACTAACCTGGAGCTTGTCTTTCCCATCCTTCTTAAACCAAGCATCCTCCTTGCCAATTTCTTCCAGCGTCCTCCTCTTCGACCCTGACTGCACGCCGTCGACTTGATCCAACACAGCGGCCTTCGTGATTCCATTTCCATTAACGTACTTCGCCATGCTCCCATTCCCATTCACAAACACCTCCACATTAACATCAGAATCCACAGAAGAGAATTCCGAAGCTCCCTTCCTCAAGCTTCCATTTCCTCTCCCATTCCGATCATACGAATCAATCTTCCTCATCAGTTCTTCGTCTTCCATGACCGCAACTCCATCGTCGCGCATCGATCGGGAAAGCTGGCAAATCCTCTGCCGACGATTCAATCTGAGAAAACTTCTGCGAGAGGTCACGATCCAGTTACCAGCGCCGCGCCGGAAGAGGAGAAGCTCGCGCGCGCTCGAAGACGTCGACGTCATCGCCATCGCCATAGCCGAAGCTTCTAGACTGTGAGAGACGAAGCTCTACCTCTCTCTCTCTCTTTCTCTCTGTCTGGCTATTTATATTTAAATTTAATTACGGGGATTAAAGAGCGGAAAGGTGATTAATTTAAAGAATTAATCTCGTGGCGGGAAGCGAATGGATGGCTGAGGCGCGTCCACGTGGCGTTTCTGGTGATGAGCGGGGGCGGGCTCTGATTGGTCGAGCCGCGCTGCCGCATCCTCGTGGCCACTAGATTTTTCGGCGGTGGGGCCCGCATGATGCTCGGTTGGCCCTAGATATCCTCCGTGGTGTTGGGCTTTTGCTCTGCGGCCCAATTGGGCCCAAATATGAGCCATACTTGTACTGCCACGTGGCAGAGAACTAGCATCCCTGGTAGACTTCGCCCGTAGACAGGGAACACCGCGTACGAGACGTGACGGAACGGATGCCAAAACGTAACGGACAGTGATGTGATGAAAATTTTCATCACGTCACCGTCCGGCCACGCGTCTCAGCATATGCAAAAAAAAACCTCACGTTCCCATCACCGTCCCTCCATGGGGTGTCCCTGTCACGTCCCCATCATTGTGATGGCGTCACCTCACCGGTGATGTGAATATAACCCTACTTGAACGGAGGGGTGTATCTCCAATTATTTGCGCAAAAAAAAACAGGGACTTCTATGCAAAATGCCAGGAAATCAAAATTGCCACGTCACATGGCAAAATCTCAGACGTCGGAAAGATTAAAAAGAACGACTTTTATAGGTATTTTCTATCTGTTTTAACTTTTTAAAAATTCCGTGATGGTTGTTCCGCCTTGTCACGCGTTGTGGGTACCCCATCATAGTCACGTCCCCGTCAAGACCACTTCGTCATCCGTCACCATCATCATCACGGTCACAGACCCTAAAACCGTCATAGTCATTGTCACGTCACTCGTCACATTTCCGTTGTGATGATGTGATGTGATGGATGACGGATGACGCATGCCAATCCCTACCCATAGATTTGCTTGTGGGGTTTTCTAAATGAGCCTCTAATGGTGGTGATTGTCCAACTGATATCCATCCGATATCAGATATCAGACAACCGATATCCGATATCCGGGAGAAAACCGGGACGGTGTCTGATATTGGATATTGGATATCGGTTGATATCCGCCCTTTAAGTCTTGACGGATATCGGGAGGGTGAGGACGAAACGAGTATCGGATAATGGATATCGGATTTCGATATTTGGATATCGGAACCGGTATCCGGATATCAATATCCAGAACCGACTGAAAAAAATAAACATTTCTACCACATTCATAGGCTTATGTACATCAGCGTCGTATTATTTTAATGTTATCAACCTCAGTTAATATATTGAGTGCAACATTTTTAATTACTTCCATATGGGATAACAGGATTCGAAGTTTAATGTAAAGTCCGAATCCTGTTATCCCACATGGAAGAAATTAGAAATGTTCCTTTGTATATATTAAATGAAGCAAGCTATATGTTGAATAATAAAATAAAATTCTACCTACCGCCGCTAATTTTAATCCGCATAAATATGTTGATTAATTAATGTATTTATATATAGTTCAATAAATAGAGCTAAACTTTTCTATTTTCTTCCATATGGGATAAAGGGATTCCGAGTTTAACATCAAACTCTGAATCCGGTTATCCCATACGGAAGAAATTGAAAATATTGAGCTGTATATATTAAACGAAATGGGTAATCAATCAGAAAGCTCTTGTAGTAATCTCTTGCCCACGTTAATCCCTTTAAACTGCTAAATACTTGTCGGTTAATAATATTTTTAAGTATCCTTTTGATGTGGATATCAAAATCCGATATCGACACCCGATATCCAATGTCGTCATCCTCCCCCCTGAGAAGGATGTGGATGATGACATCGAGACGGATATCGGTATCGGATATCGTCACTCTAGCAATTGATATCCAATACCGATATCCGAAATCCAATACTGTCATCCGATACCGGTATCGGGACGGGCGAACCCTACTTATTGGGCGAGGTTGTAGATTTTTGTTTATCATGTGGTTAGGTTTCGTGGAAGGCCAACGAATTGATATGGACATAAGACTATTCATCGTCAGTAATAAGTCCTGAATTTGGAACGTAAATTGAACAAACCCTTGCCCGATCCCATTCTGCTTTGTACCATTCCATGATGTCATCAAATACCGTAAAAATAGTTTATTTTGATTGTCCCAACATTTATTTCATTATGTATTTGTTCCAGCCCCGGACGGGGAACCAAATGAGAA
Source organism: Wolffia australiana (assembly GCF_029677425.1). NCBI lineage: Eukaryota > Viridiplantae > Streptophyta > Magnoliopsida > Alismatales > Araceae > Wolffia > Wolffia australiana. The sequence goes on along the minus strand of NC_135850.1, from coordinate 11,947,047 downwards.
TACAAGCTCCTTTCAATTTGTACCCAACCATTATCTATTGTCCATCCCTGAACCTTATGGTGTAGTAAGAGAATGGGCATATGCCTCTAGTTTGCTGGGTTCTAGATCCTATGATCGACAACAATTTAAGGACTCCATGCAGCTGAACACTTGTAATGGAATCATAACGTCATCAACATAATCAAAAAATGAATCACATGTTCACGGATCGCATTTGTAATCTTTTGGGTCCTTGAGCAAGACGAGTCGAGCTGCTCACATGTGCATCTTTTGACTTATCTGCACAATCCTCGACACATCAAATCCACTCCTTCACCTTGGCGAGTGTTGGGTTATATAGGCCTTGACATGGATGAAGATGAGGATTCTACACAACGGAAGACAATAGAATCACAATGGCATCATAAAAACATTGAATCAAATTACTTTTGCACAGATCACATCTCTGATTTTTTGGATCCTGGAGCAAGACAAGTCAAGCTGCTCAAGTGTGTAACCCTCTAGATGTATCCACGGGATCCTCTGCACTTCGAATCTCCTCTTTCTCATTGGCGAGCCCCGTTCGTTTTCCATCATCGTCGTTACGTCATCCTGATCGCATCGGGAGTGTAGAGGGGTTGGGAGAGAAGGGAGAAGAAGGGGAAGGCCCCTTGAATAATTCTGGCTGCGGTGAATTTTGTTCACGGTTTCCCATTTTTTCGTCTCCCTGATCGCATCGATTACCACCCATGTAGTCACTCATCCACTTGATTCTCTTTGGACGACTTTGGGTATGGTTAATTGTCAAACCTTAATAGGTCATCTGAGTTAGTACTAATGCCTTCAAAAATCATTAGAGAACTCTTCTCCAATATATATCTTCCTTAGCCAAGGACTTTATCGCAGCGTCTTCCTTGAGCTGTCATCTCTTATACCGAGGCTAGATGATCCTGTTTTGACCATATAATTGTCTTTCTGAATTTCTTAATGCACCCGAACTAATACTATTTAAAATCTCATGATTAGGGACGCGTAGGTCATAGTCAAAGTACAACTGTCCGTCCACAAGATGTCTTTGGTATCTTCGGTCTAAGGACCACTTACACAACTGTGACATGAATCAACCTGATTGATAGTTTGGTATAATACCATTCATGGATTTGTACATGTCAATTCAGCCAACTTTTTACACTAAAGAGCATCCACGATCTATCCTTAGTGTACACACATTAATAGCTACGAGACCGGCCATACTCATCATATGAGTAAGGCTAGATGGTGATATTCTATCCGGATACTTCGATGTCCTTCTTGCATATCCTTCAAATAGGAATGTTTATAACACAATCTTAAAGACTAGTGATCTCTGTATTATGATCTCATCATAATTCACTAAGTATAATCATGTATTCATGGACTTCATTATAAGCATCACACGTGCATTACAATGAATATGTTATACTAATGAACGTGGAACGAGATGTGGAATATTTTCTATATGATGATATAGTTTATTAATTTGGAAGGCCAATAAAGGTTATTGGGCAATTTGATGTAACATGACAGTCGAAACTGACACCTCAAGTTACGTCCAGAAAGGTAGACTTTAAATGCAATGATAAAATGAGAATTGACATGTATGATTTGGGTAAATTCTAACGAGAAATATGTTGATCATCGAGGACTAGAGAAGCAGAGCAATTGGATGACACACAATGGGTTTAGTCACGATCTAGCTCCCTATGACCCGCGTAGTCGGCTCGAAGGGTCGATGTGGTGGGAGACAATCTTCATCCACTACGGTCCACACCATTGACGTGAACGAGTTGTTCGATACTGCCAAAGGAATTCTATAACACAAATAAGGTGGCTAATCCTAAATTTACTTTTAGATTTCACTCATAGACGACTAGCAATTTAGAGACAGCATTGAAAAACGTAATCAACATTGTAAAAGAGGGGGAAGAAGAACTTAACCTGATGGCTTGCGTGGAGGAAGAAATATTCTCGTGGATATTAGCAACTTAGAGGAAGCTGGATCCGTCAGGAAGAGCGATCCCACCACTAATGTTGATCTCATTAACGGTAGTCAAGCAATTGACAAAATCTGAGATCAGGATGAAGACAGAAGAGCAGAATGCAGCGTCAACGTAGCTAAGCATTAGACTGGGTCGGTGGGTGAATTCAATCCAGAGGCAAATTAGGATCGTCGCCGCAAGTTGGGAACTCCTTCAATGAGGTCCACATCGAAGGCCGAGGGTCCGAGCAATATCAACTGATCTAATAAACCCGACTCCAGGAGACAGGCTAGAGGACGACTCCTCGGACGTAATTGTCAAACTAGATCGAGATGGGAAGAGGGTATCAATATGATCAAGTTTCGAGGGCGGTGCCTCCTCAGTAGGGAGGATCAACTTTCCAGATTCAGCATTAATATTGTCGAGTCATCAATAAATTAAATGGTACTTCCCGATCGCGACGGATATCCACGACCGAATGAGGGAGAGATGCCAATAGACTCGTGACCTACGGGAAGAGGGTATTCAAGAGTGATGTCAGATTTAGGCGACCAATTCCATCAAAAGGGTCTTCAGTCTATGGTGAAGTCATGAAATCGACAGTGAATTGAGCCATGATCTTCCGATAATAGCAAGGACCCTTTGTGGTTGATGCATGACAGTGGGGCGCGAGGATTGACAAGAGTTTTCCTTCCGAACGTGACGATGGGGAACGAAAACACACAAGAGGCCGGTACTCGCGCAGGAGGGGCCTCACGACAGTCCAACAATGATGAAAACATAAAAAACATGAAATATACACCCAGACATTTGACATGTTGCGAGACGACGATGCCGCTTGTCAAACCTGATAGTGGAACTATGGATTCTTCGCGTCGTCTCGGGTTCCACAACAGGCTGGTGACGGGTTGGGCCGCAGTCGTCTGGATGGTCCTCCATCACCATTAGAGTCATTAACTAGATTGATACATGGGCCTAGAGGGTCACACACAAATGGTATTTTGGATGTCGGAAGATATACTTAAGTTTTGGGGGTTTTATAAAAAAATGCCCATTTAGTATAATCTCCTCTGTCACATTGATGAACTCCGTTCAACATCCATCGCCGTCGTTATGTCATCCCGATTGCATTGGAAATTGAAAAGTGCCATGGGGAGAAGTGAGAAGAAGGGTAAGGCCTTTGAACCATTCTGGCGTAGGTTAAATTTAGTTCAGAGCCTTCCTCTATTTATACCAAGTGGGTATTTTTCATAAAAACTTCACTTAGCATATCTTCAAATTTATATTTAATGAATTGAAAAACCAGTTTATTCACGAATTTAAATCTTATGGATAATCGTAGAAATATTATAAAATAGGGGAAATTCATGCAAAATAGAGTAAAATAATTAACTATATTTAAACTTATAAAATACAATCTTATAGATAATTGTAAAAAAATATCAAAAATGATCTTAAATGCATGTTAAATATAGCAATTTTTTTACATTCATATAACATGCATTTGAGATCATTCCAATGAAAAATGAATGTAAATTATATGAACTTTATTTTAAATGTAACATGTTATTTTTTAGTATCAGTCAAAAAATTTCCCACTATTGGTTTTTTGCATTATATTACTTGTTCATTCCTATTCATAGACCCATGTCTAGTAGATACATGTGTTTGTTCTCATGGTTAATGGGCACCAAAGAGGCATCAAATATAGAGAATGGGAATGTATGTCTTCCCAAGACCTCTGACATGCTTATGTAGCACTAGATTAATATGCAACTGTCCAACTAGTGGACCTTATATGAATCAAATTACATAGTGTCGGGTTCGGTGCTTTGGTTCGTCCATGGACAATACGTTTCCATGAATGCGGAAGCGTGTCAATCGATTCAAAAATGATCTTTAAAACAAAAATTAAAAGTACCTTTTGGGAAACTCGTTCTACCTGTGACTTTGCCGCTCTGAGATCATTATGAATCTATTCACTCGTCTGGCCTCTAGAAGTATCCACACAATCACTTGGCTCTTGGATCTCCACGTCGTCTTCTCCAACTCTTCTTGAAAATCTTGAAAATCTCCTCACCATGAAAACACTCTTCCTTGGATGAGTGGAGAAGCGAGTGGAGAAGGAGAGGGTCTCTCAATTATGCTTGCATGGATACTTAAATGAGACCCCTTTTCCCTCTGTATATTTTACTTAAGGTTTTTCTCAAAAACCCTACAAAGTAAAATATATCCACCAATGCCCTCATGACCTTGGGCATGAGTCCATCTAGGCCCATGTATCATTCTAGTTAATAACTTTAATGGCCCAATAATATTTATTGACCAACCTTAATAACTAACTATATCAACGTATAGATTAATTAAATAACGATCGATTTAACCTAATCGATAAGTTAAGTTTTCAGCCTATGGGGTGTCAAGCTACCCCTCGTGCTCCAAAAGATGTTGAGTAGTCTCTAACTCTCTCATGGAACCTTTACCGTCATCGATTATCGTAGATGTATAATCTATCATCCGCGCGAGCCTCTAGAATGACTTAAGGTATGGTTTATCATCAAATCCTAATCCGTCATTCAATTAGTTCTGATGCGTAATGGGAATCAATGGAGAACACCTTATCCAATATACTCACTACTCTGGCCCGGGATTTTTCTAAATCGCCATCCTCGAGTCAATCTCCTCTTATACCCAAGGCAGATGATCCCATCTTGACCACTTAATCCTCTCCGTAAGCTTCTTACTACATCCGATCTATAACTTTTTTGAACCCCTTGATTTGAGGCTCGTAAGTCATAGTCAAAACCTAATTGTCCACTTACGAGATGTCCTTGGTGTCTCATGTCAGTGGAGTCGTGACTTGAATCAACCTGTGATGGCGCAGCCCCGGACACGCCGTCAGAATAGCCACCCTCGGCCCCGACAGCACCTGCTCCAGCAATGGACACGTCTAAGGAGACGCCACCGCCGTCCTCGACAGTGCCGGCCGTTCACGTTCAGCCCACCCGGCAAGCCAAGGCATCGGTACGTACGCCTGGATTCAGGTATTCCGGATGACAGACACCTTATCATTTCGTGTTTCATGTCGCTCGTCGTCTTTTGGTTTCGCTCTTTGTCTTTGTGTTGTCTTACTCATCATCATAGTATGTACGGAGGGAAGGTTCGACCCTATAAGGATCCTCCCTCCTCGTCCTGGTTTCATCTTCGTCTCCTTTGATTTCTAGTCATCCCTATGTCCTAGGTCATAGGGTTATTCTGAGTTAACGTTTAGGCTATATTGGTCAAAGGGCCCCCACATTCCCCCTCTATATAAAGGGAGGTTTGGTGCCCTAAGTGAACTCACGATGTTATTTTGAAGAAGTGAAATTTTCCCCCCGTTGGGTTGAAAAGTTGCCATCCCGTTCATGGAGTTTAGGGTTACGCACAGTTGAAGCAGGAGAAGAAGAAGGAGCTAAGGAAGAAGGAGGAGCAAGAAGAACAGGGGGAAGGACCTCGGGGAAGGTGGGCGCCTGCCTCACCCTTCTCCCGCGCCGGTCAAACGTGCCCAGGCGCGCGCCAGCGCCGCTACAGCCTGCAGCCGCGTTCCCTACACGGCCGTGAACCGGTAGCGCCGTGGGCGCCGTCGCGTCCCCCGCGCGACCCCTTCACCTGGGTTCCCGCCCGTGCTGTCCGGGCGTCTTCCCCACGCGGATCTCGCTGGCCAAGACCCTCCCGACGCCTGCTTGCCTGCCAAGTGATAACATAATAAATGAACCTATATTTGCATACATTTTAGATGTTTTTAGTATTATTAATATATAGTTTATCATGTTATTGTTTGAATTAACCAAATATTTATGCATTAGCTAATAATTCCAACTTTTGCACATTATGATTATTTTTCACTAACTTCATTGACTTCTATGAAGTCAATCAGTTTTATTTCTGATGAGTATTTTATAGTTCCAAATGTGCAGAAATTTACAGGAATTAGAAGATATCATTATGAGAAAAATTGAAGGATTTTTGGAGCTTAGTGATTATCAAAATGGGTTGCAAATGATGAAACAAAATTGTGGGCTTTTAAAGGAGAGACCATAGGGGCTTGTACCACGACCTGACCTACATATTGGGCCTGCAAACATATTACAAAAGAAACAAACTGGAAATTACAAGGCAAAGCTCTCAACCCATGGAGAAAAAGAGGCAAAATGGCAAGAAAAGAGAATAGATAATGCCCAAAGGGGTATTTTAGTAATTCTCACAATGTATAAATAGACTTTTTCTCCCTCATTTTCCCTCATTCTGGACGTGCTCTAGCAAGTGGCTGGCCAGCAGGACAAGGCATTTTTCAGAATCCAGGTTGTTCAACATGCTTAATGTAAGTTTCTTGAAGTTTTCTCTTAATCTCGTCTATTGTTTGCATTGAAAAATGCCTGATCCTAGTGAAATATAAGGATCCATACTTGAGAGGAAGCATTGAGGGCTCAGTAAACTTGCATTGAGGCTTTAGGATCTTAGATTTCTACCTTCTCCATCATTTTCCATCCATTTACCCTTAAAATCCATCACTTTCTCACTCTAAACACTAATTTTCTCCACTTTCTCTCTCTAAAATAGGTTTTTTCTCTCACTAGACCTTCATCTATATCCATAGTTACTCCCCTAAAAATTTCATAAAAAATCTTCTTCATTTGCTCATCCAAATTCTATCTCAAACTCCTTCTACACTTTCTCTTAATTTTCTCTCTCTATCTCCTCATTTCGGCCCTTTCTCTCTCTAGAATCTGTTATTTCTCTCTCTAGGCGTCCATCCATATCCATAGTTACTCCCCTAAAAATTTCATAAAAAATCTCCTTCATCTACACCTTCAAATTCCCTCTCAAACTCTCTCTACACTATCTCTTCATTTTCTCTCTCTGTCTCTTCATTTTCTCTCTCTATCCTCTTATTTCGACCTTTTATCTCTCTAGAAACATTTGTCTCTCACTATAAAATTTCTCCCTTTATCTCTCTATATCCTTCTGCATTCCCTACTTCGAATCCCAAAAAAATTGCATTGAAATATCATTTCTTATCCTCTCAAAGCACTTATTTTTTGTCTTCTAGCAGCCATCGTGCGGTGCCGTGCGGCGCCGTGCAGTGCCTGTGCGGCAGAGACCGCCCTCTGCCCGCCGGTCCACGCGCAGCCAGCGCACAAGACCGCAGGGCACAGGGTTGTCCTGTGCAGGACTTAGCCAAATTCGGCTAAGTCCTGGCCATTGGGTTAAGCCCAATAAGCTTAAGCCCAATTTGGCTAAGTCTTGACTTAGCCAAATTGGGCTAACCTTAGTGGGCTGACCCACTAAGGAGGCCAGCCCTCTACGGGCCAATCCAGGCCCGCCGGCCCATTCTGCCGCTCCGCCGCCGCCGCCGCGCCGCTCCGGCGATCGCCGGAGTAGGTAAATTTCATATTTTTCATATTAACAATTAATTAAAAAATCGAAAAAAATTGGAATTTTTTTTTCTACGTTAGAAAAATCTGAAAAAATTTGGAAAAAATCTAGAAAATTAATATAAGCTATTTAAAGTCATTTTAACACCTAAAACATTTCAAAAAAAATCTCTATTTCTCATTTTTAATGCTTATAGTTGTGTTTTTAATGTGAATTAATCCCAGAAAATTCTAAAAATATTTATTTCTGATTAATTTTCTAAGATAAAATAGAAAAATTACTTTGGAAATTTGAAATTTGTGTTTCTCCTTGTACTTTGGCTTAATTAAAAACATATGGAATTCTGAAAATTACCAACAAATCTAGAAACATCTCTGAATCTAAAATGATTTTTCAAGTTTAAAATCATTTTCTTCATCCCAAGCTCAAGAAAGAATTCTGAAATTAAATTTCTGCCTCTCCGTGGATCAACCCCTTACTTGCCCTATATTAATTACAGAGTATTTAAGTGGAAATTTTCATAAATATTGTTGGTTAAGTCTGAATCAAAACAACGACATAAAACCCCTTAAATTTGGACTTATCACCAAGCCCCTCCCTCCGTACGCCGGCTAGCTCCTAGCCTGGTCGCGATCCGGCAAGGCGGTCTCCTCGCTCCACGTCGTCACTTGGGTTGCACCGCTGCGTGCGAAGGTGCCTCGGTTGTCGGGAACGAAGCTCGCCACGACCCGCTCGTGGTCACAAAAGGAGGAGTCTCCCGCGACGCCTCTTTCCCCCCCCCCCCCCCGTCATTTTTTCAGCGTCGCGTGCCCTGTGGTGCGCTACCCCGCCGTGGCATGCGCTCCTGCTGTTCTGCGCGCCCACGACGCGTACGCATGAGCATTGCACCACACACCTCTGGTCGTGCCGCGCCTGAATCCTAGCCGTGCCCGGTGCTCGCCTTGCACCTGTGGATTTGATTTACGCTCTCCGTGCCACGCCTCTCACCGTGCCGCGCCACGGTCCTCCTCGCCCACGTTGGACCTCAGAGCGTGTCGCCGCTGTGACACCGGCTGACTCGGTTACGCCTTCGGTCGCCACTCCCCAACGGCAACTCCTGCCGACCCGCCTGAGAATACGCGTGACTTCGCCTGACGTCTACCTGGTACGTCATCCGCTCTCATCTCGTCTTTTATTTCTTGCAGTGCACTATCTTTTGCCTCCACCGCGTTTGGGTTAGACGTAGGTGAGCGAGACAGGCGAGTGAAAACGTACACTTATATGAGTGTCCCACCTGGTTCCTGTACGAGTCGGTTCGCCCGTCGCGTGCGGGCAACCTCCGGCGGGAAATTTCCGTTCGGCAACCTAGCAGCCTTGTCCCCCCCGGACGAGGGTCGGAAGGTCCCCCCCCCTTTCGTCCCCGGGCGACCCCGTCGACCCCAGACATCGGCTCTCTTGCTCGTCAGCAGCTGCGAGTACTACACCCCCATCCCGGCGTATCTCATCGTAGCCCGTCTCCGTAGGTTCCCGTGCGGACGAATCCCAGAATTCGTCGTGTACCGATTCTTCCCGGCACCGAGCCCGAACCCTCGGTGACGGCAGGACTTCGTCTCGAACGTGGTCTTGCATCAACCTGATTGAAGTTTAGGTATAGTACCACTCAGGGATTCATACCGATAAATTCAATGAACTATTTCTATAAAGAACACCAACTATTTGTCCTTAGTGTCGCCACACTAATAGTTACAGGATCAGCTATACTTACCGTATCAGTCGGATCAACTAGTGCTATTCTATCTGGATAATTTGATGTCCGTCTCGACTATCCATCAAATAGGAATATTTAGAATACATGTTTAAAGATTAGCGATCGTTGTGTCATGATCTCATCATAATTCACTAAGTCATTGCACGTATTCATGGACTTCATTATAAACATCACACATAACAATAATGAACGCAAATATTTTATTCGATGAATTAAAATAAATATGGTAATGTAATTGGCTTGATGGCCATATAATATCCATCACATATAACCTCAAGGAATTAATGTTTGAGGGAACATGTGATAAAAAACATCATGATGTATTATTAAAAAGGGTTCTGGATCTTTGAATGAAGATGAGGGGCAATGATGTTGACCTCAACGATAT